>NC_042622.1:89680049-90007293 GCF_901001135.1 Rhinatrema bivittatum | reverse complement strand
TCTCACTAACAATGCCCAGATTGTATCTAATATTACAACAGGGGGTTTCACAAGAGGAGGCAGAGACTCATGTTCTGGCACTGACGACAAGAGAGTCCGTAAGACCAAAGCAGTACCTCCTGCAGAATAATTTTCTCTCTGCAGCAATGAAATTGCAGGAATTAAGCTTCCAGGTCTTACCTTGTTGACCGAGTCTCCTGCTCTCTCAGCAGTGTTGTCTTCACTTCCCATGTCCTGTCTCCCAGCTTCATAACTGACCACAGAACCCAGATGTAGCACACAGGAAGTCAGTTGCACACAAGCTGTAGGAGACAGAGACATCTCTCCAGCTGAGGCAAGCTCTCCCACACCAGTGGTGGCAACGGAGCCCTCCTCCAAATGGCTCAGGCACCCTCCAGGAAAACATCCACTCTCTGCTGAAGCAATGGCATCTAAGTCACCTCAGGTAAAACGCTTAGTTTCCCTTTATGCTTGGAAGGCATCTCGTAGCCAGAAAAAAGGGACACATTCAAAGGAAAGGTAAATGAAAAGCAAAGAGAAGTGGACACAGTCTGGAGTCATGCTGCCACCTTGACTCCTTGTTCTTACCAAAAAAAATATTCTTTTACATATGCACTTATGCACTGAAGTTCCCTTTTCTATTTTGTGTTGGTTACTGAGATCTGTGGCAGTTACACCGTCTTATAAGCTTTAACATCTCTTTCCATCTCTCTCAATATATATAAAAGACTTGTGCCGGTCAGTCAGTCACACAGTCCTATCTGTCTATGGCCATCATGTGGTGCACGGAACAGTGGAATGTGCACTGTACAAAGACAAGCTCTGTCTGGAAAGCCCAGTCTCTCAGGTACCCCCCAACACACACACACATAGGCTCTTTTCTTAATATTTTATTTATCTTTTTTACTTTTGTTTGATTTTGAAAATGTACATTAGTCGTGAACCAGATAACCTGAACAATGCCATTTATTTTTTGCTAATATGCTCTTATCTGCAAAGCCCTGTCTCTCAGGCTCCCACCCACTGGTAATGGCAGGTACACACACACACACACACACACATGTGAACACATACTCACACAGATTGCTACCTACAGGCTCCCACTCACTCAATTCCTCTGCATGCAGGCAGGCCAATCCACACGAGTAGGTTATGCACTCCTACCAGCAGATGGAGACAGAGTAAAGCTGACTCGCTGATGTCATTGACATGCAGCCCTGTCCCAACATCAGCCCACCAGTATTCTCCATCTCCAGAAGATGATGTATATGCATGTCCTTCCTGGGGATTACTTGTAGTAAAAAAAAAAAAAGAAGAAGAAAAAATAGGAGAAGATAGAAGATTTTGGCGTACCACTTCAGCTCCTGAAGTGACACCCATTTGGTCCCTCCCTCAGTTTTATTTGTTTATTTATTTAAAACTTTTATATACTATTGTTCCATAGTTTATCATAACGGTTTACATAAGGTACAAATTAAAATTTGAAAATAGAATATGGTTAAATATAATAATGAGTTTAAAAGGGATAAAATACAGTAAAAACAGAGTCTAAAAATGTAGATAAAACTTAAAATACATGGAAATAAATAGTAGAAAGCTTACAATAAACTAAAAATAGACAAATAATAAAATACTTCGACATAAAACCTTATCATATTAGCGTACCATGCCTCGTCTTATTTAAGGAGCCGATCGATTTCTCGCTTTATTTTCTTTTACTTAGCAGGTTTTTAAATGTTTCTTAAAAGCTTTGAAATCTGTCTGTATTCTTAAGTCAGGTGGCAAAGAGTTCTAAACCTTCGGGCCAGCAATCGAAATAGGCTCTGTCTCTGACCTCACTAAGGCCTGGATTTATCAAAATGCACTAAATATTAGAGATGTGAATCGGAACTGAAATCCGAACCGATTCTGGTTCCGATTCACATCTCTACTAAATATCGCATGCGATAGGAAAAGAGGCGTATTTTATGGTAATAGGCAGTTTACCACTGGGGTGGGGGAGGAAGAGAGAGACTAGCCATAATGCCCTCATACTAGGTAGGTATTTATACCTCTATATGAGGCCTACCTAGTCACTTGAGTGAGGTTTAGGTATTAGTGTAGGGGTTAGGGCCACTTTGACATTCAAAGTGAGACGTACAAACAGAACAGTGCTTTCTTGTGAAGATTCGATGACCTTCGGAGTGAGGAAACTCACACAAAGATGAGATTTGTGCAGTGTTCTCTCAACCTAGCTTGATGTTACCCAGGGAGATAGTCCAATAAGTTAGGTTGAGAGAACATTGCATAAATCTCATCTTTGGGTGAATTTCCTCTCTCCGAAGGTCATCAAATCTTCACAAGAAAGCACTGTTCTGTTCGTAATAGGTCTGAAATTTCATTTTTGAGGAACCCAATCTGTGATACAGTTAAAGAGGAAGGAAATACAGAACAATAACAACTATAATACTTAAGAAATAAAAAATTAAAGATTATGTTTTTCTTTTTTTTTGGCTTGGCTATTTTTTCTTCCTTCTTTAGGCCTCCAACTCACTCAGAATCAGCCTGTACTGGGCTATAACACCATAAGCCTTCATTTGTATCTACATGGCCTTAGGTGATGGAGAGGGTTGCCTTCTGATATAAACACTCTCCCAGTTTAGTCCAGCTAAACCAGTACCAGTCTTTGGTTAGGGACTGCAGTCTGCATTTAGAATGGTATGTGCTCACCCTGAGTCTGGTCACCGGGAGGTGCCTCCACAGTGTCTCCAAACTCAGTCAGCTCAAGGAGAAGAAGCCAAGCTCCCACATGGCAGTGCGCCATAGGTGATAGAATGGGATGGGCCACAAGGGCTATGGCCTGATCAAAGTCTTGCCCTTCCTGAAGAATCGCTGTCAGCGATCCGGGCCGAGTCAGGCAGGGAGCAGCTATTCAGCAGCAGGAGAAGGAGAGCAACACTATGTCGTGCTGCATCCTCCACCTCTGCAGCTTGGTTTCACTGCAGCTGTGAACCACATGGGATTCTGTACAGCTGTCAGGTTCAAAATGGTAGTCGGACCAGGTGGCAGAGGAGGAAGATGTGGCCCCAAGCACCACTGCTCTCCTCTTTCTGTTGCTGATCAATGTGGGAGGGGGAGAAAGAAGCGAGAGTGAGAGGGGATGGGGCAGGGGAAGAGAGACAGATGGGAAAGGGGGAGAGAGGGGAGAGGAAGTGGGTGGAACTTGATTGGCTTGATCCCTCCCCATCCAAAAAAGGTGTTCTGCTGCCACTGCAGTGCACAGTCCTGCCAAAAGTATAGAAACTTCTGTGTCTGAATACACAATAAATACTGTACTGGAAAGTGGCAGGTTCATTCTCCTGGAAGGTATAACATTGCAATAGGAAGAGGAGGTATATGAGTACCAGGATATAATATATAGGAGTCTACTGGCTCAGTGGTAGAATCCATGCTGTAGAACTGAAAGATTGCAAGTTCAAATCCCACAATCCTTCCATAAGAAACAGGCTGTGGCATTGTATAGCCTTCAGTAGGGTGCAACCTTCACCTGTGGTGGCAGATCCTATCTCCCCACCTCTAAGCAGAAGATTAGATGGATGTTGCTGAGAAAATAATTTAAAAAATATCTATTTATTTAATCACCCAACTTCTGCTGTCCATTCATCAAAGGCTGTCCTGGATTCATGTTTTTTTTCACATGCTTTATTGGATGTACTGTCCCTCCTTTGTGGTGGCATCTAGCTCTGTGATCTCCTCTTTTTAGGCTTTCTTTATAGCAGTGGTTCTCAACCTATGTGTTGCTGTCTTCCATTGGCCTGTCAGGATACCACTCTGTTCTCCTCAGCTGGAACACAGACATTGCTGACACGTCTGGGCCACTGGCTTGGAGATGCTGGTGGGCCAGGCAGGGCACAGCAGGCTTTCTTCCACCTGGGCTTGAAGCCATCAGCAGCTTGGGCAGAATGCAGTGGACTCCTCATCCGCCTAGCTATGAAACTGCTGACAGCCCAGGCAGAACACAACCAATTGCTGTTCTTTTTCTGCTAGGCCCAGCAGGACACAGCTCTCTCCTCTATCCCTGCTGAAGCCCATCTTGAAACAGCAATTCTCTTTCCCTTCTGGGTCCAGCAGTAACTGATTCTATTTTCCTCTGCCGGGCCTGGAAGTGAGGCCAGAAGAAAACAGGTTGGTGGCCCTACAGGATACAGATTACATGGCCACTTTATGGCTCAACAGAGGAAGACAAATCAGTTACCTCTTGGCCCAGAAATTCTCTGTTTCCTGTGAGGGCCTTTGACTTTTTTTCTCCTGCCAGGAAGTGATGCAAGCCATACTGCAGGAGTCAGAGCAGGAGAGCTCAACAGCTCCCCAGCCACCCAGCCACACATACCTGAGGAGGCATCACAGGTGGCTTTATCAGACTTCCCTCCCCACACCTGAGGCAGCAGAACAGGTGAGTCTATCGAGAGCAGAGGACAAGTGGAAGGTGAGTCCATTCAGACCTTCCCACCCCAAAGGAGGCAGACAGCTGACAAGTGAGCCCATTTGGGCCGCCCTCCCAGAGGAGGCAGAGGACAGTTAGCAGGTGGGTCCATTCAAACCCCTCCCACCTATGAGGTAGCAAAGGACAACTGGCAGCTTAGGTCCATTTGGGCCCCCCTCCCCAAAGAGGCAGAGTAGAGCTGGCAGGTGGATCCATTCAGACCCTCTCGCATCTGAGGAGGCAGAGGACAGCTGGCATATGGGTCCATTCTGCCCCATCCCTGAGAAGGCAAATGACAGATGTCAGTGCTGATCCAATTGCCTCCCCCAACTCTGAGGAAGCAGAAAAGAGTATGTGACATAGTAAATTCCACCCCCAAGGAGCCAGAAGACAACTGGAAGTGTGGTTACATTTAAATTCCCCCCTTCCCCCTGCTGGGGTAGATGAGAGTGACCTGATTTTGGGCTCTGAGAAAGAGGACCATGAGGACAGGGCTTCGGTAACCATTATTTTGTGCTATGGGCCTGTGAGAGAGAAGGAGATTTGCTGGAGACAGAGGGTAAGTAAAGGAAGCTTTTTAAAGTTTATTTTTCTTGATTGTAGTTCTACAATAAATCACAGCAGTTCTTCCTCTCTATTCTGGCTGAAATAGGTTACACAGATTTCCAATTATTAAAATATGTATAAGAGAAACCATGTGTGTGCGATTGAGCATATGTGTGTATATGAGAGAAAGGAGAAAATATGTATGCAATAACCCCCACCTCTACTCTTGCCAGTCTACAACAATATCAGGGCTTCTGGAAATAACAAATTGCCAGATATGGAGGACAGGGGATTTTTTTAATCCTTATTTGTTATAATTATTGGGTGGTGTTTGTATCTGCTGTTTTGAAATATTGTATTGATGGTTGTAAAATTGGATGTTCTATTCATCAGCTGTGTTTAAATAATTATTCTTTTGATTAGTATGGTTTTACTGTTTAATGTTTTATGAACAATGGTGATATTCCTGTTTGTCCATTGTTGTACTGCATATAGAGGCCCATATTAAGAGACAGTCTGGCTAGCAAAGATAGCCGGATACATTTTTTCTTCGCGGTACAGGTTGAAAAGTAATTATTGGGGCTGGTTTCATGGAGCACGGTATTATTGCAGCGCGTATCGCACGCAATAAAAGCTTCAAACATTACCAACACACCTACCAGGCCTTCCTGGACCAACAAAAACGCCTATTTTTAATTGGTCAACTTTCCTAAAGCCACTTGGTTTGTGTCAAGTTTACTTGTACAGGCGTACTTGATGCTTCGCCAACCTTACCGCAGACGACAACATGTGGAAGAAGAACAACCTGATCAACAGCCAAGGCCACTTCCAAGACCTCTGAGGGAAGTACCAGCAGTGCAGGCAGAGGCTCTGGTGCTGCCAGCTCAGGGCCCGCTCCAGCGTCTGGCACGCAGGTGGCCACAGTGCTGGAAATACAGGGAGCGTATATTTCCTCCACACGCCTCCTTGCTGGGCATGTCACAGGACTTTATGGTTAGCAGGTATCGCCTCAGCTCTTGGGCAATCCAGGAATAATATGAAGACATCTGAGGGGATCTAGATCCAGTCACCCAAAGGTCCCACGCCATCCCCGGCCTCACCAAACTCTTGGCTGCCCTCCATTTCACGGCAAGCGGCTCCTTTCAAACCACAGTAGGGGTCATGGGGGGAATGTCCCAAACCACTTTCTCACACTGTCTTGACCAGTTAATTGAAGCAGTCACTGACTGCATTAATCACTACATCAAATTTCCTCGCGACTGGCAGGAGCTGATGAATTTAAAGAGAGGTTCTATTAGGGATGTGAATCGGGCTTCGGACGATTGAAAATATCGGACGATATTTTCAAAATCGTCAGAAATTGGGGGCTCCCCCAAAACGATAGGAAAACCCCACGATATTGATCGTGGGGGTTCTCTTATCGTTTTGGGGGAGAGCGGGAAAAACGGCACACAAAAATAACCCCTAAACCCACCCGACCCTTTAAAACTAATCCCTTAGCTTCCCCCACCCTTCCCCCCCCCCCTCCAGTCGGGGTCCCTGGAGCGATCTCCCGCTCCCGGGCCGTCGGCTGCCACTAATCAAAATGGCGCCGATGGCCCTTTGCCCTTACCATGTGACAGGGTATCCGTGCCATTGGCCGGACCCTGTCACATGGTAGGAGCACTGGGTGGCCGGCGCCATCTTGTGCTCCTACCATGTGACAGGGGCTGACCAATGGCACAGGTAGCCCCTGTGACATAGTAAGGGCAAAGGCTATCGGTGCCATTTTGAATACTGGCAGCCGACGGTCCGAGTGCAGGAGGTCACTCCCGGACCCCCGCTGGACTTTTGGCAAGTCTTGTGGGGGTCAGGAGGGTCCCCCAAGACTTGCCAAAAGCCCCTGGTGGTCCAGCGCCGATAGCCTATGCCTGAGCGCCGGCCATCCAGTGCTCCTACCATGTGACAGGGTCCTGCCAATGGCACGGATACCCTGACACATGGTATGGGCAAAGGGCCATCGGCGCCATTTTGATTAGTGGCAGCCGACGGCCCGGGAGTGGGAGATCACTCCAGGGACCCCCACTGGACCACCAGGTACCTGTAAAACGTTTTTGGGGGGGTCGGGAGGGTGGGGGAAGCTAAGGTATTAGTTTTAAAGGGTCAGGGTGGGTTTTTTGTTTATCGGCTCGGGCGCAGCCGATAACCAAAACCGCGATCGGGCCTGATGAAAAAACTCCCACATGTGAATCGGAACCGGAATCCGAACCGATTCCGGTTCCGATTCACATCTCTAGTTTCTATGCCTTTGCACATTTTCCCAGTGTTGTCGGAGCTATCGACCGCACTCATTTCATCCTGTCAGAGGGAGGAGATGTACCACAACAGAAAGCTCTTCCACTCCCTGAACGTTCAAGTGGTCAGCAACGCTGGAATGTGCATCTTAGACATGGTGGCCAGGTACTTAGGAGCCATGCAAGATTCTTTTATCCTTAGGCAGTTGGAGCTCTTTGACAATTTTGAGGCTGGCCTGTATAGTGATGGTTGGCTTGTAGGAAAGACACACTTTTGTTTGTCAATTCCATGTCTGCCTATGTGTATCTGGCTATTGGCACCCAAATGGGAGGTGATTGTGGGGGAAGACATGATCGGTGGCATATCAAGTGCCTTGTGCAGTCACGTATGTAGGCCATTAGCCCGGGCCATGACGTTTTGTCCCCCATATTTCACAGGCTTGAAAAATGAGTGAAGGCAAACAATGTACGCGACCTAAAGGTTGCTGAGAGAGGGCCACTATACCAGTGGCATAGCCACGGGTGGGCCTGTGTGGGCAGTTTCCCACCCAATTTGGATCCAGGCCCACCCAACCGGAAGAGGCCTGTTAGAGCAAGGCCACCGTGAGATCCCATCCCCATGACAGCGAAGAAGAGCCCTGGAGCTGCAAGGCTATCGCAGAATCCCATCCCCGCAACGGCGAAGAGGAGAGCTGGAGCTGCAAGGCCAGGCCTGGTGTAACCGGGTATGCATGGCACACCCAGGGAGGTAGCGGGCCAGCAGCAGCAGGCGAGGCTGTGGGTCACTGGCGGAGCCTAACCAGCCGGTGGCCTGCGGCCTCGCCTGCTGCCAAACAGCCCACTGATTGTCCTGCTTGGGCTGGGGAGGGAGTGGAAGCAGGGCACGCCCACGCACAGCTTCCACTCCCTCCCCCCCCAAACAGGAAGATTGTTAGACCATATGGCCCAAAGATAGCAGGATGCCCTCGAGGCCGTGGTGGAGCTCATCCTACCATGGCCCAGTGATAACAGGAGACCATGATGTGTGTGAGCTTGTATGTAAGTGTGAATGAGTGAGAGCCTACGTGCGTCTGAGAGTCTGTGTATGCATGTGTGTATGTCTGTGTGAGATGTTATATGTATACATGTGTGTGTGTTTGTATGAGAACCTGTGTATGTGGGTGGGTGAGAATGGGAGGTTGACTGTGTATGTGTGGGTGAGAATGGGAGGAATATGTGTATGTGTAGGTGAGAATGGGAGGTTGAATGTGGTATGTGGGTGAGAATGGGTGCCTGGGTGTGCGTCTCTGTGTGCATAAGAATGTGAGCTTGTGTGTGGGGAGAGTGCATATGAGAGTGAGAACTTGTGTGTGTGAGGGAGTCTGTGAGAGAAAGCGTGTGTGTGAGTGTGAGGGAAGAAGGGAAGAAGAGAGAAGGAGAAGAGAGACACTGAAAAGGAATTAGGAAATGAGCGACAAGGAAAAATAGGAAAAAGAGACCAGGACCAACAGATTAGAAAAATACAAAGATCAGACAACAAAGGTAAAAAAAAAATTATTTTGAAATTTTAGCAATTTGAATATGCCATCTTTGGGAATGTGAATTTCTTATATTTTTGTATTTTGCTCTTCAGTATTCCACTGTTTAGAGCCTAGTTTCTCAGGCTTTCTATTTTGGTTTTAACTGCATGTTTCTGTTTCTAATTTATAATCTCTTATTTCTATATTAGTTAAAGGTTGGTCTCTGTTTTGCCTGTGTGTGTGTGACTGAAGTGCAATATTTCTGCTTGCATGTAGTTTCTCTGTAGTAGTTCAGCTTGTTCTGTATTCCAGTAGGTGATGTATTAATGTCCTAGGGCTTGGTGTATTATTTGCATTGCTGCTTTTTCATAAGGTTGCTGTTATTTGAATCCTGAGAGTCAGTGCTGTGACTGTATGGCAAGGTTCTAGATGCCTCTTTCTTTGCAGGATTTTGTGTTACTTTACAAAATAGCAGTGGAGAGATATTTTTTGCTGAATTGACACCAGAATTTGAAATTTTATTTTTCATGTTAGTTGTAATGTGAATTGTCCTAGCTCTGCTCTGCACCTGTTCTGATGATTAATGATATTTTATTATAGTTCTGGCTTTCTGCAAAGAGGATTCATGAAAGAATACATTAATTTTTGTTTTATTACATGATTGATTGGATCTGATTGTTTTCTTTGCTTTTTACAAGATATACTATGCACTGCAATAAATATAAAATAAATTAATGTAGATTAATAAGGAATTTTTAATGCTGGTAAGTGCTTGAAATAATTGAGTTAAAATGTTTTAAAGTTTCACACATGATGCATAATGGCTGTTGCAAACTACTTAGAAAGCCATTGTAGGGTACAGTATATGGCATTATTTATCAATAAGAATACAACTAGTAGGTCTCAGACCTGCATGCCTATAGCCCACCCATGTTAACCTTGTGCACACCCAAAAAATCAATTCTAGCTACGCTACTGCACTATACACTTTGCACGTCTACAGTAGCAAAAAGGCCCTGTTCCTATCCTCCTCTTGGGAGCTCTTACAATGTCACTTGTGAATCTCAAGCTTGACCCGTCCATACCACTGGCACGCATTCTGTGCCACCTAAGCCCTTCAGGGGCCCATGTCAGAACCTTGCACTAAGTAGGTGTGATATATGCCTCAGACAAAAGTGTTTCTTGTGGGCTGCTATAGATAATGTTGGAATAGGAAGGACTCACCCAGCCTCATTAGCAGTTACTGCAAGCTGAAAAACACCTCTGTGTTGTTTTATGACAATCATTGCAGGAACATAGGCCTTGCACATGTGTAGGTGCAAGAACTGGAGCACGTTGTCTCTACTGCTAACATAAGTGAGTGTATGACTCGGTGACTGACGTGCTGTGAGTTGCTTGTTCAATCAGTATGTGTGGATGCTGTTGCATTTGGAGGTTGCTCCCTTGGCCCTGTAATCCAGTATCCCTTAGCAGGCAGTGTGTATACTAAATTTAGCACAGACAGCTTTTGCACAGCATTGATCGAGTGTTTGCCTCTGGAGAAGGTGTGCCTCTGACAAGGCAGCATATGGATAGCCGTAAGAATGTTCTGACCCCTTGTACTGCTCATTTTACCCAAGTACACTCACAGTTTATATGTAGTGTTCACAGAGGGGCAGAGGTGTGCAGTTGGGCATGGTGACACATCCAGTATGCTGTACAACATGAATGTTATATTTAGCATTTGACTGTTGTTCTGACCATGGTCTCCCACCCACACTGATATTTTACCACCAAGTAATTGGAATATGCCGAATAGTGCTGTTATTATGGGGAGTGCTGCCTATCCACAACTAGACCTGGCCCAGAGGCTTGGAAATTTATAGAGGGAGGAAGTGCTGGTTAAGAAATGTGGGAATTGTTATGTTTGTGAGAGAATGTGAACCCTGGGCTGAGATGAGAGGTGTCTCCGCCCACAGGGAGGAGCCCTGTGAGCCTCACCGTCAGCAGGCATAGTCTCAGTGGCGTGGGACACAGCTAGAAGTAGAGACTTTATTATGAGGAAGGAAAGTAATGTCCACAGAATAGTAGATGAAGTAGTACAGTTCTGAACAAGAGAATTACCCAGAGAGAACCACAGCTGAGAAGATCCGGTAGTGGCCCGCAGAGCGGGGTATGCCAGGGATCCTCTCTGACGAGAGCAGGCAACTTCAGGAATACAGATCCGGTAGTGTCCCTAGGAGCAGGGTATGCCGAGGAAGTCTATACAGTAGATGTTGAGAAGCTAGCAGAGATGCCGGAACCCGGAAGTGGTTCTTGCAGCTGTACTGTAGATATTCTGTAGTGTAGGAAAGCTGAATGGCTTCTACTGGTGAACGACGGTAGTGACCCGAGGTCGGGGTACACCGCATGGAATCTGCAGAGCAGTACGGGTAGTAGAAGGCAGTAGAGGTACTCACAGTAGATGATTCCTGGAGAGAGAGAGAGAAACCTGAGAAGCAGGTCTAGAAGCAATCAGGCAGGAAGGCCCTCCGAGGAGCGGATAGCTGAGAACGCAGGGGAGCCCCCGAGGAGCAGGTACTCAGAGCGTCCAATAGCCAAGACAAATTCAGGAACAGGAAGTCCTTGAGTGTGGAGAATTCAGCAAGACGGAACTCCTTGCTAACTCAACAAAGGCAAAGGCCGGGCGGGTTAAATACTGAAGTGGATTGATGTCCTTGGGAGGGGACACTCCCAAGGTTCCTGCCATGACGTCTTCAAAGGAGGCCCTTGCACATGCGTGCGTGACTAGGTAATTCCGGGTCCAATCCCCGCCAACCGGAGAGGTCGGCGAGGATTGGCAGAGACCGCCATTCTTCCCAGACTTGATGGAGCAGGGAAAAAAGAGGTGAGCATGAGAGATCGCAGCCATCTGCGACCGACAGGCATAACAGGAATGCTGAATATCAGAGTTAGCCAGCTAACTTAGGGGGTCATTCATCATTTTGCGATAGGACGTTATTGAAACACGTTACGGCCTATCACAAATTGCCTATGCAAATTAAAAATGTATTAGTAAACAGGGAGGACGGGGTTTACGGAGATTAGGGGCACACTAGCACGGGCAATTTCACAGGAAATACCTACACCTTTTCCTGGGGTACTACAGGGGCGACAGTGACTAGCGCGGCCAATAATGCTGCGTACGATAATGCAAAGCTGCGTGCGTTACTGTATGCTGTAAAGCAGCCAGCTGCTCATTTGCCTCCCCATGTCCCTTTTTCTACCGTGGACAATCATTTTTGCTATAATAGTGAAATGATGAATCTAGGCCTTAATTGGCAAACGCAACTCCTCCCAGTTATGCCTCTAATGTAGCCAGCTAAATTCTAGCCGGTTATCTTATTAGCTGGCTAGAATTTAGCCAAATAAGTGCCCATATATTAATTTAGCCGGCTAATTTCTGAGTTAGGCAGCTAAATGCTTTTGAATATGGATCTCACAGTCTGGCTTATTGTGGTTTCCAATTCAGGTTTTGTCTGCATGTTTCTATTTATATTTTATGATCTCTTTATTCTGTATTTGGTGAGGGTCTGCTGTCTGCATGTGTGGCAGAGCTGAGAAATTCTGCTCGTGTATAATTTCTGTGTACGGATCTATGGCAGCCTGGCTTATTCTATTTTCCTAATAGGAGGTGTATTGATGTTTCAGAGCCTGGTGTAATATTTGTAGTGTGAACCTAGAAGATGTGGTAGACCTGATTGACAAACTGAAGAGTAGTAATCACCTGGACTGGATGGTATACAACCCAGAGTTCTGAAGGAACTAAAAAATGAAATTTCAGACCTATTAGTAAAAATTTGTAACCTATCATTAAAATCATCCATTGTACCTGAAGACTGGAGGATAGCAAATGTAATCCCAATATTTAAAAAGGGCTCCAGGGGCGATCCGGGAAACTGCAGACTGGTTAGCCTGACTTCAGTGCCAGGAAAAAATAGTGTAAAGTGTTCTAAACATCAAAATCACAGAACATATAGAAAGACATGGATTAATGGAACAAAGTCAGCATGGCTTTACCCAAGGCAAGTATTGCCTCACAAATCTGCTTCACTTATTTGAAGGAGTTAATAAACATTAGGGATGTGAATCGTTTTAGGACGATTAAAATTATCGTCCGATAATTTTAATATCGTCTTAAACCGTTATGGAACACAATACAATAGAGATTCTAACGATTTATCGTTATAAATCGTTAGAAATCGTGAGCCGGCACACTAAAACCCCCTAAAACCCACCCCCGACCCTTTAAATTAAATCCCCCCACCCTCCCGAACCCCCCCCAAATGAGTTAAATAACCTGCGGGTCCAGCGGCGGTCCGGAACGGCAGCGGTCCGGAACGGGCTCCTGCTCCTGAATCTTGTTGTCTTCAGCCGGCGCCATTTTGGAAAATGGCGCCGAAAAATGGCGGCGGCCATAGACGAACACGATTGGACGGCAGGAGGTCCTTCCGGACCCCCGCTGGACTTTTGGCAAGTCTCGTGGGGGTCAGGAGGCCCCCCACAAGCTGGCCCAAAAGTTCCTGGAGGTCCAGCGGGGGTCAGGGAGCGATTTCCCGCCGCGAATCGTTTTCGTACGGAAAATGGCGCCGGCAGGAGATCGACTGCAGGAGGTTGTTCAGCGAGGCGCCGGAACCCTCGCTGAACGACCTCCTGCAGTCGATCTCCTGCCGGCGCCATTTTCCGTACGAAAACGATTCGCGGCGGGAAATCGCTCCCTGACCCCCGCTGGACCTCCAGGAACTTTTGGCCAGCTTGTGGGGGGCCTCCTGACCCCCACGAGACTTGCCAAAAGTCCAGCGGGGGTCCGGAAGGACCTCCTGCCGTCCAATCGTGTTCGTCTATGGCCGCCGCCATTTTTCGGCGCCATTTTGGAAAATGGCGCCGGCTGAAGACAACAAGATTCAGGAGCAGGAGCCCGTTCCGGACCGCTGCCGTTCCGGACCGCCGCTGGACCCGCAGGTTATTTAACTCATTTGGGGGGGGTTCGGGAGGGTGGGGGATTTAATTTAAAGGGTCGGGGGTGGGTTTTAGGGGGTTTAATGTGCCGGTTTTGCGATTTTTAGGATTTTTAGATTTTTCACGATTTTTCACGATTTTTCACGATATTTTACCCCCCCAAACGGCAACAATACGATTCCCTCCCCCTCCCAGCCAAAATCGATCGTTAAGACGATCGAGGACACGATTCACATCCCTAATAAACATGTGGATAAAGATGAACCGGTAGATGTAGTGGACTTGGATTTTCAGAAGGCGTTTGACAAAGTTCCTCATGAGAGGCTTCTAGGAAAAGTAAAAAGTCATGAGATAGGTGGCGATGTCCTTTCGTGGATTACTAACTGGCTAAAAGACAGGATTAAATGGACAATTTTCTCAGTGGAGGGGAGTGAGTAGTGGATTGCCTCAGGGATCAGTATTGGGACCTGTGCTTTTCAATATATTTATAAATGATCTGGAAAGGAATATGACGAGTGAGGTAATCAAATTTGCAGATGGTACAAAATTGTTCAGAGTAGTTAAATCACAAGCAGATTGTGATAAATTGCAGGAAGACCTTGTGAGACTGGAAAATTGGGCATCAAAATGGCAGATGAAATTTAATGTGGATAAGTGCAAGGTGATGCATATAGGGAAAAATAACCCATGCCATAGTTACACAATGTTAGGTTACATATTAGGTGCTACTACCCAAGAAAGAGATCTAGGCATCATAGTGGATAACACATTGAAATCGTTGGTTCAGTGTGCTGTGGCAGTCAAAAAAGCAAACAGAATGTTGGGAATTATTAGAAAGGGAATGGTGAATAAAACGGAAAATGTCATAAGCCTCTGTATCGCTCCATGGTGAGACCGCACCTTGAATACTGTGTACAATTCTGGTCGCCGCATCTCAAAAAAGATATAATTGCGATGGAGAAGGTACAGAGAAGGGCTACCAAAATGATAAGGGGAATGGAACAACTCCCCTATGAGGAAAGACTAAAGAGGTTAGGACTTTTCAGCTTGGAGAAGAGACGGCTGAGGGGGGATATGATAGAGGTGTTTAAAATCATGAGAGGTCTAGAACGGGTAGATGTGAATCGGTTATTTATGCTTTCGGATAATAGAAAGACTAGGGGGCACTCCATGAAATTAGCATGTGGCACATTTAAAACTAATCGGAGAAAGTTCATTTTCACTCAGCGCACAATTAAACTCTGGAATTTGTTGCCAGAGGATGTGGTTAGTGCAGTTAGTATAGCTGTGTTTAAAAAAGGATTGGATAAGTTCTTGGAGGAGAAGTCCATTAATTAAGTTGACTTAGAAATTAGCCACTGCTATTACTAGCAACGGTAAAATGGAATAGACGTGGAGGCAGATTTTATAAATCTGCGCACACGCGTACTTTTGTTCGCGCACCAGGCGTGAACAAGAGTACGCGGGATTTCAATAGATACGCGCATAGCCGCGCGTATCCATTAAAATCCGGAGTCGGCGCGCACAAGGCTGCCCAAAATCGGCAGCCTGCGCGCACCAACTCGCAGCCTGCCTCCGTTCCCTCCGAGGCCGCTCCGAAATCGGAACGGCCTCGGAGGGAACTTTCCTTCGCCCTCCCCTCACCTTCCCCTCCCTTCCCCTCCCTAACCCACCCCCCCGGCCCTATCTAAACCTCCCCCCTACCTCTATCCCGAAAATGTTGGAAACAGGATGCTGGGCTTGATGGACCCTTGGTCTGACCCAGTATGGCATGATCTTATGTTCTTATGTTGTTACTGTTTGAGTCTGGCAATTAGTGCTGTTTTGGTTTGGGAAGTTTACTATGGGGCAGATTTTAAAAGTCTATATTTTCAAAAGGCCTGGCTGTGCCAGGGGATCACATGCCAGTCGAGTGGCAGGTGTAACTTCCACAACAAAGGTACGGGTTTTTTTTTTTTCGGGCTGGGGGGCGGGACAGGTAGGGGAAGGGAGGGGAAGGTGGGGGGGGGGGGGGAAGGAAAGTTCCCTCCTAGGAGCGGCTTCGGAGGGAACGGGGAAAGCCAGCTGGTCTCCCCGAGGGCTCAGCGCACGCAAGGTGTTATAAAATCAGGCGTACATTTGTGCTCGCCGGGTAGCGCGCACAAATGTATGCTGCGCGTGTATGTTTGAAAATCCAGCCCTATATGCATACCTTTCCCTTAAGAACATAAGAAGTGCCCTGCTGGGTTAGACCAAAGTCCATTGAGCCCAGCATTCTCTCTCTGACAGTGGCTTGTCCGGGTCACAAGTATCCGTCAGATCACCAATAGTTGATCTATTTCTTATATTTTACTCCCAGGTAGAAGCGCCAGCTTTTCCAAGTCTACCTGGCTAATAACTGGTTATGGACGTTTCCTTCAGAAACTTGTCCAATCCTCTTTTGACTCTGACTATGTTAGTTGCCTTGCCCATATCCTCAGGCAGAAGATTCCATAGCTTGATTGTGCACTGAGTGAAAAAATACTTCCTACAATTTCCTAGTGTTGTTTGAAAGGGTAAATGACAAAACACTTCCACTATAAAATTAATTTTTATACATTTTTTATCATGCAAAAAGCTAATTAAAAACTAAGGAGGAAAAGTCCTCAGACAATAAGTATGCGTGTGAAGAACTCACTCATAGCACAATGAATGATCCAATCATGGGTCAGGAAAATCTCTACCTCCTATTGAAAAATTTTTTTTATTTAAATATATACTAATTTATTATTATGATTTTAATGAAAAATCGTGTTTTTTCATATTTTATGCTTAAATTAAAATACTTTGTAATAATTCAATTATGTTTAACTGAAGAAATTCCAAGTTCACAAATCTGGACTCTTATTTAAAGATTTAACCCTTCTAATTGTACAAATTCATAAGTTTATGATGTTCTCATTTCTTCTTTCGAAATAAATAAAGTGACCAAGTGGTTCTAAAATGCATCAATCAACCACTTGTGTGAAAAAAGTTTTTGGTTAAGTTTTTCACTTAACTGTAGATAGTCCACAGAGTTACTACTTGAAAGGGCCAGGCTGGAATAATGAAAATCTACAAATAGAGGTGAGCCAATAACTGATGCCAAATCACCCAAGAGTTGAGTATTTATAAGCCAACGTTGACCAGCGTTCGGTTGTAAGCTGTACCAGGGCCATAAACTACGCAAAAAAAATGTGTTCATGTTTAGAAAACATTAAAGAATATCTTGAATATAATTGCCAAATGCATATGCACTGTTTCAATATGAAATCAATCATTTTCCATGGAGCCAATGCTCTCTCTGGGACCTGAAAAATCTGCGCGTCCATGTGCGCGCCAGGAACCGCGAGCACATGGACACACACGCGCATCTTTTAAAATCTACCCCATAGTATTTTAGAGTAAGTGAGCTTTTGAAAATTGCTACAATAGTAGTTACATTTACACATGTAAATCCTTTTGAAAATTCACCTGAGTGTGTGAGACATTTATCACAGTCTTCACCTCTGATGTTAGGCTTAATTATATCAATTGCGAAATACCTCAAAGTGCTAAAATCATGTTGCATCATCGAACAATGGGATTACAAGTGGAACTTCGTTATGTGTCTTCAGACAGTGTTTATGCTCCAGAGTACATTTTTAAAGAGTTTTACTAGTTTGCCTACATTTAACAAATGGCATAGGCAAACATATATATCACAAAATCTGTAAAGCATGTAGTAAAGAATTTTAACATGTTTACGCTGGTTTATAGGATTAATAAATTCCTTTGTTTGGTGAGTGTTACTGCAACTAGAACATGATCCGCACTTGTAATGTCCCCTAAGCAGTTCTCCTGAGATTGTCTTTTGAATTGATGTTGTTAGTGCTAGTAAAATAGCTGGTGAAATTTGCTCATTTAAAGGTAGATTTTAAAAGCCTTGCGTACGCAAAAATGGCCACTTACATGTGTAAACAGCCCTGAGCAGGAGCTATGCAAATTGTAAATGTCCGGGAAGGGCATGTGTATGTTACATGCAGCACTTTGCTACAACTTCCTGTTAGGTGCAGAAGTCTGGAGAGAGAGAGAGACACCCCCCCTAACCCCAACCCAACTCCTGAAAACTAACCCCGAATCAAAGTGCCCCCTTACAATGGTCCATATATAGAGTATCAGACTGAGCCTTATAAAGAGGCACTCTCTCTCTCTTTCCAGACTCCTGCACATATTTTTGTGCAAGGTGAGATTCGTGTGTTTATAGGCGCACGAGTGGCCCTTTTAAAATCTACCTTTTAGATTCCTGGATTGAATGTAAGAAGCTCTTACCCTTTGTTTACTAAAACATGGATAAAGCTGTAACACAGAAAGATGTTTATTTATAACTTTCATAATTCATGGCATAGGAGAAGAATAACAAGTGACAAAATTGATAACATCATCAGTCACATTTGTGCGTGTTGTCGAGAACATTAATTCTCTGTCGGAGAACAAAGCACGTTTATAAGATTTTCTCAGACTATAAGAATATCCTCTTTGTAATAGCTTTTCAAACAAGACCTTAGCATGGCTTTTAAAATCATTTATATCCGTACAATTCCTTTTAATTCTTAAGAACTGTAAGAAAGGAAGAATTTCTTTCAAATGCTGTGGGTGAAAGCTAGAATGTTGTAATATGGTCTTGCAATCTGTAGGTTTTGAAAATAATGTGGTCTTAAGACCTCTCTCAGCATCTTTCATGACCATAACTTCCAAAAATGAAACAGAAGAACATTTTTTATACCATGGAAAACTGAATGTGCTCATCATAACTCTTGATCCATTGTAAAAATGAATTCAATTCATTATTACAACAAGACCACACAAAAAAAGTTGTCTATATACCTCTTCCATACTTTAACATAATTACAAAATGGAGAATGTTTGTTCCAAGTACTTTCAAATTCTGACATTAATAAATTTGCATAGTGGTAATATTTAGGATTTTTTTTAGTTCAGTCGTGGATTGTAGTGTGCAGTGTGTCACATATGTTAGCATTGTCCATCAGCTGTGTCATGATGGGAAAAGGTTGAGAACCATTACTTTACAGTGTCTTTCAGGGACCATCTTACGTGCCTGATAATGCCTGTCTGTGTGGCTTTTCATCCGTGCATGTGCAGTAACTTATGTGTGGAACCTGCTTGTCAAAGGAAAGCTACGCATGAAGCCTCTCCCACCAGGCTGAAGACTGAAACCTTCCCCCAAAAACCTTCCCATATCTGGCATTTTTCACATGAGACTGGAGCTTACCACTGGCAACCCTTTCCCCGTTTCCACCACTGCTGATTGGGTCAGAAGGAGAAAGATGGCGAAGGTGCATTAGGGTCATGTCCTTCTCCTCTGCGGCTTGGGACCCAGCTGGCACTTTGAACCATATGGTGGTAGAGAGTCCTATGCAGTTCAGCAGAAAAGGAGGTCATGGCTTAACATACCAATTCTTTCCTTCTTCTGTCGGCCTAATTAGGAAGGGCAAGAATGGGGGAGGAGAGGCTGGGGATGATAGGGGCTTGGCTAGGGGGAGAGTAGGAGAGGCTGGGGCAGAAGAGGGGATTGGCTGGGAGTGTGTGTGTGTGTGTGTGTAAGAGTGATAGAAACAGTGTGTGCCTGAGAAAGAAGGACTAGTCAATAAAGGGATGTGAGAGAGAAGTGTGAGTGTATAAATAAGAGCATGTTGGATATTCAGGGAATGAGAGGAATTTTTTTTTTATTTAACAAGCTGATATTCCACAAATTCATATGATCAATACAGATTACAATAAAGCACTCATAATAAAGAATAAACAATCAAAACATACATTAGAAAATATAAAAGAACTAAAATGATCTAATAAAATTGAAAACAATCACAGACAAGATACTAAAATCATAAAACTAATACAATGTCAAAAAAAAATGCTCATCTATGATCCAAAAGCCTGATTGAAAAACATTGTTTTTCCCTTATTTCTAAATGCTAATTAATTGTCTTCATTGCACAAGTTTTCTGGCAGTGCATTCCATAATTTTGAGGCTGCCACGGAAAATGTTTTTAAGCAGGACTCCTGCAATTTGATTCCTGTAAAAATAGGGATAACCAAAAGGTTTTTCTTGGATGAAGGTAATATTGTCTTGCAAACTTACTGATAATGAATGAACTTAGACTATGGGCCTCTTCACAAGAGCAAATTAGTGGGTGGGGATGTGAGGAGGCGAAGGACTGGATATCCTTCCCCTTGAACCCAAATTCCTCTTTCCAGCAGATCCCTGAACCTCCTCCCCAACCCTCCCAGATCTTTCCACCCCATCCCCAGACCTCTCTGCTGCACAAATCACTCATAAAATGTATTCTTATAACACGTAATTTATTAATGTGTGAGGCCCACAGTGATTGCAAGTTAAAGTGGCAGATTATTTTAATTAGCTGTCAGTGTAAAGAATGCCCATGGAAATGTTGTGTACTCTACAGTGTAACCTTTCCAGTCTTGTTTATGTAGGCACAGCTGAACTTACAGAAGCTTCAGGTGAATAAGCCTATGAGTAGTGAGCCACTTCCTTCTAGCCAGCAGGACATTTGGAGGCATCTGGCCTTGGGCACTTCTCTTCTGGCAGCTCCACTGCCAGCCTGTTTGCAGAATGACCTCTTGAAATGACCACAGATCAGCACAAATACCCCATCCATTACATCTTTTTTTTTTTTTTTTAACTATTTTGAATATAACTCCTGTTTCAACTTGGGTAAATCTTAAAACTTGGGGCTAATCATGGAGAATGAATAAATACAGTCTTTATGTACCCACACAAAATATTTCTCCTAATAACAATGTTGTTAGGCTGCTTACACAAGTCATAGGGCAGAGACTTAATTTTCAGTCTCTAAACTGACCTTACCCTGACGAACTTTTAAATATTTGCCGAGAATATGTTAGTGGAGAAATGCTAGTCAGTGAGAAAAGGAAAATGATTTTCTCAACCAAAATAAAGCTTTACAGTTTTAAAATAAAAAAAGATGTGAGGTGCTTGTGAAAGGCAAACTTGAAATGATTTACTTATTTAATGTCATCAGACTAAGAAAACAGGAGACCTGTTAAACTGGGATCCTGTGAAATCTATCATATGTATGTATTTATTTATTTATTTTTAACTTTTATATACTGATCTTCTTGCATGAGATACAAATCAAACCGGTTTACAGTGAACAATAACCTTGCCTGAAAGCGTTACATAGAACAAGAAACATCACAATACAACTTTGAGTAACATATCATGAAGGTTAAACATCGAAACAATATGAAAAACATAGCATTAAACTTAAAATTAAACTTAAACATTTCTATATTAGTTGCAAGTTCTTGTATACATAGTTATTGTTCCCTGTAAAGGCATTGCCGGAAAGTTGAGTTACTTGTAAACCGATACGATGTGCAAACGGTTGTCGGTATATAAAAAGTTCTAAATAAATAAAATAAATAAATAAAATAACAATCGATAACCTTAATCAGTTTGGGCTTGGTTGCAATAAGGGTGAGCAGAAGAAAGATGAAGTGCATAGGGCTGGAGATGAAAGAAAGACATGGAAACTAGACCAGAGGGTATATGTACAGGGAAAAGGAGGCAGATCTCTCAACAGAAAGGGGGCTGTGGAACCAGGGGTCATGGGATGAGGATGAAATGGGGTAGACTCAGGAAATATTTCTTTACAGAGAGCGTGGTGGATGTATGGAAGCGCCTCTCAGTGGCGACAAGGACAGTAGCTGAAATCCAGAAAGCATGGGACAAGCACAGGGCATCTTTGAGGGACAGGAGGGGGATTATGAAAAGATGAGGATGGTCAGGCTGTGGTCTTTATCTGCCGTCATGTTCTTATGTTTCTATGAGTGTCCAAATGTCATTAATAGGATTCTGTTCTACTATGAAATGCATTTTTCCAAACTTTTTATTTTTCAAACAGACATACAACATAAAGATATTCAAAATACATGCTTATGGCAGCCTGACTGAGACAAAAGAATATATAAAAACTAACACTAGTACAAGTCAAATCGACTTCTCCATATTAATAATCACTTGCTGAGAGGAGATGAGTCAAGTCCAGTATACACTCCAGACACTCATTTCCTTCTGATCCGTCTTTAAGAAGGTGATTCATTCCATTGTGGCCAACTCTGCTACAAATCCTTTCCTGTGTTCCCACTCCTTTCTTCCAGAAGAAAACAAGTTTTTCTAGCCATATGAAGGAGGTGAGAAATTAATTCCTTCACCCTGATAGAAAAGGCCTGTGCCTCCCACCTCCCAGGTAAGACATACTTGTGTAGTTAAAGTCAGCAGAATGTCCTTTTATTTGTTAAATATTCCCTGAATTTCACACCAGAACTTACCCACTTTGGCATAGTCCCAGCCCCTATAAATACTCTGCATAAGGCCTATTCCCCACAGTCTCTCTAACACTGAATTTAGAAAAGTATAGCAGATATATTCCATGTAAAAGCTTATACATAGGGATGGTAACTTTCAAACAGGTGCATGGGTGCAGATATGCGCGCATTTGCCAGCTCGCACCAAGGGACGCAGCCATTTTATAACATAGGTGCGTATATGCGTGCAAATGCCGTTTTGCAGTGTAAGTGGGGGGATTTTAGTAGACGCGCGCTGATGCAATTACTTGCTGAGAGGAGATGAGTCAAGTCCAGTATACACTCCAGACACTTGTGAGATTGGAAAATTGGGCATCCAAATGGCAGATGAAATTTAATGTGGATAAGTGCAAGGTGATGCATATAGGGAAAAATAACCCATGCTATAATTACACAATGTTGGGTTCCATATTAGGTGCTACAACCCAAGAAAGAGATCTAGGTGTCATAGTGGATAACACATTGAAATCGTCGGTACAGTGTGCTGCGGCAGTCAAAAAAGCAAACAGAATGTTGGGAATTATTAGAAAGGGAATGGTGAATAAAACGGAAAATGTCATAATGCCTCTGTATTGCTCAATGGTGAGACCGCACCTTGAATATTGTGTACAATTCTGGCACCGCATCTCAAAAAAGATATAATTGCGATGGAGAAGGTACAGAGATGGGCTACCAAAATGATAAGGGGAATGGAACAACTCCCCTATGAGGAAAGACTAAAGAGGCTAGGACTTTTCAGCTTGCAGAAGAGATGACTGAGGGGGGATATGATAGAGGTGTTTAAAATCATGAGAGGTCTAGAACGGGTAGATGTGAATCAGTTATTTACTCTTTCGGATAATAGAAAGACTAGGGGGCACTCCTTGAAGTTAGCATGGGGCACATTTAAAACTAATCGGAGAAAGTTCTTTTTTACTCAACGCACAATTAAACTCTGGAATTTGTTGCCAGAGGATGTGGTTAGTGCAGTTAGTATAGCTGTGTTTAAAAAAGGATTGGATAAGTTCTTGGAGGAGAAGTCCATTACCTGCTATTAAGTTCACTTAAGGGCGGATTTTAAGAGCCCTGCTCGCCTAAATCCGCCCAAATCCGGGCGGATTTAGGCGAGCAGGGCCCTGCGCGCCGGTGAGCCTATTTTACATAGGCCTACCAGCGCGCGCAGAGCCCCGGGACTCGTGTAAGTCCCAGGGTTTTCGGAGGGGGGCGTGTCGGGGGCGTGTCGGGGTCGGGACCGAGCGCAGGGCCGTTTTGGGGGCGTGTCGGGAGGGTTTCGGGGGCGGGTCCGGGGGCGTGGTTACGGCCCGGGGCGGTCCGGGGGGCGTGGCCGCGCCCTCCAGACCCGCCCCAGGTTGCGTCCCGGCGCGCTAGCGGCCTGCTGGCGCGCGGGGTTTTACGCCTCCCTCTGGGAGGCGTAAATCCCCCGACAAAGGTAAGGATGGGGTTTAGACAGGGCCGGGCGGGTGGGTTAGGTAGGGGAAGGGAGGGGAAGGTGAGGGGGAGGGCAAAAGAAAGTTCCCTCCGAGGCCGCTCCGATTTCGGAGCGGCCTCGGAGGGAACGGAGGTAGGCTGCGCGGGCTCGGCGCGCGCCGGCTATACAGAATCCATAGCCTTGCGCGCGCCGATCCGGATTTTAGCGGATACGCGCAGCTCCGCGCGTATCTACTAAAATCCCGCGTACTTTTGCTTGCGCCTGATGTGCCAGCAAAAGTACGCCTATTCGCACGGTCTGAAAATCTACCCCTTAGAGAATAGCCACTGCCATTAGCAATGGTAACATGGAATAGACTTAGTTTTTGGGTTCTTGCCAGGTTCTTATGGCCTGGATTGGCCACTGTTGGAAACAGGATGCTGGGCTTGATGGACCCTTGGTCTGACCCAGTATGGCATTTTCTTATGTTCTTACCATTTTTCCCAGTTCGTTCCTAGTTTGCCCAGGTAAGGGGAAGGACTTCCTTACCACCCTAGCTAAATAGTCTCCCTTTTACCCTGTTAACCCTGACCTTTAAAACTCTGCTTACCACTTAACTTTTTTTGCAAACAAATCTTTGAAATGGCGTTCCATATTACAAGCCCATTGTCAGCATTAAGTTTAATTTAGTTTATTAAAATGTATTAATCGCTTAAGCCAAAGCACTAAGCCATGTACAATATAAACATTCATAATAAAAAAAGAGAAAAACCCAAAAAACAAGAATACAATAAGACAATAACAAAAATCTGCAACTGCAGAAAGAAAGATCTGCATTCCCTCTGTCAATTAATTTGCCACTTGTCTCTGTTGCCTTTACGTCACCATTAAATAGCAATACATTTGTGATGTAGTTTTACCAGAAAATTGTTGTAAAATGTTTTTTCAAAACCATTTATTTTCCAGAGAGTTCTTAAGTCCCCCTAGTATCTATGTGGATCTGCAAGTATATATAGTGAGAGTAATTTGGTACATCAAAATCCTCGGCTAACTCTGTAAATTATTTAAAATTGTTAGCCTTCCACAATTGTCCTAAGAAGCTAAGTCTTTTGTCATTCAGCCTGAAGAATCTGAAACTTTGTTTTTATTAAGTGCATAAATATAGGGTACCATAAATGGTGTATTTAACACTTCAAAGAGAAAATGGCATGTTACAGCTAGCAGTTACATGTCTGTAATAAAATAACCAATGTATTGTCATATTCTTTTTTCAATAAGTTTTTTGTAAGGTGTCCTACCTTAAAGGTGTGTGAAAAAATGAGGTTAATCATATGAATTCTTTTAAATGTGAATGCCTCTGTTGGGCAGGTAACACAAAAGTGATGCTAAATATGTCCTTGGACCAGACTATCTTCAAGTTTTTGCCAAGATTGGAAGGGCTCATTCTCTAACCATCCTCTTATACATACTATATGTGCAGATAAATAATATTAGTAACTTTGAACTCCCACAGTCCTGTGGCAGTTGTAGGACTGAGTAATTAATAGGCAGAATTTTCCCCTTCCACAAAAATGAGGAGATTGTGTCTTGAAGTGAAGCAAATACCTTTTGGGATATGTTGCAGGGCAGATCTTGAAATAAGAACAGTAGATGCACTAGTGCCATCATTTTTACTAAATAAACTCTTCCTAGCAAAGATAGAGGAAGAGCTGTCCATCTATATAAATTGGACTTTAATTTCTTGATCACTTCTGGAAAATTCAAAGCAAACAGTTCAGTAATATTAGCAGATATACTGACTCCCAAATATTGAAATCTGGTTCTAGCCACAGTGAATCTTCCTAAGCATTGGAATATTTTATTCCTAGGTCCTATTACCAGAACAGTTGATTTGGTACAATTGTCTCAGTATCCAAATAACCTGCCATAATTGTCTAAAAGTCTGAAAAGGACTGGTATTGTCTGGGTTAGTGATAAACAAATGTATTTATATTAAAGATATAGGGGGTAGATTTTAATAGCTGCACATGAGCATCCATGTGTGCGCGCTACTGGGATTTTGTAATCTGTGTGCGCGCAATGGGGTAGATTTTTATAAATTGTGTGCATGTATCCATGTGAACATGCTACCTGGTGCGCACAAATGGCCGTGTGATTTTATAACATGCGCGTGCCAGCGAGCGCATGTTATAAAATGCCAAATCAGCGCGTGCAAGGGGGGAGGAATAATTTTGCAATTTTGCACGGCGACACATCAGGGCCTTTCCCAATTCCCTCCCAGTCTGCTCCAATTAAGGAGCAGACTGGGAGGGAACTTTCCAAACCCCTAGCCTAACCTCCCTTCCCCTTCCTCTGTCCTGCCCTCCCCCTATCCCTATCCTAAATCCCCCCAAATTCTTTATCCTACCTTTTGCTCCTGCACGGGCGCACATTAGAAAATCTACCCCTAAGGTTTTTCTTGTTTTTGCATACATGCTCATTAAAGCTGCACATGGCAGATAAGAGCTTTTCTGCAATAAGCACATATATTGCACATTATTAAGAACAGATTATTATTATTTGTATCTTCATTGACTTTACATCAATATAATTTCTCGAGACAGCATTTTTTCAGATCTCACAGATTCATGTTTGATCCATGTTCGAATTCCCCCTGAAGAAGCCAGTAGGCGAAACTAGGATCCGTGTCAGGGTTCTTCATGTCTGAATTTTAACATTGGGTTTTGTGATAAAATTCAATATCATGTGACCAAGTATGATCAACTCTATTTTGAAGTCAGTGGATTTGTTTAATGGACATATATTCATCTTAATATTTTTGGAGTATGAGTGTGGTATGTGTGCATATTTTATGTAAGAATTTTCTGATTTATTTACATTTTTTCAGGAGGTTTTTTGATTGTATGTATTTAATCTCAACTGTGTGCAATATAGAGTAGGACTATCTATATGGATATTATAGTTTTTAGTTAGGTATTATCCAAATATTTGTGCAATAAAGATGAAGTTTTTATTTTATAACAACTTTTGTATTACTTTTTCCCTTTGGGATTTAAATATATATACGTTATATCAATTTCCTTTAGCTGGGCCAGATAGCACTGTCACTGTTATTACTAGTCATGGGTTTCGCTGGGCTTAAAGCTTGTGTTTGACAATTATTAATTCTTTTATAGGTATTACAATGCTCCTTTATAAAAAGTAATAAAAGTTATGAAATGCCTTTTATTTACATTTAGGTTTGGTATAGCTGGTTAAACTGGGTGTGAGTTCAAACATCCTCCATAAACTCATACAACAGAAGAATTAGGTAGTGAGATCAGACTTCAGATTGGTACTACCAGGGGATTTTTCTAATGGTTTACTGTAAGCAGTGTTGAATTCTCTTGTAAAAAGGAAGTTGGGTTTGATGTACCTCTAGTCTTGTTTCACTAGAGGGGTGGAGGAGGGTAGTGGATACTATGAGTGGGGTTTTTTTTTCTGCTTATATATCTCTGCTGCCTGGAAATCAAGCAAACAAAAAGAAAAGAGAGAGAGAGAAGAAAGGCTAAATCACAGCTCTATCAACTTCAGGATTCAAGGATGGGCGTCCCATATCACAGCAAGTGACACAAAAATAAACTTAATCAAAGGATGGCCATGGATTGGAGAACCCCATGAGTGCTGCTCATGGACAATTTAGGGTCCTTTGGAACTGCAACAATTGATCTAATCTGGAGTCCTATTCGTTTAAAATGACAAAGCAAAATAAACAATATGGGCCGGATTTTAATACCTATGCGAGGGCATAGATTTGTGCGCTCAACCCGGCGCGCACAAATGTACGCCCGATTTTATAACATGCGAGCGCAGCCGCGCGCATGTTTTAAAATCCAGGGTCGGTGCACACTTGTGCACCTTGTGCATGCTGAGCCCTAGGGGAGCCCCGATGGCTTTCCCTGTTCCCTCTGAGGCCGCTCCGAAATTTGAGCGGCCTTGGAGAGAATTTTCCTTCTGTCCCCCCACCTTCCCTGCCCCCCAGCCCTACCTAAACCCCCCCTAACCTTTATTTTGCAAGTTGCGCCTGCTGGCCGAGTGCTGGCGCGCGATCCCTCAGCCTAGCGGCCCTACGGTGGCCTCTGGCCACGCCCTTGCCCCACCTTGGACCGCCCATGCCCCACCCCTTTGTTCAAGCCCTGGGGCATATGCGCGTCCTGGGGCTTGCGTGCATCACCGGGCCTATGCAAAATAGGCTTGGCGCGCGTAACCCCCCTACGTGCGTAAATCCAGCTAGATTTACACGCGTAGGGCTTTTAAAATCTGCCCCTATGATTCTGGGAATCATCCATTAAAACAGACAGACTTAGGCAGATTTAGGCAGAGGAGGAAAAGTGTAAATCCCATCCTTTCCCATGCACTGATTTGTGTATCTCAAGTTATTCACTAAACAAGTCAGCTGGCTAAATCAGGAGCAGGGGTGCAGTGTGAAGGCAATTAGTGTAGCTGGGTTTAAAAAAGATTTGGATAACTTTCTGGAGGAGAAGTTCATAAACTTCTCCTCCAGAAATCTGGTTTCATCTAGTTAATTGGGGGAGGGGTGAGCTACAGCTATCTGTCTGGGGACAGAATTCCTAGGCACATGTTTTCCTGGATGCAAGACTGACCAGAGGCATTTTAGATCTGCACTAGATAAGCTAGTTATTATTCTAATTTCCAAGTCTGTTATTGAATTGAGGAACTCAGAATTCTGGTTCCACTAGAAATTGAGGGTGCTCTTGAAAGTAATTTGAAACCAAAGTGTCCACTGTTTAATTTTCTCCCACCTCCAGGCTTGTTCTTCTAATATAGTCCACCTGGATAATTTAGAAATTTAGCATTCTTTAGTTATTCTCCATCAAATTAATTGAGCAAAATGAAGACTATCCAATGTAACACTTGTGGAGCCTTTATTTTGAGGCAAACCATCTGGAAACTTAGGGCTTGCCCCATTTGTTCAGACCTCTCTTCCAGGAAAGAGGAATTGGCTCATCTTAAGACTGAATTAGCCCCAATAAAGAAAATATCAGAAACTAACAAGGAATCCACACCCACTCTACAGTATAATTCAGGAACCGTTTCATCATTACCAAGGAGAACTCAAAAGTCCATGAAAAAGTGGTTTAAGGGAGCCAAGATGGCGGCGGGACCCTAGCACTGCTCTGCTCGGCGTCTTGTTTCTTCAAAAATTTATCTTGTAAACCTTCGTCCTGCCGGCGAAAAGGAAGGGGAAAACAAAGATCTACCCTTCGGACCCCCCTATCCTTACCGGGCAGCAAACTATCCAGCAGGGTTTGGAGACAGCTACAAAGAAGGGGCCAGGAGGTCCGGCTGTCGAAGGGAGCGGAGGAGAGTTACCTTTGACCTCGGAAGATGTTTCCCTGAGCCCAGACGTCAGACCTCCACCGCAGGAGCGAGAACACCAGCAGAAGCTGACCAGCCAGAGCCCCGGAACGGTAGCTTCGGATTTGGTTTCCGAGGGAGCGACTGCAGGGATTGAGCTTGCTCCAGGAATGCTGGAATCCTCAACCGGAGAGAGAGACGGGAGCCCGGCTGAGGAAACATCTGCTGTTGGAGGTGAAGGTGAGACGCTGAATAATCTTCAGCCAACCTTTATTATGATTCCTAAACCAGCAACAATTACCCTTGAGTCTATTTGGGACTTATTAAAGAATATGGGAAACGCTGTGAATGACTGTTCAAGGAAGATATCAACTTTATCTCAGCAAATGGAAATAATTTCAAATAACAATAACGATCAAATGAAAGAAAATCAGGAAAAATTCGTTAAAATGGAAGAAGACTTAAAGGCAATCAAAAATGTGCAAAATTCCCTTATTCAGGATGGAGACTTCTTGAGTAGAAGGGTTGAATTTGTGGAGAACAGATTGAGACACTTGAATTTGCGCTTTTTAAACTTTCCCAAAGTGGTGGGGGAATTACCTCGTGTTACTTTGAGGAGATATCTCCTAGAAATTTTAGAATATACCTCTGATCAAACCCCACCTATGGATAAGGTTTATTTTTTGCCAACTAGCGCAAAGCCTCAAGTGCAAATACAACCTATGGATCTTGAAAATCTCACAGATTACCTTGAGTCATCTCATTATGAAATTATAGAAAGAGCTACATTATTGGTTACTTTTTTGACTGAAACTGATCTCAGTGCAGTCATGAAGAAGTATTTTAGAAAAGCAAATAACCCATTTATGGGACAGCCAATAAGAATATTTCCTGATTTATGTAAGATCACTCAGGAAAGAAGAAAAGGCTTTCTAGCCTTAAGACAAGAAACCCTGAATATCGGGGCTTCTTTTTATTTAAGATATCCTGCTAAATGTTTAGTGAAAATAAGAGGAGATAATTTTGTGTTTACAGCACCAGAACAGTTGAGAAAATTTATTGATTCAAGGAAACAGGGAACAACAGGTGGAATCATTGAAATGACATAAATAAGTGAAAGTAGCTGTAAAGTTAATCCTGCTAGGTTATTTCCTATATGTGTTTCTTGTTAATATCTCCTTGATAGTCTCCACCCCCTAAGTTTGGGGTCTAACGGATACTTAAGATAAATGCTATTATGTTTCTTTTTGGAAATTTCTGGTTTCTTGTTATGTTATGAAATTGTATCATGTTTCTTAAGCAAAGTTTATCTTTGTGAAAAAAAAAAAGAAAAAGTGGTTTACAGTGGACACAGGTAGGACAAAATATGTGACCCAAAGACACCCATCCTTCATAAGTGTGAAACCCAAATGCCCCCCCCCCCCCCCCACCACCACTTTCAAGTAGCAAACAGCGACCCAGGAACAAATAGATTACTGTGGCCTCTGGTAGAGTAAGACCTGTGATGAGGAGATACATCCTGTGATGAGGAGACACAAATACATTTTGTATTTGTGTCTCAAGGGACACAAATACAAAATGACTTCTCTGTATTACATAATGAAGAAGGTAAAGAGAAGGAGATTGAAGAGGCATCTGACAAAAAGGAAGAAACCCCGTGCATGCAAAAATTCCAGAATATAAACAATAACTATCAGACCAAGCTCATTGTGCTGGAAGGCTCAGAGGCACTAATTTGTGAACTCCTTTCGAGGGGAACAATATAGTTAAAAGCTTTCCGGGATCTTCGGCCAGTAGAAACGCTATTCAAATAGTCAATACGATCAAAGAAGGCAAGGACTATGGAATTTATATTATCATCCATCTGGGAACCAATGATCTTGCTAGAAACAGCATCCAAGTGGTACAGAGGGACTTCCAGTCCCTGGCAAAGCAAATTAGTCACATGATAAAGACTATTGCCTTTCCAGAAGTCTTACCTGTTCATGGAAAGTGGAAAGAGAGACTAAGCAATATACATAAATTCAATAGATGGCTCAAAACTTGGTGAAAGGAACAAAGTTTTGGATATATTGGAGATTGGGGCAATTTATGGAACAGAAAAGGACTCTATGTCAAAGATGGCTTATATCTATCCATGGCAGGAAAAAGGATACTAAGAGATAAATTCAAATTCTTTGCCATAATGCATTTAAACTAAATGACAGGGGTGGCAGAATGACAGTGGAGCGTCACCCCCAGGGACGGATTGGCCTATCGGGGGATCGGGCTTTCCCCGGTGGGCCGGTCGCTCCCATCACGTGATTTTTTTTTTTTTTTTTTTAAATAGTGACAGCTGCGGCCCGAAGAGAAACCTGCGACAGGGCCGGTGGAAGCACTAGACCTGGGCCTGGGGTGCTGCGAGCAGTGGTATCCCGAGGGGAGCCAATGCCCCCAGGCGCAGGGAGGCTCATGCGGCGCATCGGTAGGGCCGTGGTAAGATTCACGTCACCAGGGCCCGAAGAAAAAGATCCCATTTAAATGCACTGATGCTCCGCCTCCTTCCTGCCTGTGCGGCCCGGAAGTAAATGTTGCCGGAGCCGTGTGGGCAGGAAGGAGGCGGAGCATCAGCGCGTGCAGAAGAGGAGCCATGGGCTGCCGCGAATCCCAAGGCGCAGCGGCCCGAGAAGAGGAAGAGGCCCGGTATCAGGGCCGCCGCGGCCCGAGAAGATCAGGGCCGCTGCAGAACCCATCCTGCCGCGACCTGTGAAGAGGAGGCCCAGAGGTGAGAGAGAGGCTGAGGGTCTGTAGAGTGTGTGTGTATGAGATGAGTTTGAGAGACTGTGTGTGGGAGTAGGGACCTGAATGTTTGCAGAGACAGATGTGAGAGCCTCTGTGTGGGTGAGAGAGACAGCATGTGACAGTGAGAGCCTGTGTGTGTGTCAGACAGCATGTGACAGTGAGAGCCTGTGTGTATGAATGATTGTATGAGAGAGAGCATGTGACAGTGAGAGCTTGTGCTTGAGCAAGACAGCATGTGGGAGTGAGAGAGAGCCTGGGTGTGTGAGAGTCAGACAGCATGTGCAAGAGAGAGACTGTGCATGAATGATTGTATGAGAGAGAGCATGCGACAGTGAGAGCCTGTGCTTGAGCAAGACAGCATGTGGGAGTGAGAGAGAGCCTGGGTGTGTGAGAGAGACAGCATGTGACAGTGAGAGCCTGTGTGTGTAAGAGAGAGAAATGCATGTGAGAATGAGAACCTGACTGTGTGTTTGAGGGAAGAAGATGGAGAGAAAAGAAACAGAAAAAAAGACAATATAAAAGGAATTGGCAAAAAAAATAAGAAAGGGAAGGTGGAAAAAAAAAGCCTGTGCCCAATCGATTAGAAAACTAAGATCAGACAGCAAAGGTAAAAAAAAAAAAAATTACTTTTTAGTGATTGGCACATGTAATGTTTGGGAACGTGCAAGAATAGCACTTTCTCTATGCGGATCTCACAATGTATGAGATCAGCATGGAGAAAGTGGAAGCCCATGGGGCCTGCACAGAGGAGGCAGCAGAATGGGTTTCAGTGTCAGTAGCAGCAATCAGCACCTCCCCAATAGCCACGCGGCATCAGTGACAGTGGCAGCAGAGGAATGAGAGAGGCTCTGAGGTTGCTGGCAAAAGAGAGGGGGGTCTGCCTTTAGTGTGTGCATGTGTATGAATGGGACTCTGCCTGGGTGTGTATTTGTGTGAATGCATGGGTGCCTGCCTGGGGGTCTGTGTGTGAGAGAATGAATGTGTGCATGCCTGGGGGATGGGGAGAGAGTGATGTGAAAATGAATGGGAACCTGCCTGGGGGTCAGTGTGTGTGTGTGTGTGTGTGTGTGTGTGTGTGTGTGAGAATGACGGGGAGCTTGCCTGGGCGTGTGTGTTTGTGTGTATGTGAGGGAGCCAGTGAGTGTGAGAGCATGAGTGTGTATGAGAAAATCCAAGGGAGTAAGAGTTTGTGTGTGTGTGGAGGGGGAGAGAGTGTCTTAGAGCCTGAGAGTGTGTCAGTGTCAGTAAGAGCGAGAGGTTATGGTGGATATAAGAGCATGAATGTGTATGTATGTGACAGTGTATGTATGAGAGAGAATGAACATGTGAATATGTGTGTGAGAGAGAGAGGATAACCTCCTAATCCTCGACAATATCAGGGTGACTGGAAATAAAGAGCTCCCACAGAAGGGGACAGCAGGGGCTTTTTAAAATCCTTATTAGTTTTAATTATTGAATATTATTTGATGTCTGCTCTTTTTGAAATATTTTATTGGTGTTATCTACAAATTAGTTAAATTACTGGAGGTTCTATTCATCTGCAGTTTTGAAATATATATTTTTAGTATGATTTTCCTATTGTGATGTTCTATAGTTCTTGATTTTATTGTTTATGTTTATTAGGAATGATGGTATTTTCTGTTTTTCCATTGCTGCATTACATACAGTCTAACTTGTTGTGATTTCCAGTTCAGTTTGTCTGTGCATTTCTGTGTATATTTTATGGTCCCTTTATTCTGTATTTGGGTACCCATGGGCCAGTATGGAGAAAAATCCCCCGGGCCACTATTTTCCCACAATCCGCCCCTGGTCACCCCCCAACAACAATAAAAACAAATACAAAAACAAAGGAAGAGTATGAAGGAGATAACAAAAGTCAGCTGAATAAGGCAAAAAAGTCAAAGAAAAGCAATAAATAGAATGAGAGAAACTGGAGAACTATGAGCAAAAATGCTCGTAGTCTGGGCAATAAAATCGCAGACCTGCAAGCCCTGATGGTGGAGGTGGACTTGGACATTGTGCTATTACGGAGACATGGTTCATAGAATCATACGATTGGGTTAAGGCCATACCGGACTATAACTTGTTAAAGAAGGACAGTGAGGCCGGCAAAATTGAGCGTCCGGTTTTCAACCCGCGAGCCGCAGGCTGATTTAAATTTTATTTTTTTTTTACTTTTTTTAACTTTTGGAACCTCCGACTTAATATCGCCAGAAATTAACGCCTACCTTTGGGTAGGCGTTAATTTCTGAAAGTAAAATGTGCGGCTTGGCTGCACATTTTACTTACTGAATCGTGCGGGAATAACTAATAGGGCCATCAACATGTATTTGCATGTTGTGGGCGCTATTCGTTTCGGGGGAGTTGGACGCGCTTTTTCGACGCGCTATTACCCCTTACTGAATAAGGGGTAAAGCTAGCACATCCAAAACACGCGTCTAAACGCTGGTTAACAGTACACTCCGCTGGAGCGCACTGTACTGTATCGGCCTGTATGTTTCTATGTCTATACTATTAATCAATAGGGAGTGGCCACTGCTTGTTGCCAGCATTGATAGCATGGGATCTATTTAATGTTTGGGTACTTGCCAGATACTTGTAATCTGGATTTTCCACTGTTGGACCCTCGGTCTGACCCAGTATGGCGACTTCTTATGTTCTTACGTTTTTATCTTTGAGATTTCACCTTTACCTGAATGCAACTAGAATTCCAAACTAAAAAGTGTAAAGGAAAATAAATTAATATTGCTTGCCTGTCACCCAAGTGTATTTATTCTTCTCAATAAAGGTTAGGTAGAGACCACTGTATTTTGTGTCGGTGATGATTTTCTTTTTCCATAATGGTCCTAACATACTTCCCTTGGTTGGAATAAATCACCTGCCTTTTGGCTGCTTTGCTTGATTTTGATTTGCAATGCAAATTAGTGGTGTACACACCAAAAATCTTTGTTTGGGGGCGGGGGGTAGATTCATTTTGTTCCTGTTTATCTTTTTATTTTCCTTCCTGACTTTAATGCACACTATTGGCAGCGTGCTCTAATAACTGGCTGCTAGTGCTCCCCCCCCCCCCCCAACAACTGATTGCATGCATCACAAACCTTACAAAAAACAGCTCCTTCCTTGATTTGGATGCCTGGAATGCTCTTCCAGAAGAAGTGGAGAGGACAAAAACAGTAAACAAATTAAAAAAGGCATGCGATAAATACTGTGGATCCCTAAAGGCTACAGCATGGCAATGAAGAAAAGGGTGCATGAGGATAACTGCATGGAGCAGCAGTTACTACCCTTAACCAAGTAGTTTCATGATTTTGACACAATTGCAATATCGCTGTCTGCTTCAACAGCGGGGGTGAAAAAGGAATTGGATTCAGACGACAGCTAACATTGGGCCCTAACTTTTACAATCCGAGGTACTGATATGCAGACATGAGGGAAAAAGTGCAGGACCGCTTTTATAGGCAAGTCCAAAAGCAAAGCACATTCAAGCAGCATTGTCTGAATTATCAAGCCACTCACCATGTAAAGCAAAGTTGCTTACCTGTAACAGGTGTTCTCCCAGGACAGCAGGATAGGACGTTGGGTATTAAACTGGAAACAAATTACAAAGGATAGACTGGCCAAAGAAGGTATCTTGCCTGCCAGACTTGTTGAGACAATAATGAGCTGCGAAGGTATGGAGAGAGCTCCATGCGGCAGCTTTACAAATGTCAAGAATAGGTACAGAACGGAGTTGTGTCATTGACGTTGACATGGCCCTAACCGAATGCGCTTTCACGCGCCCCTTTAGCAGAAGGCCTGCTTGTTGGTAGCAGAAGGTAATACAGTCCGCCAGCCAGGTGGACAGGGTCTGCTTGCCCACTGGAACTCCCAGTTTGGTTTTATCAAAGGAGATAGAAAGTTGGGTGGACTTCCTATGGGCTGTAGTGCGGTCCAAATAAAAGGCGAGCGCACGTTTACAGTCCAAGGAATGTAGGACCCGCTCACCTGCGTGTGAGTAAAGTTTTGGAAAAAAGGTAGGAAGTATTATGGACTGATTCAAGTGGAAATCAGAGACTACCTTTGGCAGAAATTTAGGGTGAGTGCGGAGTACCACACGATCGTGGAGAAATTTGGTATAAGGTGGGTATGTTACCAGTGCCTGTAGCTCACTGACTCTGCGAGCTGATGTTAAAGCAACTAGAAAGAGCACTTTCCAACAGGACGCGCGTTTTTCCTTACCCCTTATTCAGTAAGGGGAGAAAAACGCGCGTCCAACCCGCAGCACCTAATAGCGCCCTCAACATGCAAATGCTCAACATGCAAATGCATCAACATGCAAATGCATGTTGATGGCCCTATTAGGTATGCGCGCGGGATACAGAAAATAAAATGTGCAGCCAAGCTGCATATTTTACTTTCAGAAATTAGCGCCTACCCAAAGGTAGGCGCTAATTTCTTCCGGCACCGGGAAAGTGCACAGAAAAGCAGTAAAAACTGCTTTTCTGTGCATCCTCCGACTTAATATCATGGCGATATTAAGTCGGAGGTCCCGAAGAGTAAAAAAAGTTTAAAAAAAAAAAAATTGAATTCGGCACGTGGCTGTCGGGCCGAAAACCGGACACTCAATTTTGCCGGCGTCCAGTTTCCGAGCCCATAGCTGTCAGCGGGCTCGAGAACCGACGCCGGCAAAATTGAGCGTTGGCTGTCAAACCCGCTGACAGCTGCCTCTCCGGGCTAAAAGGAGGCGCTAAGGACGTGCTAGTGTCCCTAGTGCCTCCTTTTCCCCGTTTCTACCGCACCACCTAATTTGAATACTGAATTGCGCGCACTGGCGAGGGACCGGTGTGCGTGCCGGGAGAGCGGGAGTTCGTCCGCTCTCCCGCGGACTTTACTGAATCGGCCTGCAAGTGAGATGACGGAGCTCACAGGAGTGCAGGGGCTTGAACGGAGGTCGCATGAGCTGTGCTAGCACAATATTGAGGTCCCATGCCGTAACTGGAGGACGCAGTGGAGGCTTCAGTTGTAACAAGCCTCTCATAAAGCACCCTATAAGGGGTTGCGCCGAGATCGGGGCATCTCCTATACCCTTGTGGTAAGTGGCTATGGCACTGACATGCACTCGGATGGAGGAAGTTTGTAGGCCAGAGTCCGAGATGTGCCAGAGGTAGTCCAGGAATCTTGTTGTGGGGCAGGAAAAGGGATCTATTTCCTTTGTCGTGCACCACAAGGAGAATCTTTTCCATTTGGAATGATAAGATTTCCTAGTAGTAGGCTTCCATGAAGCTACGAGGACCTGGGACATATTGTCAGAAAGGTCAAGGGATTGTAGTATCAACCTTTCAACATCCATGCTGTCAGAGACAGGGAGTGGAGGTTTGGATGACCCAACAGTCTGTTGTTCTGTGTTATTAGAGTTGGATCTGTGCCCAGGCGAATTGGTTGCTGGAATGAAAGGTTGCGTAGGATGGGAAACCAAACCTGCCGCGGCCAGTAAGGGGCTATGAGGATAATTGTGCCCTGGTCTTGTCGCAACTTCACGAGAGTCTTGCTGATGAGTGAAAATGGAGGGTAGGCATATAGAAGACCCGTTGTCCGCGAGTGAGCGAAAGCATCCTTTGGAGCTGTCTTGTGGCTGTGGTGTAAAGAGTAAAAATTGTCTACTTTGCGGTTGTGAATTGATGCAAAGAGATCTATATGCGGGTGGCCCCACTGGTGGAAAATTGTGTTCGCTACAGTGGGATCTAGTGACCATTCGTGGGGATGAAAGGTCTGGCTGAGGTTGTCCGCCATCACATTGTCCATGCCTGCCAGGTAGGTTGCTCTCAGTAGCATGGAATGGGAGAGAGCCCAGGCCCAGATCTGCGCCACCTCCTGGCATAACAGGTAAGAGCCTGTGCCCCCTTGCTTGTTGAGGTACCACAATGCTACCTGGTTGTCCGTTTGAATTAGGATTACCTGGTTGGACAGGCAATCCTGAAAAGCAAATGGGCATACTGTATCGCCCGGAGCTCCAGAAAATTTATCTGGTGCTTTGCTTCCCTGGTCCAGGTTCCCTGGGTTTGCAGGTTGTTGACATGGGCTCCCCAACCCACGTTGGAGGCATCTATGGTTAATGTAATCTGAGGATACGGGGGTTGAAAGGGTAGTCCTATTTGAAGATTGGACTCCTGTATCCACCAAGCTAGTGAGAGTTGAAGTTGGTTGGTGACATGGACAATGTGGGATAGATCTTGGTGTGATTGGGACCACTGGGACTTTAAAGTCCATTGTGTTACTCTCATGGCTAGTCGAGCCATTGGGGTAACATGAACCTTGGATGCCATGTGACCTAGCAAGGTTAGTAGGTGACGAGCCGTGGTGGTTTGGTGAGTCTGTACTGCTTTGGCCAAGGTTGACACTTTGCATGCTCGGTCCTTTGGGAGGAACGCTTTGGCTTGAATGGTGTTTAGATCTGCTCCGATAAACAAGAGGGTGCGTGATGGCGTCAGATTGGACTTGGGATAGTTTATGAGAAAACCCAAGGACTGTAGCAGTTGTATAGTAAGATGGAGGGATTGAAACACTACCTCCTTGGATGGACCCCTGAGTAGCCAATCGTCTAGATATGGATAGACGTGGATACCGCGCTGTCTTAGGTAAGCTGCTACTACTGCCAGGCATTTCATAAACACACAGGGTGCTGACACTAGGCCGAACGGTAGCACTCGGTATTGGAAATGCCTGTGACTGACTTTGAATCTGAGGTATTTTCGATGAGGAGGGGCTATGGCTATATGGGCATATGCCTCCTGAAGATCTAGAGAGCAGAGTCAATCTTCCTGTTGCAGGAGAGGGAGCATGGTGCCCAAGGTTACCATTCTGAACTTTTCCTTGCGGAGATGTTTGTTTAGGGCGCGAAGATCCAGTATAGGACGAATGCCGCCTGACTTTTTTGGAATTAGAAAATATTGAGAGTAGAACCCATTTTCTCGCTGCAGTCGGGGAACCGGTTCCACAGCTTTGGACTGCAGGAGGGTCGAGAGTTCTGCCTCTAGAACTGGAGTATGGTTGGTTAAACTCCACGCCGAATGTGGTGAAGAGTCCGGTGGTAAAGTAAGGAAGTTTAGGTGGTAACCGTGGGAAACCACAGAAAGGACCCATTGGTGCATTGAGATTGAGTGTCATATGTTGGCAAAGTGCACAAGCGGCCTCCCACAGGAAATTTTGTTGGAGGCAGGGATCGACTTCTGCTCTCTAGAAGGGAGTCAAAACCCCGATGCAGGACCAGTTTGAGGAGCTGGTTGGGATTTTGGAGGCCTGTGCTGACGAGGCTGACCTCTTTGAGAGAGTCTGGTTGGTTGAGTTTGGGATGAAGGAGGGTAATACCTACGGGTTTTATAGGTTAGCCTCCTGGGTTCCCGTCTAAATGCCTTTTGGTGGTAAACGAGAAGTCCGAGGGAACAGTAGATAGTTGCGCAATGTCTCATGATGGTCTTTGAGTTGCGCCACTGCTTCCTGAATTTTTTCTCCAAACAAATTGTTCCCTGTGCATGGAAGGTCTGCTAACTTGTTCTGGACTTCTTGACGTAAGTCTGAAGATTTCAGCCATGCCCAGCGTCTGGTACTTATACCTGCTACTGACACTCTGGAGACAGTCTCGAAGATATCATAGGCAGCTCTGACCTCGTGTTTTCCAGCATCAAGGTCCTTCTGGAGGATGGAATTCAATCCCTCCTGAAACTCCTCAAATAGGGACGCGGAGAAATCCTGAACTTGTTTCCAGAGATTTCTAGAGTATAATGTCATGTATAGCTGGTAGGCTGCTGTACGTGCCATCAACATAGATCCCTGGAACACCCTGTGGCTGAAGGCATCTAAGGACATCTGCTCTTTGCCAGGAACAGCAGAAGAATGAGGCCGGGACCTCTTAGCCTTTTTCTGAGTGGATTCGACCACTACGGAATGGTGAGGGAGCTGGCTCTTCTGGAATCCTGGAGCTGATTGAACCAGGTAGGTAGCATCACTTTTCCTGCTCACTGGTGGAACTGTACCTGGGTGTTCCCAGGTACGGTGTAACAGGTCAAGTAGAACTTCGTGGACTGGAATTGCCATCACTTCTTTGGGGGCATCCATGAATTGAAGAACTTCCAGCATTCTATGATTGGCATTCTCTTCCGTTTGCAGCTTAAAAGGGATGGTTTCAGACATTTCCTTTATAAAGCTGGCAAACGATAGGTCCTCTGGAAGGGAGCGACGTCTTTCTTCTGGAGGTGAAGGCTCTGATAGGATGTCCTCAGAATCCTGAGAGTCAGAGGAATCATCACCCCAGGGATCGTAAGGTTGGTCTCCTCCACCCTGCGGACCTTCCGATGGAGGTAAAATTCCTAATCCAGCTGGATCAGGAGGTGGCACCAATGGAATAGATGGAGGCACAGAAATAGGTGGAAGTGGCACCGAGGCCGGTGGAGGCACCAATTTTATCGGTGTTTTCGATGGTCGTCTGAGTAGAAGTATACCCGATTGCCCCGGAATAGGGTCAGGTATCAGTGGATCTCACTCTTCATCGTCCGACGACAGAGGAATCGGGGTCGATGCCGGTAGAGGAATTGATGGTCTCGGAGGCATCGTCGGTCCGGAAGGATCGGGCACCGATGGAAGTGCGCCGATAAGGGTGTCTAACCTTTCGAGGAGTAGAGTCAACATTGTAGGCACCGGGTCAGGCCTCGGCATGGGGGTCGGTGCCGGTGGTGATAGAAAGCCTCGAAGCGCTTGTAGGACTGCCTCTTGGACCATCTGATCCAATTCCTCCTGAAAGGCTGGTGTTGGTAACACAGCTGCCGGGGTTGGAGGCTCAATAGGTGTTGCCGGAGGGTCCACAGGGATTTGTGGAGTCTCGGCTCCCGGCACCATTGCAGGTGGGGAACACCTCGGTGTCCCAGGGCCAGAGGAGGATGGGGGTTCCTCTCCCCGGGACTTCTTGTTTGGTGGTTCCAGCAATGTCTATGTCAATGATTTGTTGGTGCCCGCACCGGAGGAAGGTTTTTGTCTGTGCCGATGTCAGTGCTTTTCTCGGTGCTTGGCCCGGTCCTTCTCTGGCGCCGAGGACGGGGATGTGGAGGTTTTTGAGCGTGATGATGCCAGTGATGGCCGTTCCCCAGTGTCCCGAAGTTGGGATGTCGATGGAGATGGAGTCGATGACGTAGAAGGCTTCCGGCTCGGTGTGCTCTTGGCCGGAGTCGATGGAGACGAGCGCTTAGAGGCAAACAAGTGCTCCATTTTCTCTAGGCGGGCCCGGTGGCCTTTAGGGGTCATTTGGGCACAGCTAGTGCATCATTGGAGGGCCCCAAGCATAAGACACAGATATCAAGAGGGTCCGTAATGGACATAGTCCTTGGACACTCGGGGCACTTCCGAAAACCGGTCACCATTTTTCGAAAAAATAAGCGCAGCGCATGGTCGGTGGTCGTCGGGCACCGATGGAAGCACCACTGGGAGCCGACTGCAAAAACGAGGTAAAAACTTACCGGCATCAGCGGAGGTCGGCGGTTGATGGGGGACCCTGGGACGGGGAAAAAAGGCAAATTTGAAATTCTAAGAAAAGTTCCATGAGGAAAAAGGTTGTGAGAAATTCTCACAGAGCTCCTGAGAACCGCGAGGCAACTGCTGCATGGAAAAAAAGAGACTGAAGGGGGACCCCTGCTGGATGCAGAGTTAGTGGCATGCTGGGCATGCTCAGTGTACCAGTCAAAGTTCTAGAAACTTTGACAAAAGTGTTCCGTGATAGGGCTCCATCCCGATGATGTCACCCATATGTGAGGACTACCATCCTGCCTGTACTGGGAGAAAAATTATGCTAGTAGTATTATTATTCTTAACTTAATGCTTGGGGGTAACCTGCATGGAGTGGCAGTTACTACCATAAGAAACTTGCTGGGCAGACTGGATAGACCATTTGACCTTTTTCTGTCAACATTAGTATGTTACTATGGTTTGAGATAGATCCCCGTTAGTAAGTTCGTCTCTAGCTGATCATAGAGGACATTTGGAGGGCATGGGAGAAATCTCAAGCCTGCTTTATCCAGAAGTCAAATTACATTTTTTTTAGTGACACTCCGGTTAGGAATGCAGCTGTTTCTTAAACATTGCAGCCACCAAACTGACTTGCTGGATGATTCCTACTCACTGCAAAACTAATGGTTGAAATGGAGGCTTTCAAAATTGAAGTGGAATTTAATAACATGCATTTCAAGCTCAAGCTCAAGGGCATTTCAAGTACAATAGGTAGCTCCCTACCCCAGAAGCTTACAATTCAGGGTCAAATCCCTCACTCTGTTAAATCTTACCTGATTTTTGAGCTAATAGTTGAAATGAATACAGAGTGCGTGCAGGAATGAGTCAGTTCAACCTGTTTGTATGCCAATTAACGTGACAATGTCCTAAAACTATAATTATTTGTACAGAACAACATGCATATACAGTGCACACTTCACTGAACATCAAAGGGCTTAAGAAAAAAATCTTCTGGTAATCTTTTCAACAAAACCAGACAAGGGATGGATTCACAAACTAATTGGCTTTTTATAAAGTTACTTTTCTAAGAAACCAAATTACTGCAGTGTTTCCTTGCTTTACAAAGGGCAGTGTGGGGGTTGGGGAAGCTCAGAAGTGCATGGGTTTTAGTTTTGTTTATTATTTTTGCTATTTTCATTTCATTTCTACCAGATTAGGGCAGAAATAAAACAAAACATTTCGTTGTGTTTTTTTTCTGGGGTTTTTTGTTTTTTTTTTCGGATGGGAAGCAACACAAAATGAAAATGCTGCTATTTCTCTGTTTAAAACTACCACACATGCCTCAGAGACATTGTTGACAACCAAAGCCATTTGTGAAGGAGCTAAAAAAATACATTTTCTGCTTTATAACAAATGAAAAAAAATAAGTAAATAATGTTGTGCAGCCTGTAATCAGTATCCCTGTGGCAGAACACTCCAAGGATCGAGCCTGGAAATAAGGAAGATCTGTCTTGGCCATGCCTCAGCTAGCCTTATCTTCTTTCAAAAACGAATTGAAAGGCTAAAAAAATTCTGAATGTGGAAGTACATCCCTTTTTCAGTCTTTTTTTTTTTTTACCAGTCTGAAGCATGTAGGCTACCACGGAAGGTCTTTTGAATATTTGTCTGACCTCAATCAGGAAATGGGAGTTTTTAAAAAATAAATTAGCACTTAATATGGACAAAACTAGTTTTCCTGGCGTGTAGCCAGATGGACTCAGAACGAATGGGTATAGTACGCTCGTGCTAGCAGTTGGAGACGGATCTGCCTTCAGCACGGGTATATATACCCCCACAGGAAGCGTAGCAACTCAGTAATTTCCGTCTCCAAAGCAGTTTGGAGAGCCTGCACACTCGCTGAGCGTGTTTCCAAATCTACTTTCTACTTTCTACTTTCTTCTTACTAAATGTCTACTGCGACATCGAGCCCCGCACTCCTGCGGTGATACCCTTGGGGTCCCTCCCCCAGTAGAGTTTCCCGGGGTGATTTCCGTGATCCCCTGGAGGTTTAAGACCTCGCTCCGGTGGCCGAATCGCGGCAGGGACGTAGCCCCCGGGCGAGGCTCGGGCGTGGCGAGCGAGGCGCCTCGGTCCCGGCGTGGACGAGGCAGCGGGTGCATATCCTCAAACGCGGTGGTGAAGGTACTTGCCCTCTCCCCCTGCAGCCGGAGACCGCCCGAGTTCCAGCCGGGAAGCGCCGAGGATCAGGTAAGGCGTACATCTCTTACTTTTGGTCTCCGAGGAACCGAGGATCGGCGGCGTGGCCTGTAGGCGGCACGCCGTGGAGGGCGCCATTTTGTTGGCCTTGTTCAGGTATTGAGCGCCCGTGATAGGCGCCTGTCTATGACTAAGCGCATATTATATACATCATTGTGCGTATATTGCTGACCGCTTATTGCTGAGAGCATATTGAATACTATTGAGCGTGTATTGCTAACCGCTTATTGCTGAGAGCATATTGAATACCATTGAGCGTGTATTGCTAACCGCTTATTGCTGAGAGCATATTGAATACCATTAAGCCTGTATTGCTAACCGCTTATTGCTGAGAGCATATTGAATACCATTGAGCATGTATTGCTAACCGCTTATTGCTGAGAGCATATTGAATACCATTGAGCGTGTATTGCTAACCGCATAGTGCTGAGAGCATATTGAACACCATTGAGCGTATATTGCTAACCGCTTATTGCTGAAAGCATATTGAATACCATTGAGCGTGTATTGCTGACTAGGGATGTGAATCGTGTCCTCGATCGTCTTAACGATCGATTTCGGCTGGGAGGGGGAGGGAATCGTATTGTTGCCGTTTGGGGGGGTAAAATATCGTGAAAAATCGTTAAAAATCGTTAAAAATCGAAAAATCGAAAAACCGGCACATTAAAACCCCCTAAAAACCACCCCCGACCCTTTAAATTAAATCCCCCACCAAATAACTTAAATAACCTGCGGGTCCAGCGGCGGTCCGGAACGGCAGCGGTCCGGAACGGGCTCCTGCTCTGAATCTTGTCGTCTTCAGCCGGCGCCATTTTCCAAAATGGCGCCGAAAAATGGCGGCGGCCATAGACGAAAAAGATTGGACGGCAGGAGGTCCTTCCGGACCCCCGCTGGACTTTTGGCAAGTCTCGTGGGGGTCAGGAGGCCCCCCACAAGCTGGCCAAAAGTTCCTGGAGGTCCAGCGGGGGTCAGGGAGCGATTTCCCGCCGCGAATCGTTTTCGTACGGAAAATGGCGCCGGCAGGAGATCGACTGCAGGAGGTCGTTCAGCGAGGCGCCGGAACCCTCGCTGAACGACCTCCTGCAGTCGATCTCCTGCCGGCGCCATTTTCCGTACGAAAACGATTCGCGGCGGGAAATTGCTCCCTGACCCCCGCTGGACCTCCAGGAACTTTTGGCCAGCTTGTGGGGGGCCTCCTGACCCCCACGAGACTTGCCAAAAGTCCAGCGGGGGTCCGGAAGGACCTCCTGCCGTCCAATCTTTTTCGTCTATGGCCGCCGCCATTTTCGGCGCCATTTTGGAAAATGGCGCCGGCTGAAGACGACAAGATTCAGAGCAGGAGCCCGTTCCGGACCGCTGCCGTTCCGGACCGCCGCTGGACCCGCAGGTTATTTAAGTTATTTGGGGGGGGGGTTCGGGAGGGTGGGGGATTTAATTTAAAGGGTCGGGGGTGGGTTTTAGGGGGTTTTAGTGTGCCGGCTCACGATTCTAACGATTTATAACGATAAATCGTTAGAATCTGTATTGTATTGTGTTCCATAACGGTTTAAGACGATATTAAAATTATCGGACGATAATTTTAATCGTCCTAAAACGATTCACATCCCTATTGCTGACCGTATATTGCTGAGAGCATATTGAATACCATTGAGCGTATATTGCTGACCGTATATTGCTGAGAGCATATTGAATACTATTGTGCGTATATTGCTAACCGCATATTGCTGAGAGCATATTGAATATCATTGAGAGTATATTGCTGACCGCATATTATTAAGCGCCTGTTATATTAAGCATATATTGCTGCCGCATATTATTGTGCGCCTGTTGTATTAAGCGTATATTGTTGCCGAATATTATTGTGCGCCTATTATATTAAGCGTATATTGCTGCCGCATATTATTGTGCGCCTGTTATATTAAGCGTATATTGCTGCCGCATATTATTAAGCGCATACTTTTCAATGGAACAGAACGCCTCAGCGTCTTCAGCGGGGGGCGCCTCCTGCCTCCGGCATTAAAGCCCTCGGCCTCTGCTCCGCATGCCAGCTTAGAGCCACGCACAGTGAAGAGCCAGACTCCCTATGTGCCCAATGTGAGGAGGCCATGGGACCCTCGGGCCAGGACCAGTCTCAGCCACGATTTGCTGACAGTTCCCCAGGGGCTACCCCGGATTTAGCGGGCAGTCTCGACCAATCTGGAATCCCGGAGGATCTTGTACCCCGGCGATTAGAGACTGCCTCAATTTCCTGGGTGGATCTCTTTAAGGGGATTCATGCCTTTGTACAGATGCAAACGGCTTCCCGTCCAGGCCCTGCGGTTCCTGCTGTTCCTGGTGTTCCTGCTGTGGCTGCGACTGCGGCGGCTGCTGCTGCGGTTGCGGCTCCAGCGGATCCTGTTCCTGGGCCCTCACGCCCCTATCGTGAGCGGGTCCTCCTGCCGATGGACAGTCCGGATCAGTCGGACCAGGAGGTTTCACCGGACGAGTCCGAACTCCCGGACGAAGGGGAACTTCCCTCAGGGATTGAGCCATATAGAACCATGAGGCGGTTCTTCCCTAAGGAGGATCTCTCCGACCTGGTGTCTCAGTGCCTGGCGGAGTTGGATATTACAGGTCCCAGCGCTACGGTACCTTCTGCACAGAACCCCCTGCTGGAAGGTCTTTGTCCTACGGCCTGCCATTTTCCATTCTTGCAAGCGGCACAACAACTGATAGATTTAGAATGGGCTGCACCAGTGGCCTCATTTAAAGGGGGTCGGGCATGTACCGATGGCACCGGCTATCCAGGAGCTGCTGGCGTGCCCTCAGGTGGACGCCTTGATTAGCGCTGTGGTCAAGCGCACTACCATTCCAGTTGAAGGGGGGGCGGCCCTCAAGGAGCCTCATGACCGGCGCTTGGACGCCATTCTGAAGCAGACCTTTGGGGTGGCAGCTCTATCTTTGCGGATCGCAACCTGCTGCACAGTGGTGACGCGTTCCTGTTTGTCACAGGTCAGGAACAACGCTCCAGCAGCAGACATGGAGTCAGCTCTCTCGTTCCTCACGGATGCGGCATCAGACCTAGTCCGGACAACAGCCAAGGGGATCTCATCCTCCGTAGCGGCCAGGAGGCAGCTCTGGATCCGGAAATGGTCAGCCGATGCTCCTTCGAAGACACGCCTCACCAGATTGCCCTTTAAGGGCTCTTTCCTGTTTGGCAGCGACCTTGATAAACTGGCCAGCACATGGGGCGCCTCTCCAGTACCTCGACTGCCGGAAGATCGGTTCAGAAGGAACCAGCGGGCCTTTCCAAGGCCCTCCAGGGGTAGAAGCTCCCAGCGCTTCATTCCCTACAGGAGTCACTACCAGGCACCTCATCTTCAGGCCCGGAATCAGTCCTTTCGGACCAAGCACCACAAGAGGGGAGCAGGCCCGGGCTCAGGTCCCGGCTGCACCTCACAATGAGAATCCGCCGATTCATCTGGGGGACGGGGCCATAGGGGGCAGGTTAACCCTCTTCTACCCCAGATGGGTCGAGATTACGTCGGACCAGTGGTCCTTGCCATCATCCGAGAGGGGTATTATCTGGACTTTCACCACCTCCCTCCGGACAGGTTTGTGGAATCTTCATGTCCCATACACAAGAAGGCAGCATTGGAAGCTACCCTGGTGAGGCTCCTGTCCTTGAAAGCCATCATCCCAGTACCTGCATGGGAAGTGAATTCTGGACACTATTCCATTTATTTCATGGTACCCAAGAAAGGGGGCACCTTTCGGCCCGTACTGGACCTCAAGTCAGTCAATCGATACTTAAGGGTCCCGAGGTTTCGCATGGAAACTCTGTGCTCCGTCAAGACCGCAGTACAGCCAGGAGAATTCCTCACGGCCTTAGACTTGTCGGAAGCCTACCTGCATATCCCGATCCATCCGGATCATCAGCGCTACCTACGCTTCAAGGTTCTAGGACGCCACTTCCAATTCCGGGCTCTGCCCTTCGGGTTGGCCACGTCACCGCGGACCTTCACCAAGGTGGTCGTAGTGGTAGCAGGGGCACTCAGACGGGAAGGAATCCTGGTCCATCCCTACCTAGACGATTGGCTGATCAGGGCGAAATCACGAGAGGAGAGCCATCGGACAACCGACAGAGTGATCGCCCTTCTGGAAAGCTTGGGCTGGGTAATCAACCTCAGCAAGAGTTGCCTACAGCCTTCCCAGTCGCTGGAATACCTGAGAGTACAGTTCGACACCCAGGCAGACACAGTCAGTCTCACTACCAAGAGAAGGTTAAAACTTCAGACGCGTATCCGGTACTTGATGGGAGCCAGTCGGCCCATAGCTTGGGATTATCTGCAGGTTCTCGGCCTCATGGCATCCACCCTGGAAGTGGTACCTTGGGCAAGGGCCCATATGAGACCTCTGCAACGCTCCCTGCTCTCTCGCTGGAGCCCCCGTTTCCGGAACTATTCCACGCACCTACCTCTGCCTGCCAGAGTACGGACCCAGTTACGGTGGTGGTTGCAGTCCAACCACATGAGCAGGGGGTCGAAGATGTCCTCCCCCACGTGGACTCTGGTCACCACAGATGCCAGCCTGACCGGCTGGGGAGCACACTGCAAAGGACTCACCGCACAAGGGCAGTGGAACAGAGAAGAGTCAGCGAGGAACATCAACCGTCTAGAGGCTCGGGCAGTCCGATTGGCATGCCTTCGATTTGCTCACAGACTGAAGAACAGAGCAGTCAGAGTGATGTCCGACAACGCCACCACGGTGGCATACATCAACCGTCAGGGCGGAACCAGAAGTCGACAAGTATCTCTGGAGATCGCCCCACTGATGGCTTGGGCAGAGGCGAATCTTCAGGACATCTCCGCCGTCCACATTGCCAGGAAGGACAACACCACGGCAGACTTCCTCAGCAGAGAAAGCCTAAATCCGGGAGAGTGGCAGCTGTCACCCACAGCCTTCCAGATGATTGTGGATCACTGGGGGATTCCGGACATAGACTTACTGGCGGACAAGTCCAATGCTCAAGTACCCAGATACTTCAGCCGCAAGCGCGACCCGTTCTCACACGGAATTGATGCCCTGGTTCAGCCATGGCCTCCAGGGACTCTGCTATATGCCTTTCCTCCGTGGCCTCTGCTGGGCGCCATCATCCACAAGATTCAGAAACACCGGGGCCTAGTTCTTCTGGTGGCATCAGACTGGCCAACAAGACCCTGGTACGCGGACATGAGAAGACTACTGGCAGGGGAGCCCCTTCCCCTGCCTCCTCTCCGGGACCTTCTACGTCAAGGTCCCATCCTTCACGAGGATCCAGCTCAATTCTCTCTTACGGTCTGGCCATTGAGAGGGCTAGACTGAAGAAAAGAGGTTACTCGGAGCCCGTGATAGATATACTCCTCCGAGCGCGCAAGTTTTCCACATCCCTCACCTACGTACGGCTCTGGAGAGTATTCGAAGTATGGTGCGACACTCATGGCACCAATCCACATGCGACTACTATCCCTATTGTTCTGGATTTCCTGCAGGATGGACTTCAGAAGGGTCTCTCCCTCAGCTCCATCAAGGTTCAGGTGGCTGCGCTGTCTTGCTATGGTCCCAGGAGGGATGGCAAGACCATTGCCACGCATCCAGATGTTTCTCGCTTCCTGAAGGGAGTCAAGCACATTCGTCCGCCACTGAAGTGGCCAGTACCTTTGTGGAACCTCAACATAGTTTTGGATTTCCTCGCGGGATCCACCTTCAGACCTCTTCGGGGCCTGTCTCTCCATTCTCTCACTTTGAAGATGGTGTTCAGCACGCCGCATCTCAGAGCTACAAGCACTGTCCTGCCGTGATCCATTTCTCAGAATCACTCCTGAGGCTATCCATCTTCGTACGGTTCCCTCCTTTCTACCTAAAGTGGTTTCACACTTTCATCTTAACCAAACCATATCCTTGCCTACCACTGCGGGTTTGAAGAAAACTGAAGAAGGGCGTTTGTTACGCCATCTCGACATTGGCAGATTGCTGCCCAGATATTTGGAAGTGACACAAGAAGTACGAAAGACGGACCATCTGTTCGTCTTGCACAGCGGGAAGAAACAAGCTGAAGCGGCCTCACGGCCCACCATCGCCCGCTGGATTAAAGAAGTTATCCGAGCAGCTTACGTAGAGGCTGGGAAGTCTCCGCCTCTACAGGTCAAGGCTCATTCTACCAGAGCACAAGCGGCATCCTGGGCAGAATCCAGGATGCTGTCGCCTGCAGAAATATGTAAAGCGGCAACATGGTCCTCCCTTCATACCTTCTCCAGGTTCTACCGTCTGGATGTCCAGGCCAGGGAGGACACAGCATTTGCGAGGGCGGTCCTACATGGTCCTCAGGCAGCCTCCCGCCCAGGCTGGGAGTAAAGCTTTTGTACATCCCATTCGTTCTGAGTCCATCTGGCTACAAGCCAGGAAATGTGAGATTACTTACCTGATAATCTCCTTTTCCTTAGTGTAGACAGATGGACTCAGCATCCCGCCCAGCTGCCTGTGTACATGGGTTTCACCGATTCAAGGTAAGCCATGTCATTTGTTTACATAAGAGCATCCCCTTTTCCCAGGTGTCGACGCCTTCCGGTTGGGAATGCTGGTGGTCTCCAGCTACTATCAATCGGTCAGGGGAATCCTGTTTCACTATTTCACTGAGCGTCAGTACACACATCCATAACAGCTTTTGCAAGGAAGATTACTGAGTTGCTACGCTTCCTGTGGGGGTATATATATATATACCCGTGCTGACGTCAGATCCGTCTCCAACTGCTAGCACGAGCATACTATACCCATTCGTTCTGAGTCCATCTGTCTACACTAAGGAAAAGGAGATTATCAGGTAAGTAATCTCACATTCTTTCTGATTCAGAGAGAATTTTCTAAATTTGATCCTAAAGAGATCAATATTGATAATTCAGTATTTCCCATTGTTCCATATTTCAAAAGCCTCAGTGTTTGGAATGACTTAAATTTATCCTTTCATTGTCATATTAAATCGGTTATTTGCTCTGGCTTTTATAAACTCTGTGTCCTTTGCGAGTTGAAGCACTTGCTGGAAGCAGCAAATTTTCATACTGCCATTCAGGCATCCATTCTCCCATTGATAGAATTTTGTAAGTCAGTCTATATCGGATTACTATCTTCTGTGTTTAAGCCATTGCAACTTTTAATTAATGCTTCCGTACGCCTTATTTTTGAGAAGAATGGAAGAGAACACATTAGCCCAGTGCTTATTGATTTATATTGGCTTCCCATCCAACAGCGTGTAATGTCGAAAATTGCCAAACCATATTCAAATTACTTTATTCTAAAGCAGCATCATGTGCAAATTCGCTTTTAAGAGTACATCAGCCCACACATAACTTCAGGTCTGCACAACGAGGCCTATTAGTTACTCCCTCTGTGAAACAGGCGCGCTTATGTCCACAAGAGAATGTGCTTTTTAAATTGCAGTCCCCACATTTTATGCCAGGAAAAATGTCTTAAGGTTTGTAAAAAAGGCCAAAAAAACATTTTTGTTTAAGCAGGCCTTTTATTAACTGCCTTTATTGACATGCTGATTTTATTGTTTTAATTTTTGACAGGCCGATATTTTATCTGTTGAACTTTTATTATACACTCTGTTTTATGTATTTTAGTATCTCTTTGTTTTTGGTCTTAATTTTATGTCATAAGTTTGTTTAATTAATTTTATCATTGTGTATGTAACACTATGAACTTTGCTTAATGCTAACCGCATACACGATTAATAAATCTGCAATAAAGATAAAGATGGATGGCGTTTGTAAATTGGGGATGTGTAGAATTTTCACCAGTAGAATTGGGGATTACAATATTATAAACCTCTCCCTCATTTCAATCTAGTCCATTTCTTGCAGCAATAGCCCTCTGTGAGGGTGCAGAAGACCAGGGCTCCTTCCTGCACACAATACCCAAATCTGGCTACTAGGTGTTGCAGTCGGATACTGCAGGCGAGGTAGTGGACCCTTGGGCTGGCCCACCTAGGATGACAGGGTAGGCCGGGAGGCGGAGCCACAGGCTGGCGGTGTTCACCCGGGAACCAGGAGCCCCCCAGGAGAAGCCCGTAGGGTCCTGGAACCTTGGGACTTGGGGAATAGGCTCAATGTCCAGTGGCAGGAAAGGCCTAGGCCGGGAGTGTAGTATAGGAAGTCCAAAAGTATAAGATAGTCCGTGGACTGGCTGTACAGGCCGAGGGCCAGCTGATGGCAGGGCAGCGGGCGGCAGCAGGAACTGTAGCTAACCGGATACTGAAGCAGAGTCTGTAGAAAGCTGGAACTGAAGCAGGCTGAAGACTGGAATGGAGTCTGTAGCAGGCTGTGGACTGAAGCAGGCTGTAGACTGGAATGGAGTCTGTAGCAGGCTGTGGACTGAAGCAGGCTGAAGCGAAGTCGGGAACGAACCAAGGTCAGAGGCAGGCGGCAGGCTGAAGCGAAGTCGGGAACGAACCAAGGTTAGAGGCAGGCGGCAGGCTGAAGCGAAGTCAAAGGCAGTCCAAAGGTCAAGTCAGGAACGAGGAACAGACGAAGCGCAACTCAGAACTACTAGGCAGTAGTGAACCTCGTTGCAAGGCAAGGAGAAGGAGTCCGGACGCCGGTTATATTGGGCTTAGGGCGTGACGTCATCAGCGTAGGCGGGGCCAGACTTCCGGGAGCTGTGCGCACAAAGTGGGCGTCCTCGCACACGCGCGAGGCAGCGGGGAGACGGGCAAGCAATGGCGGCCGCCACGTGGAGCAGGCAGCGCCGCCGGGATCCCAGCCAAGCGGAACGCGGCGTTTCCAGCAGTGGAGGTAGGCACTGTTCAGACCAAGCGAAGGGGAAGCGGTGGAGACCGCAACAGTACCCCCCCCCTTTACGGCCCCTCTTGAGAGGCCCCGGTTTTCCTGGGTGGTCCTGATGGAACTGCTGCAATAAGTTTTTGTCAAGGATATTGCGGCTGGGTTCCCAGGTGTTATCTTTATCACCGCAGCCCTCCCACGCCAGTAGGTATTCCCATCTACGGTTGTGGAAGCGGACGTCCAAGACCTCACGCACCTGATAAGTGGGGTCGTCGTCGATGGCTGTTGAAGTAAGATCCGGGGGCGTACGGTGATAACGAGAGAGGACCACGGGTTTAAGCAGGGACAGATGAAAGACATTGTGGATACGGAGAGTTGAAGGCAGTCTCAGCCGATACGAGACCAGACCCACTCTCTCAGCAACTCGAAATGGACCACAGAACCTGGGTGCAAATCTCCGTGATGGGAGGCGGAGATGGATGTTCCTGGTGCTGAGCCAGACTCGGTCCCCTGGCTGGTAGGTGGGAGCTGGTCGTCGGTGGCGGTCGGCTGCTTGTTTGGCGGACGCGGCTGAGCGGCGTAGCTGGTTCTGAGTTCTGTGCCACAATGTCCGTAGTTGCTGCGCTGTTACTTGAACGGCAGGCGAGGCGCTGGGGACAGCCAGCGGGAGCGGAGGTCTTAGTGGTTTCCCGTAGACAAGCTGAAACGGGGATTTGCCGGTAGCGGCGTGAGCTTGGTTGTTGTAGGCGAACTCGGCTCAGGGCAGTAGTTCCGACCAGTTATCCTGTTTTTCATTAACGAAGGCCCGGAGGTAGGCCTTCAGGGTCCGATTCATTCTCTTGGTCTGCCCATTGCTCTGTGGGTGAAAGGCTGTGGAGAAGCTGAGCTTTACCTTGAAGCACTTGCAGAGAGCTCTCCAATAGCGTGCTACAAACTGCGGTCCCCGGTCAGAGACTATATCTTGGGGGAGACCATGTAGCCTGAAGACATGCTGAGCAAAGAGACGGGCCAGTTCGGGTGCTGAAGGAAGTTTAGGCAAGGGAACTAGGTGCACCATCTTTGAGAAGCAGTCAACGGTGACCCAGATGACCGTATGCCCGCAAGACGAGGGTAAGTCCACCACGAAGTCCGTAGCTATGTGGGTCCAGGGTTCGGTGGGGACTGGTAGTGGTTGCAGAAGGCCACAAGGAGATCCAGGACTGGGCTTTTGACGGGCGCAGGTGGGGCAGGAACTCACATAGGAGTAGACATCCCGCCAGATGTTGGGCCACCAATAGAAGCGGTTGATAAGTTCAAGAGTTCTTTCGCGTCCTGCGTACCCTCCGATGAGGGAGTCATGAGCCCAGCGTAAGGCCGTTAGGCGATCCCTGCGAGGAATTACAGTCCTGTCCTGAGAGAGGACCGTCAAAGCGGACAGGCGGACCTTACTCGGGTCCAGGATAAATTGAGGAGGTTCTTGATCCTCTTCGACGCATGAAGTACGGGAGAGAGCATCAGCTCGGAGGTTCTTGGCCGCCGGCCGATATTGCAGAACAAAGTCGAAACGACTGAAGAACAAGGCCCAGCGGGCTTGGCGGGGGTTCAGTCATTGAGCCTGTGACAGGAACTCCAGGTTCTTGTGGTCTGTGTATACGGTGGTTGTATGCAGGGACCCCTCGAGCCATTGTCTCCACTCTTCGAAGGCGAGCTTAATCGCCAACAGCTCCTTGTCCCCGATGAAGTAATTGCTCTCAGCTGGAGAAAACTTCCTGGAGAAGTAGGAGCAGGGGAGGAGTTGGCCAGAGTCGGAGTGTTGGCTGAGAACCGCCCCAACCACTATACTGGAGGCGTCGACTTCCACAATGAACGGTCTGGAGGGATCTGGATGCCGGAGGCAAACGTCCGAAAGAAATGCTTCTTTGAGGTCGGAGAAGGCTGCTACCGCAGCGTCAGGCCAGTTCTTGGCGTCAGCTCCCTTGCGGGTCAGGGCCGTGAGCGGAGCAACTCGATGCGAGTATCGTGGAATAAAATGTCTATAAAAGTTAGCGAAGCCCAGGAATCGCTGGAGGGCTTTGAGACCGTGGGCTGAGGCCACTTGGTGATGGCCACTACTTTCTCTGGGTCCATGCGGAAGCCGGTAGAGGAGATGATGGATCCCAAGAAGGGCATCGATTCAGCCTCGAACGTACACTTCTCCAGTTTGGCATACAAGTGGTTGTCTCGGAGGGCCTGAAGAACCTGTGTAACGTGGCGACGATGGGAGTCCACATCCTTGGAAAAGATGAGCACGTCGTCCAGGTAGACTATGACATGTGAGTGGAGCATGTCGCGCAGTACCTCATTCATGAGGTGCTGGAAGATGGCGGGGGTATTGCAGAGTCCAAAGGGCATTACCAGATACTCGTAATGCCCATCCCTGGTATTAAATGCCGTCTTCCATTCGTCCCCTGGGCGTATACGGACGAGGTTGTAGGCCCATCTGAGATCCAACTTCATGAAGATGCAGGCACCCTGAAGGCGATCCCGAAGCTCCGGGATCAACGGGAGGGGGTACCGGTCTCGTTTGGTGATGGCATTCAGGCCACGATAGTCGATACACGGCCGGAGAGAGCCATCCTTTTTGGCCACAAAGAAGAATCCGGCACCAGCAGGCGAGCGAGAAGGGCGGATGAACCCCTTGGCTAGGTTCTCCATAACATACTGGGACATGGCCTTCGTTTCGGGTAGCGACAGGGGATACACTCGGCCACGAGGGGGCGTGGTGCCCGGCAATAGGTCAATAGGACAATCAAAAGGCGGTGCTGGGGAAGGATCTTCGCCATCTCCTTGGAGAAAACGTCCTCAAAGCTTTGGTATGGCTCAGGTAGGAGATGCGAGGAGCAGAGGTGCAGAGGTTTGGGTGGACGTGGGAGCTGTAGACAGTGTTCAAAGCAGGCAGGACTCCAACGAACCAGTTGGAAGTTATCCCATTGTATCACGGGAGAATGCTGACGTAACCAAGGAAGTCCCAAAACCAACGGGTGCACCGCTCGCTCCAAGACGAGCAGGGAGATCTCCTCCGAGTGGAACAGGCCTGTTTGCAGTGTCAATGGGGCTGTGGAGCAGGTAATAGGGATGTGAATCGTTTTCCATATCGTCTTAACGATAGAAATCGTGTGGCAGGGCAAGAAAATCGTCTTAGGCACGATTTTTTAGTTAAAAAATCGTTAAAAATCGTTTTTTCCGATTAGTGCGCACTAACTCGAGTTAGTGCGCACTAACGGGAGTTAGTGCGCACTAACTGGGAGTTAGTGCGCACTAACTGAAAATGATACAATTTGACACTTTTCAGGTCAGTTAAGGTCAGTTTAGGAATGAATATGTATTCCTATTGGCTGCCCTCTTATTTATTCATGTTACCAAGTTTCCTACTGACAGTATATGGGGGATGGGAAATGGAAACAGTTGGTAGCTTGACAAAACAAGTAATGTGATCAGTCAATGTGACTAGAACTTGTGCCCTAACCCTGATACCAGGGGTATTGTGATCTTCCTGCACACAGTGCCCTATCCCTATTAATACCAGGAGTGTTGTGATCTTCCTGCACACAGTGCCCTATCCCTAATACCAGGGGTGTTGTGATCTTCCTGCACACAGTGCCCTATTCCTGATACCGGGGGTGTTGTGATCTTCTTGCACACATCCCGATATCAGGGATAGGGCACTGCATGCAGGAAGATCACAACACTCCTGGTATTAATAGGGATAGGGCACTGCATGCAGGAAGATCACAACACTCCTGGTATTAATAGGGATAGGGCACTGCATGCAGGAAGATCACAACACCCCTGGTATCAGGGATAGGGCACTGTGTGCAGGAAGATCACAATACCCCGGAGGAGTGAGGGTCAGGCAGCTCCCCCCTGTCTGTGAAGCCAGCCTCTCACTAGTAATGCAGGGAGGGAGCTGTCTCAGACTTCACCATCCTCCCCCCCCCCCCTTACCCACACACCATTCACTAGCTGGGACATGGGGGAAGTCAGGAGTGAGGGTCAGGCAGCTTCCCCCTGTCTGTGAAGCCAGCCTCTCACTAGTAATGCAGGGAGGGAGCTGTCTCAGACTTCACCATCCACCCCCCCCCCCTCACCCACACACCATTCACTAGCTGGGACATGGGGGAAGTCAGGAGTGAGGGACAGGCAGCTCCCCCCTGTCTGTGAAGCCAGCCTCTCACTAGTAATGCAGGGAGGGAGCTGTCTCAGACTTCACCATCCTCCCCCCCCCCCTCACCCACACACCATTCACTAGCTGGGACATGGGGGAAGTCAGGAGTGAGGGTCAGGCAGCTCCCCCCTGTCTGTGAAGCCAGCCTCTCACTAGTAATGCAGGGAGGGAGCTGTCTCAGACTTCACCATCCTCCCCCCCCCCCTCACCCACACACCATTCACTAGCTGGGACATGGGGGAAGTCAGGAGGGAGGGTCAGGCAGCTCCCCCCTGTCTGTGAAGCCAGCCTCTCACTAGTAATGCAGGGAGGGAGCTGTCTCAGACTTCACCATCCTCCCCCCCCCCCCCCTCACCCACACACCATTCACTAGCTGGGACATGGGGGAAGTCAGGAGTGAGGATCAGGCAGCTCCCCCCTGTCTGTGAAGCCAGCCTCTCACTAGTAATGCAGGGAGGGAGCTGTCTCAGACTTCACCATCCACCCCCCCCCCCCTCACCCACACACCATTCACTAGCTGGGACATGGGGGAAGTCAGGAGTGAGGGTCAGGCAGCTCCCCCCTGTCTGTGAAGCCAGCCTCTCACTAGTAATGCAGGGAGGGAGCTGTCTCAGACTTCACCATCCTCCCCCCCCCCCCCCCACCCACACACCATTCACTAGCTGGGACATGGGGGGAGTCAGGAGTGAGGGGCAGGCAGCTCCCCCCTGTCTGGGAAGCCAGCCTCTCACTAGTAATGCAGGGAGGGAGCTGTCTCAGACTGGTATCAGGGTTAGGGCACTGTGTGCAGGAAGATCACAACACTCCTGGTATTAATAGGGATAGGGCACTGTAAGAGATGACTGTAGTAGATTGAATAAAGATCTGATGTTTCTGCTCTCCTCACACCAAACAAAAACAACACACAAGCAGAGAAGCCCTTCTTACAAAGCTGAGCTAGTGAGTTAAGTAGGAGGAAAAGTAAACATACTGGTGCCAGTGTGGCTACTTAAAAAATACACTTACCAACAATCAATTACATATATTTGAACTGTGTACAGTTCCAGCCAGGACCACCTTTCTAAAATGCACAGTGATTGGCAAATTCAACATGCACTAGCATTTCAGGTGCCTGCTAACAAAAATAATAAACAAACAAGTTCTAGTCACGTGAGTGCTGATCATTACATTACTTTTTTTGTCAAGCTTCCAACTGTTTCCATTTCACATCCCCCCAACCATATTGGTAACATCAATAGATAAGAGCACAGCCAGCCAATAGGAATACATACATACATATTCATTCCTAAGTGACCTTTACTGACCTGGGAAGTGTGAACACTTTGTTTCATTTTCTGTTGGTGTTCGTTAGTTTCCAGTTCCATTTCCCATCCCCCAACCATCACCTCAGTGGTAACCTTGGTAACATCAATAGATAAGAGGGCAGCCAGCCAATAGGAACACATATTCATTCCTAACTGACCTTCAGTGACCTGGAAAGTGTTTATTTGTATCATTTTCAGTTAGTGCGCACTAAATCGAGTTAGTGCGCACTAACGGGGAGTTAGTGCGCACTAACACGATTTAACGATTTTTAACGATAAATCGTTAGAATTTCTATTGTATCGTGTTCTATAACGATTTAAGACGATATAAACATTATCGGACGATAATTTTAATCGTTGAAAAACGATTCACATCCCTATTGACTGATGCTACTGCTCACAAGTTGAAACTTGTTCTTTAGGCTGCAGTGTCTGCTACAGGATCAAACCCTCCTCTCCTGCTCTCTGCACAATAGGATGGGAAGGTCCAGAACAAAAAGAAGGGAAGAGCTGAATTGGGGAGCAGAGTGACGGTTCTTTGCTTTGTCTGTTCCAGGCCCACCTCCCTCTTCTCTGTAGGTTGCCTGGAGTAGAGAGACTGCCTCTTAAATCTGAAAAGTGGTAGAACTCAGTTCCAGACAATTCCTCCACAAATTAAGTCCTGCTGATATCTCCTAGAAAAGAACAGCATTCACATTTAAAAGGACATTTTGCGCATAGCCTCAGTAGAGGAGGGAGTCTCAGCCACTGCAGAATGAGACACCTAGTTGTTGCGGTCTCCACCGCTTCCCCTTCGCTTGGTCTGAACAGTGCCTACCTCCGCTACTGGAAACGCCGCGTTCCGCGTGGCTGGGATCCCGGCGGCGCTGCCTGCTCCACGTGGCGGCCGCCATTGCTTGCCCATCTCCCCGCTGCCTCGCGCGCGCGCGAGGACGCCCACTTTGTGCGCACAGCCCCCGGAAGTCTGGCCCCGCCTGCGCTGATGACGTCACGCCCTAAGCCCGATATAATAGGCGTCTGGACTCCTTCTCCTTGCCTTGCAACGAGGTTCACTACTGCCTAGTAGTTCTGAGTTGCGCTTCGTCTGTTCCTCGTTCCTGACTTGACCTTTGGACTGCCTTTGACTTCGCTTCAGCCTGCCGCCTGCCTCTGACCTTGGTTCGTTCCCGACTTCGCTTCAGCCTGCCGCCTGCCTCTGACCTTGGTTTGTTCCCGACTTCGCTTCAGCCTGCTTCAGTCCACAGCCTGCTACAGACTCCATTCCAGTCTACAGCCTGCTTCAGTCCACAGCCAGCTACAGACTCCATTCCAGTCTACAGCCTGCTTCAGTCCACAGCCTGCTACAGACTCCATTCCAGTCTTCAGCCTGCTTCAGTTCCAGCTTTCTACAGACTCTGCTTCAGTATCCGGTTAGCTACAGTTCCTGCTGCCGCCCACTGCCCTGCCATCAGCTGGCCCTCGGCCTGTACAGCCGGTCCACGGACTATCATATACTTTTGGACTTCCTATACTACACTCCCGGCCTAGGCCTTTCCTGCCACTGGACATTGAGCCTATTCCCCAAGTCCCAAGGTTCCAGGACCCTACGGGCTCCTCCTGGGGGGGCTCCTCGTTCCCGGGTGAACACCGCCAGCCTGTGGCTCCGCCTCCCGGCCTACCCTGTCATCCTAGGTGGGCCGGCCCAAGGGTCCACTACCTCGCCTGCAGTATCTGACTGCAACAGTTTGCAAGGCCATGGACTCGGCGGAGGCCCCAAGCCTGCAGGCCATTCCAGGGATGGCTCAACGCCTCCAGCAACAACAGCACTACATTGATACCCTCGCTGCCACTGTGGAACAGTTGGTCTCTCGTCTAGAGGTTTCCACTCGGGAGTTGCCTCCGGCACCCGCGGCCACTTTAACTTCAGTCACTCAGCTACCCACGCCTACCCGGTACGCCGGGGACAGCAAGACATGCCGTGGTTTCTGAAACCAGTGTCAAGTGCGCTTCACTCTTCTGCCAGTGCAGTTTCCCTCGGACGCAGCCAAGGTAGCGTTTATCTTCTCCCTGCTGGACGGCAAGGCCCTCGACTGGCTTCACCCTTGTGGGAACGTCAGGATCCCTTGCTACAGAACCTACAAGAGTTCCTCCTTAACTTCCGCCTTGCCTTTGATGACCCCGCACGCCGATCCACTGCGGCCTCGGAGCTCTTGCACCTCCGGCAAGGGACACGCCCGGTGGCTGAGTACATTATAGAATTCCGAACCCTGGCCATGGAGGTCGCTTGGCAAGACGATTGCCTTAAAGGGATCTTCCTCGAGGGTCTGGCAGGCCGCATCAAGGATGAACTAGCAGGTCGGGATCTCCCTGAGGACTTAAATGATCTAATGGACATTGCTGGTAGGGTGGATCGCCGTCTCCAACAACGGGATAGAGAAACTCGCTCGAGTCACCGAACTCCACCACAGCTGTCTACCTCCTCCAGAACACCTTCTCCCAAGGCTCTTCCTCCCACTGTGCCTAGTGGGGAACCCATGCAATTGGGCAGATCCCCACTAACCCCTGAAGAAAGGAAGAGACGTTGCTCCCTAGGCCTCTGCCTCTATTGTGGAGGCAAGGGGCACTTTCTTGCTTCTTGCCCAGAGCATCCGGGAAACGCTCATGCCTAGGTTATACTGAGGAGCTACACCTAGGCGCTACTGGATCAGCTCCTCTTTGCACGCTACCAGTAACTCTGAAATACCCCGGTGGGGAACTCCAGATCCGTGCCTTCATTGACTCCGGCGCTGAGGGGAATTTTATTGTGGCCGATCTGGTGACTCAGCTTTCCCTTCCGACTCTACAGAAGGTCCCTCCTCTGCGGATCTCCTCGATCCGAGGCACTCTGCTTCCTGGGGTCATTACCTGCTAGGGATGTGAATCGTTTTTCAACGATTAAAATTATCGTCCGATAATGTTTATATCGTCTTAAATCGTTATAGAACACGATACAATAGAAATTCTAACGATTTATCGTTAAAAATCGTTAAATCGTGTTAGTGCGCACTAACTCCCCGTTAGTGCGCACTAACTCGATTTAGTGCGCACTAACTGAAAATGATACAAATAAACATTTTCCAGGTCACTGAAGGTCAGTTAGGAATGAATATGTGTTCCTATTGGCTGGCTGCCCTCTTATCTATTGATGTTACCAAGGTTACCACTGAGGTGATGGTTGGGGGGATGGGAAATGGAACTGGAAACTAACAAACACCAACAGAAAATGAAACAAAGTGTTCACACTTCCCAGGTCAGTAAAGGTCACTTAGGAATGAATATGTATGTATGTATTCCTATTGGCTGGCTGTGCTCTTATCTATTGATGTTACCAATATGGTTGGGGGGATGTGAAATGGAAACAGTTGGAAGCTTGACAAAAAAAGTAATGTAATGATCAGCACTCACCTGACTAGAACTTGTTTGTTTATTATTTTTGTTAGCAGGCACCTGAAATGCTAGTGCATGTTGAATTTGCCAATCACTGTGCATTTTAGAAAGGTGGTCCTGGCTGGAACTGTACACAGTTCAAATATATGTAATTGATTGTTGGTAAGTGTATTTTTTAAGTAGCCACACTGGCACCAGTATGTTTACTTTTCCTCCTACTTAACTCACTAGCTCAGCTTTGTAAGAAGCCCTTCTTACAAAGCTGAGCTAGTGAGTTAAGTAGGAGGCTTTGTAGTTTGGGCCCTTTCAGTAATTTCAAATGTCACGTAAAGGGGAAAGCACGGATCAGAGTTCCCAGAACATTGGTAGATAGCGTCAGTGATAATGTTTCTAGGAAGCTGGCAACCCTACCACACTCCCAGGAACCTTAAGACCTGTCTCCCGTCTTTTCCCCTACATTTTCCCTTGGAGGAGGTCTTTGTGTGCCATACTCTCTACAGGTCGGTGCAAGGGCATTAGACACCCTAGGCAAACTTTACAGACTTGTGCTCATGTCCCCCTGCCCTCATAACAAACAGTTAAAAATCCTGCATTTATAATAATCAATTTTTTTTAATCAAAATAATTTTTATTGACCGGAAGATGTTACACACACACGGGATAACAATAGCATATGCAACATAGAAAACAGTGTACAATACAAGCATTGCATATAAATGTGCGGTCCAACAACTGATCCCACTGTAAACGTATTCCCTGGTTTTTCTTTTTTATCCCCTCCATCCAAACCTGGCCCTACCACCCCCTCCCCGCAAAACCAACTCCAAAACATTCCCATTCACACCACATGCATACCACATACAGACCTTCCTTCCCACCCCCCTTAGAACCTCAGTTAAGACCAAATGGGCATGTATATCCAGTGTTACTGAGCTCAGTTTGTAGAGCAATAGGATACAGGGCATAACAGACATTCCAACAAGCACTATATATCTTATCCGGTTTTCTCTTGCCTGAGCGGAAGTCCATATATTTCATCTGTAGTAGAGAGGCCATCCTGCCAAACCATGCATCAACTGAAGGTTGCGCCAAGGGATCAGTCCAGAGAGCCAATATGGTGCGGCACGCCATCATAATCGCTAGGCGTTCAAACATTGCTCTGGAATGTGTACCAGGACCCCGATCAGTCTGTTGGTGGGCCAGTAAAGGGCGACCTGTATGAGAAATGAGGTGCCAGTACTTTTATTAATCACGTCAAGAACTAACTTCCAAAAAAGTTCCACACTTGAGCACGCCAACAAGCAATGGTATAAATTGCCCTCAGCAGCGCCATACCGGCTACATAGAGGAGAATGTGTAACCTTCAAATCAAACCGGTGAACATCATCACAGTAAATGTTATGAAGAATTTCGAATTGGACCTCACGTAGCCCCACGTCAGGCAGCAACCGGTAAAGATCCGTAAAACAGCTCTTCAGGTAGTTTGGAGCAACTGGTGAGTCCAACAAGGCGGTCCAGCGGGTCGTAAGATACTGCAATCGGCCTGGGTGACCCAATGATTGACCTAGTTTTTTCCAACCAGTAAAAGTGTTATTGAGGCAGGCAATGTCAAAAACCTTCGTAGCAAACGTCGTTTCCGCTGTCAGATCCTCTACAGACCATGCGAGTGACTGGATATAATGACGGGCTTGCAGGTAAGCATAAAAAGTACTTAGTAGGCAGTTGAAATGTGTGGGCCAGAGTAGCAAAATCTTGGATGATGTGGGAGTCTGGTTCTAACAAATGAAATATGTATACCACCCCATTATCAGCCCAAGCCTGGAAGACAGCCCTGCTGTCCCGCCCCGGCACAAAACTTGCTTTCCCCAGAAAAGGCAAAAAAAAGGGAGGCTATGCCCCGCAAGCCCCATTGTCTCCGCAACCAGCGCCAGGCTCGGATACAAGGTTGTAAGAATATTCTGGGGTATGTCAAAGTCCTCCGCAGCCCCGGGCGCAGCTGAATAATACTTAAAGGGGAGCTAGGTTGAGACATCTTATTTAACATCCCTGGTGTACAATAGCAGTAGGTCTCCATAATCCACTCACCCACATACCGCAACTGACATGCCACATTATAAAGACTGAAATCTGGCAAATTAAGCCCTCCCTGCTGCTCCCAGGGGCGCTCCAAGACGGTATAAGCCAATCGAGCCCATTTCCCCTTCCACAGGAACTTTTGTAAACTAGCACGCAATTGTCAAAGATTCCCGGCTTTCAAACAACAGGGAATCATGTGCAGCAGATAAAGAAGGCGTGGCACCAGCACCATTTAATAAGGGCACTCCTACCATGTAGGGAAAGTGGCAATGGGGTCCAGAGCTGCAGCTGCGCCCGAAGCTGAAGGAGACATGGGGCAATATTCAGCTCGTAGAGCCGTACCAGCTGTCAGGGTACCCATACACCCAGATATTTGATCTTGTCAGGGGCCCACTGAAAAGGAAAGGGGCCGACCCAAGAGCCAGGCAGGTGAGCATTTAGGGCCAAAGCCTCTGACTTTCCATAATTGATTTTCAGCCCCGCCACCAGAAGAAATTTATCAAAAAGGTGAATAATAGCAGGCACACTGGTGCGAGGTCGTCCCACAAACAAAAGGATGTCATCCACAAATAAAGCAGTCTTCAAAGGGTGGCCGTCTACACTAATTTATTTATTTATTTATTTGTAGAGTTTTATATACCGTTATTCGGTAGAACCATCATAACGATTTACAAAATATGCAATTAGCTTACAAAATATGCAATTAGCATACAATCAAATGGAGTTAACATGGTGGTTGGGAACAGTAGAGTATTGTGAACAGTAAACATTTTTCTTAGTAGTTGAATAACAGAATAGTGAGGAGAACATTTTCAATGAACTTAATGAATCAAGTGAGAGAGCAGGGACGGGTGAAAAAGGAGGGTACATCAGGAGAGCATGAAGAGGAGGATTATGCTTGCGAGTTCTGTTGAGGGCTGGGATGATCAGGTGTCAGATAGTTAGAATAGAGTTTGCGGAATAAAAATGTTTTTAGGTCTTTTTTAAATGTTTTCAGGATGTGCTAGGTCCTCAGTTCTTTGGGTAGGGTGTTCCAAATTTTGGGGGAGGCAATGGAAAATGCTCTCTCGTGTAGTTGAAAGATGAGCGTCTCTTAAGGTGGGGATGTTTAAGAATCCTGCGTTGTTAGAGCATAGGTTTCCCAGTGAATCCCGGATCGCCTCTCAGCCGGATAGCCAGGGGTTCTAAGGCCAACACAAATAGCAATGGGGAAAGGGGACATCCCTGCCGGACTCCGCAATACAAAGGAAAAGGGTCAGTAGGTTCCCCATTAAGCAGAATGGAGGTGCTAGTGTTACGATAAAGAGCCTTCAACCATTGAAGATATGCCCCCGAGAACTGTGCAGGGCCCAGAACATATATTCCCAGGATAAGGAATCAAAGGCCTTTTCTGCATCCAAACTCAAAACCAAAGCCTCTGCTGTCGATTGATAGCTTAAGACCGCCAGCAAATGCCGGACATTACAGACCCCCTGCCGCCCTTTGACAAACCCCATCTGATCTTTATGAATAGGGAGGGGCAAAATTCCATTTAACCGGGCCGCCAGGACAGCTGCCAAGATTTTTACATCTACGTTTAGTAAGGAAATGGGTCTATAAGAACCCATGTCCAAGGGGTCTTTTCCTGGTTTTGGGAGGATGACAATGACAGACCGGTTGGATGCCTCAGCAATGCAGTCAGTGAGCAAAAGGTCAGCATAGTATTTCTGCATCGGGGATAGAACTGTGAATTTCAGTATCTTGTAGAATTCGGAGCCTAGCCCATCTTGGCCCGCTGCCTTCCCCAATTTAAGCTTGTGGATGACAGCGTGGATTTCCCCCTCAGTGATGGGGCTGTTCAATGCATTAATCTGATCAACAGATAACGAGGGCCATGAGATCCTCTGAAAAAGGGGCTCAGTGACAGTGGCATCCATAGGCTTAGAGCCATATAGAGACATAATATTCCCTAAATCTACGGGCGTCGCGCGATGTCTGTAGGTATAGTCAAATGGAGCCCCTGGCTGTTTTGGATCCCTGTTACGGCTGCCCGTTGGCCCCTAGGCCTAATAAGGTGGGTCATCAGTTTACCCACCCTGTTCCCTTGTTTATACAAGTGGTACTGATAGTAGCGGAGCGATTTAGATGCCCTTTGGTGAAGTAAGCCATTGAGAGCAGCCCTAGCCCTATCAGCCACCTCTTTGGACTCCCCAGACAAGGATGTCATGTGTTGTTGCTGAGCATGTTTAAGAACAGCAGTTAACCTCAAAATTTCAGCATTGCATTTTTTATTTGCTCTGGCCACGTATGCTATTATTGCACCACGCATCACGACCTTACCGGTCTCCCACATGGTCGCTGCACTCATATCTGGGGTCGCATTATATTTTAAGTATTCCAGCCATTAATTTTGCAAATAAGTATGGAATACTTTGTCCAGATATAAATCTGGGTGCATTCGCCAGGAGAATGGAGGGCGAGCCCTGGAGCCACATTGTATTGTTACCGTTACAGGGGCGTGATCAGAGATAGAAATAGTACCAATACTGGCCTCTGCCACCCTCGGGAAACAGCTGTCCGATACCAGCAAATAATCCAACCTGGAATAAGACTGGTGGGGGTTGGAAAAAAACATAAAGTCAGAGTCTCCGGGATGCAATACCCGCCAAATGTCCATTAATTACAATTCGTCACATAAGAGATTGACTCCTCTACTCATGTCCTGATTATGCACTGGCTTGGGGGGGGGGGGGTGTCTGATGTCTATCTGCTTATTCGCGACTATGTTGAAGTCCCCCCCCCCAACTACCAAACGATAATCAGGGAACTCAGCCAGCCGACTCACCAAGGAAGCATAAAACATAGGAGAATATACATTGGGAGCATAAATATTACACAGTACCATTTTCTGATCATGTAATGTGCTTACAACAATCACGTATCTTCCCTCTGAGTCCTGGTATGTTTGCGCCAGCCGAAATGGTAAATTTTTATGGATGAGAATGGCGACCTCCACGCTGCCTCGAACTAAACGATAAATAGTAGCAGTGACTCACCCAGTCTCTCTGTAATTTAGCGTGTTCCTTATCTGTAAGATGCGTTTCCTGCAGGAATACCACCTGAGCCCGCATGCGCTTAAACATTGTGAATAACTTCTTTCGCTTAATCGGGGAGTGGACCCCATCCACATTCAGCGAGGCGATTGTAACCTGCGCCATACCATGAACCCAGAAGGACATATAAAAAGATGACATTATGCACATTTGGGCTTCCAAGGCCCCCCCCAGCCTGGGCCTTAGAAAGCAGCTGAACATGTACGGAGACAGCCAGAAATATAAGACATCCCCCTATACTCCCCTCCCCCTTAACCTGCTGCTCACTCACACACACAAACCACAGCCATACCCACGCATACCTCACACGCTCCAAATACATCCAAACCCAGAACTCCTTGCTCCTCAGCGTCCCTGGAGGGCACACTGGCTTTCCTCTGCCCCCTCCCCCCCCCCATAGCATCACTCCCATCCACCCCCCCCCCCCGACGCTAAACATATAACTTCAGGTACTTAGAACAGATTAAAGAGAACTTGGGTAATTAACAGCCAACAGAGCCAGCCCTCGGACATCAAAAAAATAAAAAATTTAGAGAACAGAGGCGATGTAGATTCAACGACTCATCCCTCTAGAAAGGGCCAAAAATAGTCAGTTAGGTGTTCTGTTGGAAGGACATAGAAAACTGAGGCGCTGGCATAAACAAATCCAGGACCCTTCTGCCTTTCAAGTAACATTGCCTGGCTCTAGCGAAGGTATAAAGGAATTGGCATCTTCTTTTTTGCAGAAGATGAGGACAGTGCCATTGTGTTGAACTCGTAGCTTAGCAGGAAAAAGTAAAGCAAACGGTATCCCCCATTTGTGTAACTCTGTGCAGGCAGGGGACAGGGCTTTCCGTTGCGCAGATACTGCGGCGGAGAAATCGTGGAACAACAAGATCCTGTGCCCCTGGTACTCCACTCCCGCATGCTGCCTAAAGGCTCGCATAAGCTGAATTTTGTGAGACCAGTTAAGAATTCTGGCCATCACTGGCCGTGGTTTACTAGCGTCGGCTCTAGGCGGCCCCAGTCTGTGCACTCTTTCGCAGCGCAGGCGGCCAGTGTTCAGCGTCAGGCCCAGCTGGCTGGACAGCCAAGTTTCAATAAGATCATACAGTTCCTGGTCTGATACTGATTCAGGAAGGCCAATTATTTAAAGATTATTTCGGCAGTTCCTATTCTCTTGATCTTCCAACTGGTCTAGCAACAAAAAATTCTGTGCAGAGAGCGCTTGTACTTGCTTTTCCGCCGCATGCAACCTGTCTTCCTGATCAGACAGCCTGTGCTCCGCTTCATCCAGCCTTCTAGCCTGCCCCTCAACAGCGTTTACAACATCTTCTATTGAGGTTTGAATTTTGAGGAGCCTGGCATCCACCACTTCAGCCACCTTTGCGGATATCTTACACAGGACCTCCTCCGAGACTTCTGCTACCGGGGCTGTGTGGTCTCCCGCAGTCGCGGCCGCCATCTTGGCCACACTGTGATGGTATTGGGAGGATCGCGCCAATCTATGGTGCATTACGGGCCCAGGAGCGCTCAATTTCGCCCCAAAACGCGCCGAATCCGAAGCCCCAGGCGTCCTCTACAACCCCTACGGATCCAGAAGCTAGATGCTTAAGAAGGTAGGGAGGATGGCCGCCGATTCAAAGGGAGGGAGCCCAGGCCTGAGACGCTGATGCCGTGGGGAGGACCGCGCTGTTTTTGGTTCCTTACCGGCCTCAGAAGCTTCGTTTTTGCCACAAATCACGGCGAAATGGCAGCCCTAGACATGCTGATCAGCCTCCCATCAAAAAATAAGGTTATTAAATTTTTTCGGGGGAGGATAGCATCCGATGGGGGGAGGGGGGTCTGGAGCGAGCCGACTACGCTGCCGACCCGGATGATATCATCCCGGAAGCCTCATAATAATCAATTTTACATGAGAAAGCTCATTGAGAGTATAGTCTTCTGAGGTAAAAATATCACAACCCCTGCAAAAAAACACTTGGAATAAATATGGTATTAGGCCTATAATAATGCATGTTGGGTGTGGGCTCTGCCCTCAGAAATCCCAGAGTAAACTGAATTACAACTACAATATTTATAAACCTCCCATACTAAAAGAGCACTAACTGCCAGACCTCAAACAGTAAAACCCTAACCATGAAAAGGCAACACTGAAAATATTACAACAGGCCCTTAACATTGCTACACCTCCTATTAGGAAAACAGAACAAGCCAGCTGCTGTAGATCCTTACATAGGAACTACATGCTAGCAGAATATCTCACCTTAGACACACATGCAGAACACAGACAGACACTCACCAAATACAGAAAAGACCATAAAGTATAAACAGAAATGAAGTATAAACCTCCATAAACCAGACTGTATGCAGAGCAACAAAAGAAAAATAGAAATGCCATTCCTCAAAACAATAAAATAGAAAAATATTATTATTATTATTTGTATTATTTTGTGTACCGATATTCTGTAATCAATCATACGGGTTCACAATTTCAATAAAATAAATCAGAAACCATACAATATAAAAATAATAAAGCAAATAAACTCAATAGAAATTAGAATCATATACAATGGAAAATAAAATGTAATACTGAAAAGGCACACAAACAGTAGAATTAATAAAACATCAGTAAAACATTAGCCTCTCGATATGACAGTAACATAGCCTTTGATAAAAAATTAAAACACTCAACACCTCTCCAAAGGCCTTTATAAACAGCCATGTCTTTAAGTCATTTTTGAAAGTCTGATAATTCAATTAGCTAGGAAGAGAGAGCCATAATCCAGGCCCAACTAGAGACACTGCTCTCTCTTTGACATTAGTCAAATGAACTGATTTAACCGATGGAATTGTTAATAGCCCTTATTTGTTGACCGTAAATTTTGCTGCAGTATATGAATCCGTAAGGAAGCATTTAACTATTTTGAGTTCACATTATTAATTGATTTGTGTATTAGGAAAAGAACTTTATAATCAATCCTATATTTTATGGGTAACCAATGTAAATCTTTTAATTTATTTATTTAATTTATTGTTTTTTGTATACCATCCCTCGGGTTCCACCGCAACAATTCACAACAATAAATAATAATTCACAATAAATATACTAAAATCAACTTCCTGGGACTAAAAAATAAAACAAATTACAAACATTCAAATAAAAACAACTCATAAAACAATTAAATAAACTTATCCTATGACTATCCCTCCCTCCTCCTATCTATGTATGTTGGAAACAACAACACCAAAACCATCTTCTATAAAACAAGAAAAAATAGTTAAAACTGTAAAATCATGACATAAGAACAGAATTTAAGATGGGTTGGGGTAGGCCTCCTTAAAAAGCCAATTTTTTAAAGCCCTCTTAAATTGTTTAAAATTCGTCTCCATTCAAATCTCTGCGGGGAGCATGTTCCATATTTTAGGACCTGCCAGGGACAGAGCCCTGTCCCTAACTTCATTCAGCCGTACTGATTGTACTGCTGGAATAGTAAGTAAACCTTTATTAGCAGAACGTAAATTTCTCTGGGGGACATGTAATTTGATGGCAGCATTAAGCCAGTCCACCTGGTCACCATAAATTAATTTGTGCAGAATGCAGATTGATTTAAATGTAACTCTAGATGCAATAGGCAGCCAGTGTAAGTTGATCAAAGTTGGGGTGATATGATCGGATTTCTTTTTCCGGTCAGAAAGCGAGCTGCTAAATTCTGTATATTATGATCTGTATATTATGATCAGTTTTTTTACGCCAGTTAAAACTCTAGTGGCAGCATTTTGTAATAACTGCAATGGTCTCAGTGAATTATCTGGGAGACCTACAAGAAGAGCATTACAATAGTCAATCTTTGAAAATAGCAGAACTTGTAAAACAGTTCTAAAATCATTAAAATATAAAAGAGGTTCAGTCTTTTTAAAATATGTAGCTTATTAAAACCATCTTTGATCATATTACTAATATTTGTTTTCATATCAGAATCAAAAATCACTCCTAATTCTCGGGCTGACTCCACTAAACTCAAGATTGAGGAGTCAATATTATATGAAGTAAATACATTAGTCACGAGTCTGTTACTTAAATACACTATTTCCGTTTTTTATTTTTTTTATTATTTTATTTTTGCATTTTCAATAATCTATACAAAACACATTTTGTACTAGAATACAGATGATTTAACATTCAATCACAAACATAGATAATACTGTTTACCAAAAATGACATTTAGAATATTAGAATCCTCTGTTACCTCTCAGGAAAATACCAGGGCAAAACAGTTATTTAGTGAGTGACTTATAACTATTTCCGTTTTTTGATTAGAGAAGACAAGGTCAGGCAGTCCACGGTCAGGGCAGGTGGCGATCCAGGAGAATCCAGGCAACGTTCCAAGGATCAGGGTAGGTGGCAAACAAGCAAAGTCCAAGCAGCAGTTCAGCGGTCAGGGTAGGTGGCAGACAAGTGGAATCCGAAGAACGTACCAAGGGTCAGAAACCAGAAGACAATCCAAGGATGAGGAGAGGAGAGCAGAGTCAGGAACACGGAGTCAGGAACAGGGAGTCAGGAACACGGCAACCACCAGCTTCTAGAGAGTTCGACCTTTTGCTGAGGCGTCTGATGCTTTCAGAACCCGAGGCTAAATAGGCCCAAGGCCTGACATCATCAGGACGGACTTTGGGCAATTTCCCGCCGCTGGCCCTTAAAGAGGGGGAGGCACGGCTCTGCAGGCTGTGGGGTTGGCGCTGCCTACAGGCAGAGAGAGATGTCAGCGGGGATTTCCCGCCGCAACAAGGGAGCCGGAGGACTTCCCGGCAGAGGTGGTGAGTGGAGTTGGCTGCTGCTCGGTGCGGCCAGCCCAGTGTAACACTCATAAAAATTATAAAATTTCTCAAACATCAATAATATTTCAAAATAGCAGACATCAAATATCATCCAATAATTAAAACTAAGGATTAAAAAAATCCCTGCTTTCCATACTTTTGATTTTCAGTCACCCTGAGATTTCCATGGATTATTGTGGACACGGGGAGGGTAAATTTTCTCTTCTTATACACCTACATGCGTTCATGCTCTCTCTCACACACATAAACATGCTCTTACACACATACAGCCATACACACAGATGCTCTCACACATGCTCTTTCTCACACACAGTTCTCACACATGCACTGTCTCTCACACACACACACACACACACACACACAGATATGTTCACACATGCTTTCACACATACATACACACACACAGATGCTCTCACACATGCTCTTTCACATACACATGCAGATGCTCCCACATGTGTACTTTCACACACACAGCTGCTCACATACATTCTCCTCACACATACTTACACATGCTTCTTTTCACACACACACACACAGAGCACATGTTCTTTCACAAATACACACATGCTTTCTCTCATAAACACCATGCATATGTTCTCACAAATACACACTCCCTCTACCTCATTCACACGTTCTCTTTTCTGTTTTTGCTGCTGGTGGGACCTCCTCTTCAACTTCTGCTGCTGGTGGGTTGGGCTCTGCTGGCAGCACAAAGCCTGGTCTTCTTCTTCTGTCACTGGAGGTTGGGCTCTACTGATGGCATAAGGCCTGCTCTCCTCTTCCTCCTGCTGCTAGTAGGTTGGGTTTCACTGGCGGCACGAGACCTGCTCTCCTCCTCTTGCTGCTGGTGGGTTGGGCTTTGCCTGCAGGTAAAGGCTTGCTCTCCTGCCGCCGGTGGGTTGGGCTCCGCCAGTGGCACACAAAGCCTACTGTCCTCTTCTTGCCACCAGCAGGTTGGGCTCTGCCAGTGATGCCAGGCCTGCTCTCCTCCTCCAGCTGCTGATGGATTAGGCTCCACTGGCAGCACAAGATCTGCTCTCTTCCCCCTGAGGTCAGCAGATTGGGCTTTGCCGGCAGTACAAGGCCTGCTCTCCTCCTTCTGCCACTAGTGGGTTGTGCTCTACTGGCGGCATGAGACCTGCTTTTTTCCTCCTGCTGCCGGCAGGTTGGGCTCTGCTGGCGTCGCAAGACCTGCTCTCCTCCTCCTGCCGCTGGTGGGTTGGGTTCTGCTAGTTGCATGCACAGCTTGCTGTTTTCTTCCTGCTGCTGGTGGGTTAGGCTCTGCTGTTGGTGCAAGATCTGCTCTTCTCTTCCTGCTACTGGTGGGTTGGGCTCTGCTGGCAGCATGAGACCTGTTCTCCCCCAGGGCGAAACTCGGCTGGAGTCGGGCTCTATTGCGTATATTTGCACACAATAAACTTCTACAAGATCGGACATTTGGTTGCTTATTGTGTACTGTTGCTCTCATAGTAATATTTCAAGGCACTAGATACATCTTCTTTGATCCAGTGCAATTGCACACCTGTTTGGATTCATCTTCCTGATAATACACCACAGGTTTCGGTATTAAGAATATTCACGATTCATGTCCTATAAACGGAAAATGTATTAATAGTTTAGAAAGTTTCTTTAATAACTGCTCAATGTTTTCATTGGACTCCCTGTTTACCTATAACTATCATACAGATATATAACTGTATCTGTGAATGTTGTAATTTTTCTTTAATTATTGTATTATTATTATCTGTGTTTCTCTGAGCATTTGGTTCTGTAAAATCAAGTTGAAATGTCAATAAAAATAAAATAAAAAAATAAAAGGGAGCACTCTGAACTAGTAGAGAGCAGAAGTGATTCTATCATTAGGCAAGGTGAGGTGGCTACCTTAGATGGCAAAGTTTTGAGGGCAGAGAAATGTGTCCCCCCTCTCCACAAAACACTCCAGCATTGGCCACCTCACCTGTCTGCAGTTTGATTACCAAAGGGCCACAGCCAAAGAAGGGCCCAGCAGGGCTGCAGCAGACTCCATCCCATTGCATCCTGAAGAGAAGAATGGTAGGGCTGTGGTGAACCCAATTCTGCCATTGCTGAAGATGAGAAGAGGGGGCCCTGAGAGTGTGTTTGTGTAAGAAAGACTGTGTGCGTGTGAGAGAGTGTGTGAGATTGAGTGCCTGTGTGTGTGTGTGAGAGAGAGAGAGAGCCTGTGTGCATGAGTGTGTTTGTGTGTGAGAGAGAGTGTGAGTGCCTGTGTGCATAAGTATATGTGAGAAAGAGCCTATAAAGATTGTATGTGTGTGTATGTGTGTGAGAGAAAAGGTATATGAAAGAGCCTGTATGCCTGTGTGAGTGTGTGTGAGAGCTTGTGTGCATTGCAATGTGTATGTGAGTGATAGAGGGTGTGAGTGTGTGTCTGTATGCATATGTGTATGTGAGAAATGCATGGATGTGTGATTGTGTGTGTACGTGTGTGTGAGAGAGGGGATTTGTGAGTGTGTGTAAGAGGGAGGGGGTTTGTGAGTATGTGTGAGGGAGAGATAGCCTCTGATGTGAGAGCATGGATGTGTGTATGAAAGAGGGAGTTTGTATGTGTGTATATGTGAAAGAAAGGATAATGTTTGTGTGGCCCCCCTCCCCCAATCCATGACAATCTCAGGGTGGCTGGAAATCAAAAGATCCCAGGTTTGGAGAGCAGGAAATGTTCTTATTAGTTTTAATTGTTGGGTGTTACTTGATGTTGTTTTATTAGTTTATGAGAACTTTTTAAAAAACTTTTTGAGTTTAATTACTGAATGACATTCTGTTCATCAGCTGTGTTGAAATATATATTCTTTGTATTAGTTTTACTATTATGATTGGTATGTTATATTTCTTGATTTAATTATTGTTTTATGAAGAATGATGTTTCTGTTTTTCCATTGTTGCAATGCATACAGAATCTGGTTTCTAGCTCAGTTTTTGTTTGCACATTTCTTTTTATATTTTATTGTCTTTATTCTGTATTTGGAAAGGGTCCATCTATGTTCTGCATATGTGACCAAGTTAAGGTATTCTGCCCAAGATTGCCTGCATGGCAACAACGCTGGTCAGTCCTGAGACAATCGTATTCTAAAATCAATTGGGGAATATAACAGAGTACAGGAGACTCCTTTCAGTAACAGAATAGCTTTGTGGGTGTGTAAAACTCCATGATTTCTTTCACTTTCTACACTGTAGATAATTATTTGTGAAGTGAGATTCTTTTTAGAGACTGAATATACAAATTTTATTTCAGTAGCTTCATAGAGATATATAGAAATAGAACATAATATATCCTAAGAACATAAGAACATAAGAAAATGCCATACTGGGTCAGACCAAGGGTCCATCAAGCCCAGCATCCTGTTTCCAACAGTACCCAAAAACTAAGTCTATTCCATGTAACCATTGCTAATGGCAGTGGCTATTCTCTGTGGGGGTAATTTTCAAAGGAGTTACGTGCATAAATGTAACTACTATTGTAGCAATTTTCAAAAGCCATTTACTCATGTAAAGTGCACTTATGCGAGTAAATCCTATGGACGATTCAATGGCATATATTGTAGCAATTTTCAAAAGCCCACTTACTCGAGTAAAGTGCATTTACATGCGTAAAACCCAGTTTTATGCATGTAAATGCTTTTTAAAATCAGACCCTAAGTGTACTTAATAGCAGGTAATGGACTTCTCTATTAATCCTAATACATAAATACGCAGAAATACCGAAAGAGCAATAATGCAATCTCACAGTCTATTGCACAATAATTTCTAATCTATTTATTTGTTTTATATACCATCATTCAGTATTCTAACACAACAATTTACATAGTTCTAAAATAATAAAATAAAATACAATAATTACATAATTATAAAACAATAAAATATATAATTATAAACAATCATTGCATAAATAGAAAATAAAAGATGATAAAACAATAAATAATAATACAAATAATGAAAATAAAACTAGAATAAAAATTGAGCAAATGCCATAACAGTTATGCCTCCTGAGCTGTTATAAAATATTGGTTTAAGTGCTTCCTATTCTATCTCTTGGAATCCCTTCATGAAAAGCCACGTTTTTAGATTTTTCTTAAAGGTTTTAAAATTATTTCACAATCATAGTTCTACTGGCAAGGAATTCCATAACTTAGGTCCAGCTATCGATATAGCCCGTGATCTAACCTCACTTAGATTAGCAGAACGAATTTGAGGAATAGTCAAAAGTCCTTTATTTGAGGACCTTAAGTTACATTATTATTATTTATTATTTTATTTTATATACCGGCAACCGTTTGCACATCGTGCCGGTTTACAGATAACTTACAAACAAGGATATATAGGCAAAGCCTTTACAAAGAACAGTTTGTAACAATAAACTCAGTAACATAGCAATAAACAAGATAAATAGGTGGGGAGGAGAGGTATATAGGTAGACAAGACAAAGAGAGAGGGAGGGGGGAGGGGGAAAAGGATACATGAGGAAAGGTATGTACAGGGGTTTGAGGAAAATGTGATAAACACATAGTTTATTTACAGGCTAGTATAAGCGCAGAGGAACAATGATTGGGGGGGAGGGGCGGGTACTAACTGAAATTTTAGTTTTGAAGTTCATTGGGGGGGGTGGGTGCAGGGAGTATGTCCTGAAGAGGGGGTGTTGGTGGGGGTAGGCGGTTGGGTGAGGATGTTTGTAAGGGATGATGAAGATTGTGATTGGGGGTATGCTTGGAGGAAGAGCCAGGTTTTGAGTTTCTTTTTGAAGGTGGGTGTGGAGGTTTCGGTACGAAGGTCAAGGGGCATGGAGTTCCAGAGGGAAGGGCCTGCTAGGGAGAGGGCCCGTTTGGTGGTGGACATAAGTCTTGTGGATTTTATAGAGGGGTGAATAAGGGTTCCACGGAGCGAAGATCGGGTGGGTCTGGTAGAGGTACGTGGGAGGAAGGGGGGGTTTAGCCAGTTGTAATGTTCATTAGTAATACACATTACATACACATTGAGGTGTATGAATGTGTATAGCCACTTCTAACCATTCAGTTTGTTCTACATTAATTACCTTATGTAATAAACAAATAACTTTATAATAAATGTGGAATTTAATAGGTAAACAGTGCAAAGATATTAAAATAGGAGTTATGTGATCAAAAATTCTCGCTCCTGTCAATATTCTGGCGGCTGCATTTTGTAAAATCTGTAGCTGTCGCAAAGTATTATTAGGAAGTCCAAGCAATAAGGAGTTACAATAATCAATACTTGAAAATAATAGTAGATGAAGAACCGTTCTAAAATCAGACTGGGTTAAAAGGGGTTTCAAGTGTCTCAATGTTAGCAGTTTGTTTTATCCAACTCTAATTTTTAAGCTAATATGTTTTTTTAAGTTTAGGTCGCTATCAATGAATATACCTAAGTCACACGCAAATGTTGTTAATTTTATTTCTGTTTTTAAATCCTCAATTTTTAAAACAGGATAATTAGTGCATGTTAGTTTCTGGTTGTTGCGTCCATTGGTCTTCGACGGCTTTTCCCACCTACCTCTCTCTACTTGCGGCTCCTCCCGCTCACCTTGGACTGATGGCCGCCATGGCATCTGCTTGCCGTTCTCTCTGGCGTCCCCGGACCTGCTTTGGTGTTATCTCCCGTCATTCTCCTTCAAGGTACCTCTAGGGTGCACATGTGCATGCTGCCCTCATCTTTATCTTCACGTTGGCGCGAACCTCAGGGGCGTCCCCCTGTTCTGACATCAGGACTCCAGGGTATATCTGCCTACAGTATTTGCTAGCTCGTAGAGTTAGCAACAGGATTCGTACAGATGGGATTCGCTCTCCGTTCCTAAGCTACTCTGCCACTCCAGCTCTACCCCCTTTTTCCCCTTTTCCCCCAAAACAATAAGCCCATGGTTCCAAACTTTTTATATTTTTAATAACCTTATATACTAGCATTCTGTCTAGTTATTACCAATTTTTATGTAAAGTTTAAAAATTCCATTTTATTTTGATTATTTTATTTTTGGTTTTAAATCTGTGAACCGTTTTTGATAAAATTTCTTTTTTAAAAAACGGTATATAAAAACTTTTTAAATAAATAAATAAATAAATACCTGGAACTCTTACTACCCTTCGGGGTCGCTAACGGGTTACCAGCTCTTCGGGGTGCTCTTTGCTTCTTTCAGGTGCTATCAGGAAACCGGTACTCGCTCCTCGAGGGCCCATGTTCCCTGTGTTGCTGCCTGCTACTTCTACCCTTCTACTTGGAAGAGCTAACTTACATTCACCATCAGTGAGTATAGAAAACATCTCTCTCTACAGTACTGCTTCGCCAGAATCAGGTACTCGCTCCTCGAGGGCCTGCTCTCTGCTCCAGTGCCAGACCTCTCATCTAGTGGAATCTCTGCTACTGCTAGTGAGTACAACACCACTGAGTCTCTCTGCTCTAAGGGGCGGATTTTCAGAGCCCTGCTCGCGTAAATCCGCCCAAAACCGGGCGGATTTACGCGAGCAGGGCCCTGCGCGCCGGTAGGCCTATTTTACATAGGCCTACCGGCGCGCGCAGAGCCCCGGGACTCGCGTAAGTCCCGGGGTTTTCGGAGGGGGCGTGTCGGGGGGGTGTGTCGGGGGCGGGCCCGAACCGCGCGGCGTTTTCGGGGCGTGTCGGGAGCGTTCCGGGGGCGTGGCCGTGCCCTCCGGACCCGCCCCCAGGTCGCGTCCCGGCGCGCAGGAGGCCCGCTGACGCGCAGGGATTTACTCCTCTGGGAGGCGTAAATCCCCCGACAAAGGTAAGGGGGGGGTTTAGACAGGGCCGGGCGGGTGGGTTAGGTAGGGGAAGGGAGGGGAAGGTGAGGGGAGGGCAAAGGAAAGTTCCCTCCGAGGCCGCTCCGATTTCGTAGCGGCCTTGGAGGGAACGGGGGTAGGCTGCGTGGCTTGGCGCGCGCCGGCTATACAAAATCCATAGCCTTGCGCGCGCCGATCCAGGTTTTTAGCAGATACACGCGGCTCCGCGCGTATCTACTAAAATCCAGCTTACTTTTGTTTGCGCCTGGAGCGCAAACAAAAGTAGGCTATTCGCGCTCCTTTTAAAATCCGCCCCTAAGGGATCAGGTACTCACTCCTCGAGGGCCTGCTCTCCCTGTCTCGGAGCTCTCCTATTTCTATTTGGAACTTTGAATGCTAATCTTATTGTGAACTCATATCTCTCAGTCTCTTTCCACTACAGCACTGCTCTACAGAGGATCCGCTGTTCCAGCGTTCTGTGAAAGACGCGCCCAGCCGGGCTCTACAACCACTACTCACTACTGCCACCTCTGGTGGTTCCATAAACAGTTTAATAAAAGATTCAAATCTGTGTTTGTCTGTCCGGAATCTAGCCTGACACTTTGGTCCCTCACGGGACTGCCCCCCGTGGGTGTGATCAACTGCCACAGTGTCCAAGGATCCACCCAAAACACATTAACCATAACAGATTGCTAACTCCATGCATCCGGCTCAGCTCAACACCTTGCAGGCCATTCCAGGCCTGGCCTTGTGCGTTGCTGAACAACAAGACGCATTGGAAAAATTGACTACTGCTTTTCATTAGCTGCACGCACAGAAGAATCAAGGTTCTATATCCAGTAATGAAGGTCAGTTACCTGAAGTAACTATAAAGACTATTGTGCCTCTTGCTGCTCCAGTATGTTTTTCTGGATAGATTCAGAGAACTAGAGGTTTCTTAAACCAGTGTTGTATGCATTTTGCATTGCAACCTACTCATTTCCCCACAGCCTACGCCAGGACTACTTATATTCTATCCTACTTGGATGGAAGGGCTTTGACTTGGGCTTCCGTGCTGTGGAAGCACAAAGACCCTATACTTCAGGATATTGACGGATTTATGGACTTGTTTAAATCCATTTTTGATGATCCTGCCCGGTATACTGTTGCTGGTTCTACATTGATGGACTTGAAACAAGGCAACTGACCCCTGGCTGATTTCGCTATAGAGTTCAAGACTCTTGCGACTGAATTACATTGGGACCCTAGATGCCTGAAAACTTTCTTCTTCAAAGGTTTGGATTCCCGCTTGAAGGACAAGCTGGCTGCTCGTGAAACACCTGACTCGCTGGATGAGCTAGTGGCCTTAGCTAGAATTGATCACTGGCTTCGTGATAAGGTGCAAGAGCTCAAGCCCTGTAAAGGACCTGTTCAGAAAGAAGTTTGTGCTAACCCTGCACTCAGGATGGTTCCTTTGACCCCTGTTGTCAGTGAGGAAGAACCGATGCAACTTGGTTGCAGTCACCTGACATCTAAAGAGAGAAGACTTCGGAAGAGGAATGGATAGTGCATGTACTGTGGACAAGCTGGTCATGTAGTCCAAACATGCCCGATATGTCCGGGAAACGGACGGGTCTAAATCCTGCGGGAGGAATCTTCTTAGGCCTCACTACACCCGCTCCTCTGCTCTCTCTCCCTGTCTCTCTGATCTGCGGACCTTTGGAGTTTCAGACTCTTGTCCTGGTGGACTCAGGGGCAGGAGGTAATTTTATTCTTCAATGTCTAGTGGAACACTTGAGGATTCCCCTCACCACTATGAAGACTCCACTACTCTTATCTATACACAGGGAGCCTTTACCGGGTGCTGTTACCTGTTGTACCAAACGGTATCCCTCTGCACCACAGCTCTACACACAGAACTAATTTCCTTCTTTGTGTTGGAGAAGGCCATGCACTCTATCATTCTGGGGTTACCCTGGTTGCAGCTGCATATGCCGCAATTCAATTGGGCCACTTTGGAACTCTCCTGTTGAGGCCCAGAATGCCATGGCAAATGCCTAAAGGAGGTTACTCCTATTCTCTGTATGCCTACAACTCCAGTGATGCCAGGACTGCCGCCTCAGTATGCATTATTTCATGATGTTTTCTCCAAAAAGCTGCTGACATCCTTCCGCCACATAGAACTTATGACTGTGCCATAAGACCGAAACCCAATGCTGAACCTCCTAAAGGACGTGTCTACCCCTTGTCGATGGTGGAGAACAAAGCCATGTCAGAGTACATTGAGGAAAATTTGCAAAAGGGGTTTCATTAGACCATCTAAGTCTCCTGAGGGCGCAGGCTTCTTCTTCGTGGGGAAGAAAGACGGCACACTGCGTCCTTGTATCGATTATCGAGGTCTGAACGAGATCACGATTAAAGACCGATACCCCTTACCTCTGATCTCAGAGCTTTTCAATCGACTTCAAGGAGCCAAGATATTCTCAAAACTTGACCTAAAGGGAGCCTATAACTTGGTTCACATTTGCGAAGGCGACGAGTGAAAAACAGCTTTCAACACTCGAGATGGCCATTTCGAATATTTGGTGATGCCTTTCGGCCTGTGCAATTCCCCTGCCATGTTTCAGAACATGATGAACGACATTCTTCGGGACCTTCTGTACAAATGTGTCGTTGTCTACCTAGGTGACATCATGATCTTTTCACAAGATATGTCTACTCATCTAGCAAATGTCAAACAAGTATTACTGAGGCTTTGAGAACACCGTCTCTACGCCAAATTGTCGAAAAGCGAGTTTTACAAAGAATCTGTGCCTTTTCTTGGCTACATCGTATCAAAACAAGGCTTCCAGATGGATCCCCCAAAATTAGAGAGTATCAAGAATTGTTCTTAACCTACCAGTCTGAAGGCCCTGAGACGATATTTGGGGTTTACAAACTACTATAGAAGCTTCATAAAGCACTATTCTTCTTTGACAGTGCCCTTAACTGCTATGACACGGAAAGGGGCTAATGCTTCAAAGTGGTCTGCGGAGCCATTTCTGCATTCGAGAAATTAAAGACTGCCTTCTCCACTGAGCCATGTCTGCGTTACCCGGACCCCAACAGACCCTTCATCGTGGAGGTTGACTCTTTAGATGTTGGAGTAGAGGTCATGTTGAGCCAAACTGGAGATTCTAAATCCTTACATCCATGCTCCTTTTTCTTGTGGCACTTTTCTCCTGCAGAGAAGAACTGTGGGATCAGAGATAAAGAGCTCCTGGCTATTAAAATGGCATTTGAGGAATGGCAGCCTTGGCTCCAAGGCTCCCAACATCAAATTACCGTATTCTTGGACCATAAGAATCTAGAGTATCTCCATCATGCGCAACATCTTAACCACAGACAAGCCAGATGGTCCTTGTTTTTTTAATCGCTTTGACTTCGTGCTCAAATACCATCCTGGAGACAAGAATACCAGAGCAGATGCCCTGTCTCGCTCTTTCCTCTCTGAGGATATTCCTGAAGAACCTCAGCATATCATCGACCCGAAGAAAGTTATCTTGGAGGCTACTCATTCTGTGCCTGCTGGTAAAACGATTGTACCGAAGAACCTCAGAAAGAAACTTTTACACTGGGCTCATGATTCCAAGCTGGCTGGCCATCCTGGTCAATGCCGTACCCTGCTGAAATTACAGAAGTACTATTGGTGGCCTACTATCAAGGAAGACACGTACTCCTATGTAGCGTCATGCTCCAACTGTGCCAAACATAAGCCTATTTCTTGTCAGCCTTGGGATTGCTACAACCGCTGCCAGTTCCGGAGGAGCCATGGACTCACATTGCTACAGACTTTGTAGTTGATCTGCCTCTTTCTGGAGGAATGAATACTATCTGGGTGACAGTTGATCATTTCAGTAAGATGGCCCATTTTGTGGTGCTGCCTGGCTTACCCTCAGCCTTGGAGCTCGCTAAGCTCTTCATAGTCCACATCTTTTGCCTACATGGCCTACCAAAGCACATTGTCTCTGATAGAAGATTGCAATTCACGGCAAAATTCTGGAAGGCTTTGTGCAAGCTATTTGACATCTCTCTGGATTATACATCTGCCTATCATCCCCAATCTAATGGCCAAACTGAGAGGATGAATAGGACCCTAAAACAGTTCATTCGTGCCTATGTGAGTTGCCGTCAGAATAACTGGGTCGAACTGTTGCCATGGGCAGAATTCAGGAAGTGAAGAAATCAAAAGATAGACCAATGCCTTGTAAAGGATTTATTAGATAATAAAAGTGCCAGAATCTGGCCAAAGTTTCACCTTATGGCTGCATCAGGGGCTCTACAATAAAATATCAAATTTATTTCAAATACAAATAATAGAACAACCCAAAAAAAATATCATAGAAATATTGTAGGAGAACAGATAAGCTACAGAACAGAGAAGATATATTTAATATTACCTTTTGTATTATCTACATATAGATGAGAGACTCAATGTCTTTTTCCAGATAGTATCTATGTGATTTAAAAATTAAAATTAAAAATAAACACGAACAAAGAGATGACACCACAAAATGCAGAATTAAAAATTCAAAAATTTAAAATGATATGTCTATTGGTCTTTATATGAGCAGGATTTACTCATAAAATATTACAGATCTTGTAAAAGTATTGATCTTGCAAACATAAGAACATAAGAAATTGCCATGCTGGGACAGACCAAGGGTCCATCAAGCCCAGCATCCTGTTTCCAACAGAGGCCAAAACCAGGCCACAAGAACCTGGCAATTACCCAAACACTAAGAAGATCCCAATTAATAGCAGTGGCTGGCTATTCCCTAAGTAAAATTGATTAATAGCCATTAATGGACTTCTCCTCCAAGAACTTATCCAAACCTTTTTTGAACCCAGCTACACTAACTGCACTAACCACATCCTTTGGCAACAAATTCCAGAGCTTTATTGTGCGTTGAGTGAAAAAGAATTTTCTCCGATTAGTCTTAAATGTGCTACTTGCTAACTTCATGACATGCCCCCTAGTCCTTCTATTATTCAAAAGTGTAAATAACCGAGTCACATCTACTCGTTCAAGACCTCTCATGATCTTAAAGACCTCTATCATATCCCCCCTCAGCCGTCTCTTCTCCAAGCTGAACAGCCCTAACCTCTTCAGCCTTTCCTCATAGGGGATGGAACAGCTCCCCTATGAGGAAAGGCTGAAGAGGTTAGGGCTGTTCAGCTTGGACAAGAGACGGCTGAGGGGGGATATAATAGAGGTCTTTAAGATCATGAGAGGTCTTGAACGAGTAGATGTGAATCAGTTATTTACACTTTTGAATAATAGAAGGACTAGGGGGCATTCCATGAAGTTAGCAAGTAGCATATTTAAGATTAATCTGTTGCAAGACGATGTGGTTAGTGCAGTTAGTGTAGCTGGGTTCAAAAAAGGTTTGGATAAGTTCTTGGAGGAGAAGTGCATTAACGGCTATTAATCAAGTTTACTTAGGGAATAGCCACTGCTATTAATTGCATCAGTAGCATGGGATCTTCTTAGTGTTTGGGTAATTGCCAGGTTCTTGTGGCCTGGTTTGGCCTCTGTTGGAAACAGGATGCTGGGCTTGATGGACCCTTGGTCTGTCCCAGCATGGCAATTTCTTATGTTCTTATGTTTGCAAGATTTTCCTGGATATATTCCGTCATTGCTTTTGTCTCAGGCAGAGTCAGAGGGCAAGTGCATCCACGAGGAGGCGTGGTTCCTGGAAGGAGGTCGATCGGACAATCAAACCTTCAGAGAGGCGGAAGGAAGTCGGCCTTTTGTTTAGAGAACAGGTCCTCAAAGGCCGCATACAGAGCAGGTATGCCAGAGGACGTAATAGCCAGAGGGACCACAGGAGGTGGTGTCACTTCTGAAGACAGGAATGGTGGCAGTCCACTCCACCAGTTGCAACGAACCCCAGTTGAATTGGGGAGAATGCTTCTGTAGCCTGGAGAGTCCAAGCACTATGGGATAGATGGATTTCTCCAGCACTAGTAGTTCAAGTTCCTCGGTATGTAAAACCCCAGTGTGTAACTGGACGGGTTCCGTAGTCAAGAAATTCGGCAGGGTAATGGCGCTCCATAGATAGAAGCAATGTATAACAATGTGTCAAGTGAACGGGACTTTATACCCAGAAGCTGAACAATTTCTTTGAGAATAAAATTACCTCCTGCTCCAGATTCTATCAGAGCAAGAACCGGGAGGGATCGAGAATCCCAGATCAGAGTAACTGGTACAGATAACTGAGGGGCCGGAGAAGTTGCACCCAAGTTCAGGACCCCTACTGAACTTGAACCAAGGAGTTTCCCAGATGGATAGGGCAAGTCTGTAGATGGTGGCCAGGTGCTCCGCAATACAGACATAGACCGGTTCGTCTCCGCCGGAGTCGCTTGTTGTGTATCCGACTGCGGAGTTAGCAATCTATTGTGTATCCGACTGCGGAGTGGCAATCTGATGTACTCCGTGGGAGGAGTTAGCAATCTGTTATGTATTCCGCTATGCTGATGGCAAGAGCAATCGGATAGGAGTGGGTGGATCCTTGGGCCGGTGGCAGATGACCACGTCCCTGGGGGAAGATCCCGAGAGGCACCACCGACTAGACTTAGAGTATGGAGACAGACACACACTAGTTCTTTTATTAACAGGTTTTGAAACCACCAGAGGTGGCAGTAGTGAGCTGAAGTGCCCGGCAGGGCTGAAGTCCCTCAAATACAGGAACAGCGATCCCTGGATGGCTGAGCTGTTGAGAAATTGTAGACAGTGAGTAGGCAGGGTATGCAGAACTAGATGAAAACATTCACATATAGGTCTCAGGGAGCTCAAGAGCTGGAAAGGATAGGCCCTCGAGGAGCGAGTACCTGGTTCCAGGGAAAGCTCTGAGAGAGCGATGGTAACTCACAATGTTGTAGACAGTGATAGGCTTCCAGGCAGAAGAGAAATGCAGATAGTCAGGAACAAGGGCCCTCGAGGAGCGAGTACCGGTTCTTGTCTGTAACCTGAAAAGTAAAGAGAGAGCGAGGCCCCCGAGGAGCGGGTACCTCTGGTAAGTCCGAGGAGGCAGAATAGCTTGGGTATTCCTTGCTAACTCAGTTTGTTAGCGAAATCAGAGACCTTTAAATATCGGAAGCGGATGATGTCATCTCAGGGGGATGCCCCTGAGGATCGCGCCCTTGCTGGTACTTAACTCGGAGTACACGCGCGCATGCCCTAGGCTTCAGGCAACATGGCGGATCTGCAGCGTCGAGCTGGTCCAGGGCCACTGGAGGGAGATGGCAGGGAGACGCCACGGCAGCCAGCCGTCCATCAGACCTGAAGGGAGTCACCACAGAAGTAAAGAGGGCAGAGTGAAGACATCGGGCAGCGATGGTCGCAACAGCGCTCTTCCGGTGTCAGCCGCCCACGACCCAACTGCATAGGCTCTTCCGTCTTCACTACTCTGGTATCACTGCCGAAAGCAGGGTTTGAAATGGGTGGTGAACGGGAGCGAATCCGCGGAGATTTCTTGGGCATCTGACTCTCCCGGTGACGCTCTTGAAGACGTTGGTCAATTCGGTCTGCCAAGTCTATAAGGTCCTCCTAAGGGGAAGGGAGCCCCCATGCAGCCAGCTCATCTTTCAGCTGCGGGGGGAGTCCATCCAGGTAGATAGCTCGGAGGCAGTCTTCCTGCCAAGTGAGCCCAGTAGCCAAAGTCCAAAATTCAATGGTATAATCAAAGAGACTTCTTTGACCTTGTCGAAGGTGTAGTAAGCTGGTGCTTGCCACTGCATGTCACCCAGGATCATCAAAGTTTCATCTGAATACAGCCACAAATTGAGTCAGTTCTTTCAGCAAAGCGTCCGAGCGTTCGCACAGGGTAGAAGCCCAGGCCAGTGCCTTCTCTTCAAGGCGGGAAAAGATAAAGATGACTTTAGTTAACTTGTCCTGGAAGACTCAGGGCTGTAGAGCAAATTGCATGTAACATTGGTTTATAAACCCTCTGCAGAGCCTAGAGTCACCATTGAAGTGCAGGGGGCACTGGAAGTGCCAACAAGGCTCGAGGCATCGATGGAGGTGGCTGTGGATGAGGAGGAGCCGGAAGAGGAACTGGGTTATTTGTAATGGCATCAAGCCGGGCATGGAGACAATCCATGGAAGAGGCCAGTGCCTCAAGAAACTGCTGCTGTTTTTGTACCTTAGAGGCCAGGCCTGGGATGGCCTGGAGGGACTCGGCTCCACCGAGTCCATGGCCTTTGCAACCTGTTGCGTTGGAGGGGGTTGACACAACCCGTAGGTAGGGATCTACGGGTCTCCACGATCGGCAGGTGGAGTGGGCTGAAGATAGAGGCCACTGGAGCTTCACCTATACCAGCCCTCGTTCCCCGCGGGTTAAGCCTTTGGGTGCCGGGGCCAGCAGGACTTAGATGGGCCTCGAGGTTGGTTCGTGAAGTAAGGTGGTTCAGCCCAAAGACAGCAGTCAATAAGTGGCGTAGTCCTACCCTGGACAGAGTTTGGTACAGGAACTCAGGCACCAATGGAACAGGAGGTAACTGGAGTTGCCTGAGCAAAGAAAGGCTGAAGCCTTGTAAATCCACATCCAGGAAGTAGGCTGGAGGAGGCGTCACTGACAGGCTGGAGTCAAGACTGGCGGCAAGCGAAGGTCGTGGCAAGTAATGAAGAACTCTGGATACGGAGTAATCTGTAGCGTAGTCGATCAAGGCAATGGTCGGAGCACGGAGAAGGTAGGCGTTGTCAATCAAGGCAATGGTCAGGGCATGGGGAAGGCAGGCGTAGTCAATCAAGGCAATGGTCAGGGCGCGGAGAAGGCAGGGGTGGTCAAACATAGCAAAGGTCTGGGGTTGGAGATAGGCTGAAGAGTAGTCAAACAAAGCTGAGTCAAAATCCAGAAAGTCAGTCCAACACATAGATAGGGCAGGAACAAGGAAGACTGGAACCGGGAACCACAGGAGACAGGAACACAACGTAGAGACGATTCTCCATCAGCAACGAGTACTCGGAGTACGAGGCTTGTTGCAAAGGCAACTCTATGGAGCGAGGCCTGAGCTTATATACGCTGAAGTGTCTGCCGTCAGTATCCAGGGCCATGGCCAGAGTCCCGTCGCGGGCCCTTTAAAAGAATCAGCGATGCACACACACCTAGGAAGGGGCACTGCGCCGATGGCGGCATCTCTCCGCAGGCCACGCGGAGAGACCTGACAAGCAGGGACATCTTGGCTGGCAACACTGGGAACCATGGCAGAGCCAGAGGCACCGGAGGCGACCCAAGATCGGGTCTGCCGCGGGTGGCACTCGTAACAGCATGTCATGCTGGGCCCATCAGAATGCAGTGGCTTGCCATGCAGTTGCCCAGGAAGTCTTCAGCAACGGTGGCTCAGGGCTGGAGGTAAGAGCGGCGGTTCACAGGGGAGACCCGTGGACCACCAAAAGCAAAAGTTGGTTAGTATGTGACAACGGTGTGGTGAAATTAAACTTACCTGTTGACAGTTAATTTCCTTTCCTTTAGTCCTACCAGACAAGTCCAGATAAGTGGGACTATGTCCTCCAGCGCACAGATGAAGGCAGAGACAAAAGCTCAAATCTGACTTCACTCCCTCTGCTGCACTGAGCTCTTCAGTATCCGATGCCAAAACTAAGACAACTGAAGGCAATTGTTAGTTTTCATTTCCAAATCGCTATTTAACCAAAACCTGATATAGCCACAAAAGTTCAATTCATGGTCATTAACCCAGGAATAAGAATGCCTACACTAAGCTATAGTGGGACCTCCAGCTGATTTGCTGGCCGAAAGTAGAGAGCTACAATGACAAGGTTCATCTGGCTGGGGGGGAGGAGACTTAACCTCTTGGGCTGTTGGTTTTGTCATGGACACAGTCATCCAAATTACACTCACCTCAAATATCCCTGTCACAGGTCCATGGGATCTTCAAGTTATCCGGCTAACTCTGAATATTGGTATTTTCTGGATAATATCCAATTAACTCACCTCCTCCCAATTACGCTCCCAAAATGCCCCTAACTTATCCAGCTAAATTCTAGCCGGCTTATTATCCAGCTGAATCTAGCTGGATAAGAGCTCAAATATACATTTAGCCAGATAACTTCTGAGCTATCTAGCTAAATGCTTTGAATATGGACCTCATGAAATCTAAACTGCCAGGGTGACCAATACCAAATCTCTGTAGCACAGGTGATGCTGGATATGGCTGCCGGCCATGGCTTCTCACTCCTGTTACTCTTCCAAACACACTATCAAGCTAGGGTGAGAGAACATAGTAGAAATTTCATCTTTTTGAGACTTTCCTCACTCGAAATGATGTCAAATCTTCACCAAGGTGTTGCGGTCCCGACCGCTTCCCTTCTGTTAGGGCTCAGGCCCGCCTACCTCCGCTTCAGTGATCACCGCATTCCGCCCGCTCCGGACCCCGGGAGCTTCTCTCACTCCACGTGGCGGCCGCCATTACGGGCCTGCTTCCCTTCGGCCTCACGCGTGCGCGAGGACATCCCTCTTGAGCGTCCAGCTCCCGGAAGCCCGGCCCCGCCCGCGCTGCTGACGTCATGCCCAATTCCCGATATAACCGGCGTTCAGACTCTCTCTCAACGCCTTGCAACGAGGTTCACAACTTCTTAGTTGCTGCGAGTTGCGTTCCTGTTGATCTCCACGTTGCCTGCTTCTGACTCCGGTTTGCTTCTGACTCCACTTCAGCTCGCTGCCTGCCTCTGACTCCGGTTTGCTTCTGACTCCGCTTCAGCTCGCTGCCTGCCTCTGACTCCAGTTTGCTTCTGACTCCGCTTCAGCCTGCAGCCAGCCTCTGACTCCGGTTTGCTTCTGACTCCGCTTCAGCCTACAGCTTGTTTCAGACTCCGGTTTGCTTCTGACTCCGCTTCACCCACTGCCTGCCTTTGTCTCTGGTTGCTACAGACTCTGCAGCCGCCCGCTGCCCTGCTTTCAGCCGGCCCTCGGTCCTGTGCAGCCGGTCCCCTGCCTTCCGGGTACCTTGGACTTCCTATTCACTCTGCTTGCTCTGGTCCCGGCCTACGCCCACCTCAGCCTCTGGACATTCTGTAATCAGCTCCCAGTCCCGAGGACCCGGGACCCTACGGGCTCCTCCCGGGGGGTCCATGGTTCCTGGGGGAACCCTTCCAGCTTGTGGCTCCGCCCCCCGGCCTACCCTGTCTCCCTAGGTAGGCCGGCCCAAGGGTCCACTATCTTCTCCAACAGCATCCAACTGCAACACAAGGTGTACTGTGCTGTTTGCACATCTCAATCTACATGCAAAACTGGCCCCTAACCCTAAAGCAGGGCTTCCCAAACTGTGGGTTGGGACCCCAAATGGGGTCATACATCCTTCAGTTTGGGTCACAAGTGCCTCTTTAGGTGCCAGCAGCAGCAACAACATTAGTAATGGAAGTCAGCATGGGGCCTGTAAATAAGCACACACTCATAGGCTGTGCAGTGGCACAGCCCTTGCATGAGTTTCTGTAATTGCAGGAAGCCCTGTGCAAGGAGGGATCAGGGCTGCTGCATGGCCTGATGTGATTTGCATGTGGCAGCAGCTTGGGACCAGCCATGAAAGGGGAGGTGGAGATTTTCACTGCCACCCTCCCCTCACCAAGCACTGAATCTAAACAAGAAAAATGTTGCCCCTGTCAGCCTGCTCTCTTCCCACCATTATCATCCACCTTCTGCCATGTTGCCCCTGTCAGCCTGCTCTCTTCCCACCATTATCATCCACCTTCTGCCCAGAGCCTAAAGAAAAATTTTACCATTGACTCTGGCCAGTGAGATGTTTGGAAGAGGGGCAATTTGAAGAAAGGGATGAGAGGCAAAAGGGTTTTTTTGTGTTGGATAAGGTGGGGAGGGATTACTTCTGGAGAGTGAGAGAGAAGGAATGACAGAAGATCAACTGAGGGATGTAAAAAGAATCGAGATGTGAAAAAAAGGGTTGGAGGGAGGAGATGAAGCTGGAAGGTTTGAGAGGGAGGAGGCAATGGGAGATGGCATGAGAGGGAGTGGATGACAGAGAATCAACTGGACTGGAGGAGGTGAGAGAGAAGGGGTGGGCTGGGAAATCTCGTCTCAGCTGGATTCCCTTCCTGCGCTAGTCCCGTTCTCTGTGTGGTCCGTGACCAGCCTCTTCAGGTTGTGTAGGGTGCGCTACAGGGACAGGGTGGTCCGTGACCAGCCCACTGGGTCCGCCCGTATTGGTGGGCTGAGTAGGGCGCCCTGAGAGACAGTGCCACTGTCTGAACTTTCCCAGCTCCTCGTCTCGTCTAGAGTCTTCCAAGCTCCTCGTCCACATCCAGAGTCTTCTCGCCCATGTCTTGAATCTTCTGTGTCATCCTCAGTCCGGCCTGCTACTTCTTGCCAATATCCAGCGGCAGGTCCGAAAGGGCTGGGAACGGTCAGAGGACTGTTCACTAACCAACATAGTGTTATTGGCTTCCAGAAGTATGCAGGTCCGGCAGAGGGTTAGACTTTGTCTTCATCCATGCTTGGACACGACTCGCCAACCCTCGGTGCTGTCTTGGATTCTTTTGGGATCGTGCCGAGGCCCAAGGGCACACAAACCCCTCAACTGGGATCACTCTCCTAGCGGTCCCCAACTCAACAGTTGTATTATAATGAAATTTATTTCAAAGTATTGCTGCTCCTTCTCACTTTGTATGGATGTCTGGATCAGTAATTATTTGTTTATGTAACACACACCTACCAGCTGAGACTTGAGAGAGTGTCAGGTGATCAAAAGATCTGCCTGCATACCTGTCTATAGGGAACCTCATTCCCCTAGCCAGCGAGTAGCTGGAAACGTCTGATACTGGAGCAGATCTCCTCCCTGCTGAAGGATCTCTTGAAATGTGCGCAGATAAGTGTAAGTATATTATTCATTCAGTTTTAATATTTAAAACTATTTCACAGTAAATACTGTTTTAAATTTTTCTAAATGTCAAGAAAATTACAACCATTACTGAAGGTGACACTAATAAATATCATTTTTTTGCTTAATGGTATTAATTTTGTTTACTTCTGATTCATTTTCCAATGAGTTTTGTGTTGACTGCTTTAGAATGTTTGTTTAATGTAAGGTGACCAGAGCAGGGTGGCATGTTGAAATTATTCTTAAATACTATATTATCAAACCAAAAGATTCATCTTAATTTAAATATTGTTAAACTGAGACCACAACTCACAAGGCAGTAACTTAATTTTCAATCTCTAATTTGAGCTGTCTTATAAGTACATTTTAATTATACGCTTTAAATAGCTGTTTGCGGAGAGAAGAGCAGGGAACACACCTGAAGCCAGCACTGCACTCCTGTGCTTAACTAGCCCCTGCTTTGTCTGGGATCTGCACAATTCAGTGATCACATACAAACTGTTTTCCCAGCCTTGTAGAACTAGGCTGGGAGCTAAGTAAGTAGTGTGTTATGAAGAGAATTTCTTATAGTAGAATTTGCTGACTGTAAAGATCACAGTGCAAAAATTACTTTAGTGAGAGAGGACTTCAGATTGGTTTAACCAAGGGATTTTTATAATGAGCTTTATTGTAAGAAGGGGCCAGAGTATTTTTGTCTGTACCTGTATTTTTCCGTTTTCTATATGGTCTAGTGTTTTCCCTTGCTTGGAGTGAATCGGCAGCCTCTTACTGGGGATTCACAATTAATTTGTTTAATGACGAGGTTGTTAGTGTGAATCTTGCCAGGGTGGAGCTAGAATCCTTTCTATGTGCTTGATGGAACATTATAAATCAACGGATTTATTGAGGCAGAAGGTTTTGAGAACGAGTTCCCTGTGTCAGATGCAGATGTCCATCAAAACTTCTGCCTCAATAAAACTGTTGGTCTATAAGGTGCCACCAACCTCTGCTATTTTTGTTTACTGCAGACTAACATGGTTCCCTCTCTGGAAATTTTATCACCTTAGAGATTATGAATTGTTCGAGCAACAGTGTAAATAGATGTGCTTATATTAATTTAATTTCTAGAGGAACTCCATCCCCTTCCTAGCTGCACACAGCTGTTCACAGATTTCTGGTATTTAAAATTATATTCGTCATTTCTTGTGCATGGCTTTCACCAACTCTGCCACTTTATTTTTCCTACGTTGTGCTGACACCATTAAATAAATGCTTTGATTACTGGCAGAACTGTAGCTAGCCTATAGCTTCAGCCACATATGCTACTGCTCAAGGGTGCTACCAGCCCTCAGCATAAATGATTGATCCAATGTGGGGGCTGGCAGGGTAAGAGGAGCATGTGCACCCTCTTTCCCACCCCAGTCTTAGCTAGATCCAGCAGGGAAAGGGGGAATGTTTATAACAAAGGCAGAATGGGGATGCGGGGCGAGATAAGGTGGGGACTGGGGCATTAGGAGTGGGAGAGCTGGAAAAGAATGGGGAGAAGTCAGTGGAACACCTGGAACTGAGAGTGGAAGGGCAGGGGGAGAACAGGGACTGGGAAAAAACAGGTGAAGAATGAGAACTGTAGGAGCAGGTCAGGGGAAAAACAGGGCTGTCACTTGGGGACTGGGGGAAGAGAACAGGTGAAGAACCAGGAGTGGGAAGAAAGTATGTGTAGAACGGGGACTCAAGTACTGAGTGGTGGGAGAGCAGGAGAAGAACAGGGAATGGGAGAGTGGGGAAGAATGGGGACTTGGTAACTAGGGTTTAAGAGCAGGGACTTGGGGATCAGTGGTGACTTGGGAGGGCAGGGAATCTGAGATAGCAGAGCAGAAACTTGGAGATGCAGAGAGCAGGGGCACAGAGACTGAGCAGTGATTTGTGGCAGATAGTAGGAACTTGGCAATTGGGGGGGGTGGGGGTTGAGTGGGGGTGTATTAGATGAGCTAGGGAAGGTATGAGTAAGGATGTGAATGACCTGGAGTACTGAAGAGAGTTTGAGAGTCAGTGAAAAGGAAGCTGGGTGTTATGAAGGTGGGAGAAGGCAGTGAAAGAGGAGCAACAGAAGGCTCAGTAGGGGGCAAGAGAGAGAAGAAAGGGGCCATGGAGGGAAAGCATAAAAAGGAAGGGAGCTAGGGTTCATGAGAGGATGAGAGGCAGAGGAAGGTAGATGAGGGTGTAAACAGGCCCTGCACTACCATATGTGCACTCTATGCAATTGCACAGGGCATCCTCCCCAGGAGGGGGAGGGGCCAGCGGTTGAGAAGAGGAGGCACACGAGGCTGCCGGTAGACCCCCATCCCATCAACAGTCATAAGGAAGAGAAGGGATGCAAAGCCATAGGTTGACCCCATTACACCGGTGGATGAGAAGAGGAGGTAGCCCATGAGGCTACCGATGGACCCCATCCCACCGGCAGCCAAAGAAAGAAGAGGAACCCACTGGGGAGGATCCTGTTCTTCTGATCCTTCTTTGTGCTAGTCGTACTCTGTGCTAGCACGTATTCTGTGCTGATCTCATGATCAATGAGATCAGCATAAAGGAAGTGCTAGCCATGCAAGATCTGAAAAGAGCACGACGAGCACAGGGAAGGAGCAGGAGAACGGGTTCCTTCCCTGTGGGTTCCTCTGGATACACACCTCTTAAGACAATTTTGGCATTTACACAGTTATATTGCAAATTTATCTGGACAAGTATATTGATCGTGTTTTTTGATGTTTGAAAAGCAGATCTGCAGGTGCAAAAACTATTAATAGTCCTTTTGGCTAAATCCATGACTGACTTAAATATATTAAGAAAACCATCCTCCTGTTAATGGAGCTATGTGAAATTGGAGTTTTGCAGTATGTGATTTATATAGTATCAGGCCGATACAGTAAAAATCGCGGGAGAGCACTTTCCTGGTGCCGGCAGAAATTAACACCTACCTTTGGGTAGGCACTAATTTCTGAAAGTAAAATGTGCGGGAATAACTAATAGGGACATCAACATGCATTTGCATGTTGCGGGCGCTATTAGTTTCGGGGGGGTTGGACGTGCGTTTTCAACGTGCTATTACCCCTTACTGAATAAGGGGTAAAGCTAGCGCGTCGAAAACACGCATCCAAACGTGGGATAACAATGCGCTCCACCGGAACGCACTGTACTGTATCAGCCTGAATGTGATCTAGCTATTTCAGGTGCTGATGTTTGTAAGGCACTTGATGGGGGAAGTAGGCTTGGTTACACAGAAATGTTTTTCCTGTGCAGAGATGTATGCACACATGAATATCCATAATCAGCCATGTGCAGCCTGCATAGGCAAAAATTTCAAATGGATCCAAAATCTAAGAATCAGTGGGAAAGGGATCAGAACTGCTCAGTGTACACAATTTTCTGCAACTTCCTGCAGTCACTGAATGAAGAGGCTTTAGTATGCATGCCGGTGTTCTGTTGGGGCAGAACTGCAATATGAGGCACAGTGCGAACACATTTTGTCTCTTCCTCTTCATAGAGGCTGCATAGGTAGTTGCAACTGCATGACCACAGGACTCAATTTTATGAAAAGCTGTGCACTACTATCTATGAAAATGTTAAAGTGTAGCTGTTTGCATTAACCATTCAGTAGGCAATGATGTCAGCTGTTCAAACATCAAGCTTTGTATAATGGCCTCTCTCAACAAGAAGCATTCAGATCTGTGTCAGATCCATTTTGGCTTTTCTAGATGTTTTTTCAGGTCTTTTACTTGCAGTAGATGGCAATTGGTTTTCATATGCAACTTTCTGCTTTCCTTCCATAGCTAAACCTTTTTACTAGTGTAACCTTTAGTGAGGTTTTAATCCCAAGGGCACACAAACTAATGTATTTCTCTTCAGGGGTTGCTCCGGCTAGCATATTCTATCCCATGTTTAACTCCTAATCTCTGGGGGGATTCTTTTTATGGGAGTAAGCTCTTGTTTGTGGTCTAGACGATGTTATGCTGTTCCCAGTGTGTGTATGGACTATAGGTGTATCTCATGAGGTGAGAGGCTGTAATAAATTACACAGGACCAGGATCTGGGTATGAAAATAAGAGTTTACGGATTTGTAATCATAAATTAAAGCCTGGAACAAGTGTAGTTCTAGGTAGACAGGTGTCCTTATATTCAGGCACCTGGGAAGAGCCCCATGGTGATATTTACTGCGCAAAGCTCACCCAGTGGCTATCCAGGAATCCTAGTGGAGGGGTCATCTTCTCCTTGGACACTCAGTCCAACCTGGTCCCATAGTACGGAGATCCGGTTGGGGGTCTTCCGATCTTGTTCTTCCAATCTTGATTAGTTTATATTTCTGGGTGGACTTCTTGGGGGGGAATAGTCAAGTGGGATCAGGCTAGTTCTCAACATTGCAATCCCAGTGGTGAGGGGGGATTCAAAAACCTCCCCACTCTGTTCATGTCCAAAAAATACTTCTAAAGTTTAAACTGGATACATCTTCTGCCTTCACTGGAGCCGATGTAATAAGACCCACAGCAGCTTCAGTGTGCCTTATTACATCAGCCTCCATGTCTCTCACAGCAGGACCTTCACTGGTACTTGCCCCCCCCCCCCCTCCCCCAGGGCTCACAGGTCCTCTGGTGAGAGCCCTTTCACCCCGAAAGGGAATCGAGCATAAAAATCTCTCTCTTCTGTAAATTAGTAGGAGAAGGACCCTCTGGCAGGGAGTGCATGATGAGGCATCACTTCTAACTGAAACTCCATAAGGGTGAAGCTGGGAGGCCTCCCCAGAGTATAAAACTTTAAACATCCTTACTGTTCAAAGGCTTCCTCAAACTGATGCCGGTAGTCTATGGGTACACGATCAATCAAACTGATTGATAAGGTGAGATAAGGATGTCAGCAGCCAATCAGCGTTCACTTTTTAAGTTAATTTATCTCGATGGACTACCATTTTAATTATTGGGTATTATGTGATGTGTCTGCTGTTTTGAAATATTTTATTGGTGACTGGAGAATTTTTATTAATTTTTAAGTTTTTAATTGTTTCTAATTGTTAGATGTTATTCTGTTCATCAGCTGTTTTGAAACATTTATTAGTATAGTTTTACAATTATTTCTGTGTGGGGATCTATAGCAGTTTAGCTTGTTCTGTTTTCCTAATTGGAGGTGTATTAGTGTTCAGAGCCTGGTTTAATATTACGGTAGTAGTGTTGCCTTTTTATAGGTAGGGTTGTTACCATTTGAATGCATGCCATAATGCTGGTGTAACTTTGTGCAGATTAGTTTGTGAGCATTATTGCAGATCCTGGTACTATGTTAGGTGCTATATTTCTGTTTCCATTTCTCCAGTTTTCTACTGCATGCAGGGTGGCTTTTTTGGACTTCCATTCCAGTTTCTGTCTCCATATTTGTAATTCGTGGTCTTTCTGTACTTGGTGAAGGTCAGTTCTGTGTTTGTTACTGAGGTGAGAAATTTAACTAGCATTGCTAGTAAAATACCTCACCTTATTTGTTGTGTTTTCTCAATAGAACATACCTTGGTGGTAAACTTCTGTCTTTTTATAAGTAGGACTATTGCTCCTGGTATTAGAGGGAGTTTGTGTTGCTGTTATTGAGAGAATGAAAGTCAGCTAAATAAGTCACACACAGGCCGATACAGTACAGTGCGCTCCGACGAAGCACACTGTTAGCCTGCTCTTGGACGCGCGTTTTCCCTTACCCCCTTATTCAGTAAGGGGCGGAAAATGCACGTCCAACCCGCGGCACCTAATAGCGCCCTCAACATGCAAATGCATGTTGATGGCCCTAGTAGGTATGCGCGGGGGATACAGTAAGTAAAATGTGCAGCCAAGCTGCACATTTTTTTTTTTAATTCTTTATTTATCATTTTTAAACATTACAAAAAACCAAATTTTTGCAAATACAGAAAACTTCATAAAGAAGGAAAGAAAACTTTTTTTTTTCCTTTATCAATACATTACCATCGTTTAATATTTTCAATTTACCTTACTTTATTAATCCATAAATCAATATAATATATTTACCGATCCAATACTTGGAGAGATACTTATGAGTAAACAATTACCAACATTTTAGATAATTGACTGCACTTCTTCATACAGTTATCTTAATTTTTATACATCTATGGGAGATGAAGTTGTGGGAGTTTTTAATTGCAGGAAAGTTTTCAATTGTTCAGCAATAAAGAAAATATTTACTTCTGAACCTTTCTTTATAACACATTTGCAAGGGAATTTTAATTTAAAGGAATAGCCCAACAAAATAGTTTCTTGGCGCAGAGTTAAAAAAGCCCTGCGCTTCTCCTGGTTTATAGAAGAAAGGTCAGGAAAAATTTTACATTTTCAGCAAAAAATAAAGTCGGAAACTTTCTAAAATAACTTTTCATTATAGATTGAACATCCATCAGAGATATACAGGAAACTAATAAAGTGCCTCTATCAAACACTTCTAGTGATGAACTTTCTAGTATTTCGGTCAAATTTTCTTGCAAATTAATTCTATTTGTATTTGTGGAAGCTTTAAGGAAATAGCACTTGTTTATAACAGGTAAATTAGTCTTTTCAAAACCCAGAACTTCTTGAAGATATCGTTTCAAGGAAACATACAGAGTTTCACCTAGAACGCGGGGAAATTTAAAATTCTCAGATTTAAATGTCTAGAAGCGTTTTAAAGTGCTTCCACTCTTCTAGTGAGAAATTCTTTATCTTTGACAACAGCAACTTTACATTTCAAATTTTCACACTCCTTTTCTTCCAGCGAATCCACTTTAACTGACATCAAATCAACTTTCCTTTGAAAATCTTGAGAGGTAAAGGCGTTTTGAGACACCAAACTCTCAACTTTTATACTTAAGTTATTTACCGTAGTGGCTACCCCCACCATCAGGTCCCATAATGCGGCCATGGTGACGACTTCAGGGCGCTCTGGAATCCTTAGGGGCTTAATTTCAGGGGTATTCACTTGTAGCTGCAGGACGTTACTCCCATGACTTACCCCTGTTGCCCCTTCTTCATAGCCGGCTCTGAGTATCTCCGTGTTGAGCTTCTCGTCCGATGTTGCCGCTGTAGCTGGTAAAGCCTGGACGGCAGCGGTGAAAGATGGTGACTCTGCGTCTAACCCGGAAGAGGTTCCCTCGCTCACTACTCCGGGTTGAAACTGCGACCCTGTCCTTTGCGTCGGGGCTGGCCTCAGATCTGGGCTCAGTGTAGTCTCCTCCGGGGTTGAGACCGCTCTCTCGGTCTCATGCCCCAAGGGCTCCTTGACGCCTGGCGTTTCCAAAACTGATGAGGTTAGGAAACGGATAATTTCCTGCTGCACTGCTGTAGAAGTTGAAGGTAAGGGTGTAGAAGGGTAAACCCTAATTTTCCCTTTCCTTTCGGGAGGCATTATAGTTCAAACAGCAAAAACTTTTTCACTTGCAGTCAGGACCCGCTCCGCTGCTAGCTGCGAGGTGCAGCCATCTTGGATCGTACAAAGGGCCAAGCTGCACATTTTACTCTAAGAAATTAGTGCCTACCCAAAGGTCTATTCCATGTTACCATTGCTAATGGCAGTGGCTATTCTCTAGGTGAACTTAATAGCAGGTAATGGACTTCTCCTCCAAGAACTTATCCAATCCTTTTTTAAACACAGCTATACTAACTGCACTAACCACATTCTCTGGCAACAAATTCCAGAGTTTAATTGTGCGTTGAGTAAAAAAGAACTTTCTCCGATTAGTTTTAAATGTGCCCCATGCTAACTTCATGGAGTGCCCCCTAGTCTTTCTACTATCCGAAAGAGTAAATAACCGATTCACATCTACCCGTTCTAGACCTCTCATAATTTTAAACACCTCTATCATATCCCCCCTCAGTCGTCTCTTCTCCAAGCTGAAAAGTCCTAATCTCTTTAGTCTTTCCTCATAGGGGAGTTGTTCCATTCCCCTTATCATTTTGGTAGCCCTTCTCTGTACCTTCTCCGTTGCAATTATATCTTTTTTTTGAGATGCGGCGACCAGAATTGTACACAGTATTCAAGGTGTGGTCTCACCATGAAGCGATACAGAGGCATTGTGACATTTTCCATTTTATTCACCATTCCCTTTCTAATAATTCCCAACATTCTGTTTGCTTTTTTGACGGCCGCAGCACACTGAACTGACGATTTCAATGTGTTATCCACTATGACACCTAGATCTCTTTCTTGGGTTGTAGCACCTAATATGGAACCCAACATTGTGTAATTATAGCATGGGTTATTTTTCCCTATATGCATCACCTTGCACTTATCCACATTAAATTTCATCTGCCATGTGGATGCCCAATTTTCCAGTCTCACAAGGTCTTCCTGCAATTTATCACAATCTGCTTGTGATTTAACTACTATGAACAATTTTGTGTCATCTGCAAATTTGATTATCTCACTCGTCGTATTTCTTTCCAGATCATTTATAAATATATTGAAAAGTAAGGGTCCCAATACAGATCCCTGAGGCACTCCACTGTCCACTCCCTTCCACTGAGAAAATTGTCCAATTAATCCTACTCTCTGTTTCCTGTCTTTTAGCCAGTTTGCAATCCACGAAAGGACATCGCCACCTATCCCAATACTTTTTACTTTTCCTAGAAGCCTCTCATGAGGAACTTTGTCAAACGCCTTCTGAAAATCCAAGTATACTATATCTACCGGTTCACCTTTATCCACATGTTTATTAACTCCTTCAAAAAAGTGAAGCAGATTTGTGAGGCAAGACTTGCCCTGGGTAAAGCCATGCTGACTTTGTTCCATTAAACCATGTCTTTCTATATGTTCTGTGATTTTGATGTTTAGAACACTTTCCACTATTTTTCCTGGCACTGAAGTCAGGCTAACCGGTCTGTAGTTTCCCGGATCGCCCCTGGAGCCCTTTTTAAATATTGGGGTTACATTTGCTATCCTCCATTCTTCAGGTACAATGGATGATTTTAATGATAAGTTACAAATTTTTACTAATAGGTCTGAAATTTCATTTTTTAGTTCCTTCAGAACTCTGGGGTGTATACCATCTGATCCGGGTGATTTAGTACTCTTCAGTTTGTCAATCAGGCCTATCACATCTTCTAGGTTCACCGTGATTTGATTCAGTCCATCTGAATCATTACCCATGAAAACCTTCTCCATTACGGGTACCTCCCCAACATCCTCTTCAGTAAACACCGAAGCAAAGAAATCATTTAATCTTTCCACGATGGCCTTATCTTCTCTAAGTGCCCCTTTAACCCCTCGATCATCTAACGGTCCAACTGACTCCCTAACAGCGCCCTCACAGGCGCTAGTTTCTGCTGGCACCGGGAAAGTGCACAGAAAAGCAGTAAAAACTGCTTTTCTGTGCACCCACCGACTTAATATCATAGTGATATTAAGTCGGAGGTCCCGAAGGGTGTAAAAAGTAAAAGAAAAAAAAATTTAAATTGGGCCGGCGGCTGTCGGGCCAAAAACCGGACGCTCAATTTTGCTGGTGTCCGGTTTCCGAGCCCGTGGCTGTCAGCGGGCTTGAGAACCAACGCCGGCAAAATTGAGCGTCGGCTGTCAAAACCGCTGACAGCCGCCACTCCGGGTCAATAGGAGGCACTAGGGACGCGCTATTGTCCCCAACGCCTCCTTTTGCCTGTTTCTACTGAACCACTTAATTTACATACTGAATTGCGCGCACCGGCGAGTGGCCGGTGTGCTCGCCGGGAGAGCAGGTGTTCGTCCGCTCTCCCGCGTTTTTACTGAATCGGCCCGACAGAGAGTCCAAGAAAAGCATTAACCTGTACCAGAACAGCTGGAAAGCTATGTGCACAAATGCTCGTAGTTTTGGCAATAAAATCCCAGACCTGCAAGCCCTAATGGTGGAGGCAGACTTGGACATTGTTGTAGACACGGAGACGTGGTTCACGGATTCACATGATTGGGATACTACCATACCGGGATATAACTTATTAAGAAAGGACAGAGAGGACAGAAAAGAGGGAGGAGTGGCTCTTTATGTCAAAAACAATATTCAAGCATCTGAGCTGCAGGGAAGATGGGGCAAAGAAGAAGCTTTATGGCCGTCCTAAAAAAAGATGATGTGACATCTGTTTTATTGGCTTGGTTTACAAGCCTCCAAATCAAATGGAAGTATTAGACAGAGATCTGATTGAAGACATCCAAAAGATGAGTAAGAAGGGAGAAGTGGTGATTGTTGGAGATTTTAATCTACCGGATGTAAAGTGGAGAATCCCTTCTGCGGAATCTAACAGTAGTAGAGAGATGGTGGATGCCCTGCAAGTGGCTCTGTTCAAACAAATGGTAATGGAGCCTATGAGGGAGGGAGCTATACTCGATTTAATGTCACTAATGGAGATAATAGGGTAGATTTTCAAAGGTTTATGCACGTAAGATACGCGCGTAACCCCCAAAAACCTACCTCTGCGTGCGCCGAGCCTATTTTGTATAGGCTCGGCGGTGCGCGCAAGCTCTGGGACATGCGTATGTCCCAGGGCTTAGATAAAGGGGCAGTCCGGGGTGGGGCCATGAGCGGGGCCAATGCCCGGGGGTATGTCCGGGGCGTGTCCAGGGTCAGGGGGCGGTCCAGGGGTGGGTCCGGGGTGCATGACGGCGGTCTGGGGGCATGTCCTGAGCCCTCCTCCGTTCTGGCCGTGCCGGAGGGTTGCGCGCCGGCAGCTGGCCAGCGCACGCAAGATACGCCTGCCTTTGGCAGGTGTAAGAAATGAAATAAGGTAGGGGGGATTTAGGTAGGGCTGGGGGGTGGGTTAGATAGAGGAAGGGAGGGGAAGGTGGGGGGGGGGGCCGGAAAAAAAGTTCCCTCCAAGGCCGCTCCGATTTCGGAGCGGCCTTGGAGGGAATGGGGAAAGCCATCGGGGCTCCCCTCGGGCTTGGCGTGTGCAAGTTGCACATGTGTGCACCCGCTTGTGCGCGCCAAGCCTGGATTTTATAACATGCATGCGGCAGCGTGCGCATTTTATAAAATCAGGCGTAGATCTGTTCGCGTCGGGTTGCGCGAACAAATCTACACCCGCGCATATGTTTTAAAATCTGCCCCAATGTCTCTAATGTCCAGGTGAGTGCCCACCTCAGCACCAGTGATCATCAAACGGTATGGTTTCATATCACTAATACGATACGGAGAAGTCACACAAAGACCAGGGTTTTGTGTTTCAAAAACATGGACTTTGTTGAAATGGGGAAGTACCCGGAGGAAGAACTAGAAGGAAGGGAGAAAACGAGAGATGTGGAATAACAGTGGGCCAAACTAAAAGGAGCAATTATGGAAGCAAATAATATATATGTTAGAAAAGTAAAGAAAAGCAAGAAAAGAATGAAAGGGAGGTGGCTGATAAAATAAAATTTAAAAGAACAGCGTTTAAGAAATATAAAAGATCCCAAAGGGGTGATCACATGAAAGAATATCTGATAAAACTGAGGGAGACGAAGGAAAAATAATCAAGAAAGCGAAAATTCAAGCGGATGAAAGGATTGCCAAAGAGGTAAAACTAGGTGACAAATCATTTTTCAGATACATCATGAAAGGAGAAAAGTCCAAAGTGGAATAGTGAAATTGAAAAGTGAAAAGGATCAATGGGTGGAGATAGATGAAGAAATGGCAGGAATATTAAACGAATACTTCAGTTCAGTGTTCACTAAAGAAGACCCCGGAGAAGGACTGATGCTAGTTAACAAGAAATTGCAGGGGAGTGGAATGGATGAAACTCCATTTACGAAGAGAATGTATGGGAAGAGCTAGGAAAACTGAAAGTGGACAAAGCCATGGGTCCTGATGAGGTTCATCCCAGGATAATGAAAGAGCTCAGAGATATGCTGGCGGCTCCACTGAGTGACCTGTTCAATAGATCCCTGGAAACAGGAGTGGTGCTGAGTGATTGGAGAAGAGCGGCGGTGGTCCCTCTTCACAAGAGTGGGAGCAGAGGAGGCTGGAAACTACAGGCCGGTTAGCCTCACCTCGGTGGTAAGAAAAGTATTGGAGTCGCTACTGAAGGAAAGAATAATGAACTGTCTACAAGCAGCAGAATTGCTGGACCAGAGGCAGCATGGTTTCACCAAGGGAAGGTCCTGTCAGACGAATCTGATAGACTTTTTTGATTGGGTGACTAAGGAATTGGATCGAGGAAGAGCGCTCGATGTCATCTACTTGGATTTTAGCAAAGCTTTTGATACGGCCCCACACAGGAGGCTAGTGAATAAAACGAGAAGCTTGGGAGTGAATGCCAAGGTGGTGGCCTGGATAGCAAACTGGAAGAGAGAACGGAGATGAGCGGAGTGCCGCAAAGGTTGGTGTTGGGACCAGTCCTGTTCAATATCTTCATGAGAGACATCGCGGATGGGTTAGAAGGTAAGGTTTGTCTGTTTGTGGATGATACTAAGATCTGCAACAGAGTGGACATGCCGGAAGGAGTGGAGAGAATGAGACGGGATTTAAGGAAGCTGGAAGACTGGTCGACGATATGGCAGCTGAGATTCAATGCCAAGAAGTGCAGAGTCATGCATATGGGGTGTGGAAATCCAAAAGAAATGTATTCGATGGGGGGTGAAGGGCTGATGTGCATGGAGCAGGAGAGAGACCTTGGGGTGATAGTGTCTAATGATCTGAAGTCGGAGAAACAATGTGACAAGGCGATAGCTAAAGCCAGAAGAATGCTGGGCTGCATAGAGAGAGGAATATCGAGTAAGAAAAGGGAAGTGATTATCCCCTTGTACAGGTCCATGGTGAGGCCTCACCTGGAGTACTGTGCTCAGTTCTGGAGACTGTATCTCCGAAGGGACAGAGACAGGATGGAGGCAGTCCAGAAAAGGGTGACCAAAAAGGTGCATGGTCTTCATCAAATGCCTTATGAGGAGAGATTGAAGAATCTAAATATGTATACCCTGGAGGAAAGTGTTATAAAGGTTGAGATGATGTGGACCCTTAGTCCAAGGAGGAGTTACTTGAGGAGACCGCTCCTCAAGTTCCTCCGTCGGGTGGCGAGGTCGAATTGAAACAGGAACCAGTTGGATCTTCACCACTGGAAGCCCGTGGTTCCCCTAGGAGGAGCCCGTAGGAAACCAGGCCGCTTGGGCTTAGGTGAACCTTTGAGAGGTAGAGGATTCGTGGAACCGGAGCAAGGGCCAGTTGGATCTTCACCACTGGAAGTCCGTGGCCCCCCCCCCCCCCCCCGGGAGGAGCCCGTAGGGACCCGGACCACTGGGACTTAGGTGGGCCCTTGAAGGTGAAGATTCGTCGAAGTCCAGTCCAGGAACAAAAGCCAGAGATCACCTGCCGCCTGTCCAAGGTCAGATGCCAGAGAATAGTCGATTACCTATCTGAAGTCAAACACCAGAGGATAGCCAATTTCCAGTCCGAAGTCAAACACCAGAAGGTCGTCCAGGAAAAAGGAGCAAGACACCAGTGACACCAGCAGACTCATAGGAGTGAGCAGACTCGTTGCCAGGTCAAAGCATAGGAAAAGGAAGTCTTATATACTTCCTTGAGCTTGCCCTATCTGAATCAGCTGGAGCTATTTAAGGTGCTGATGTTCCTTTGAAAGCCGGGAGGAGGCGCAGCCACACGCCAGAGGGGAGGGCCGAATCCGGAAGTGTGCAGGGCGGCCCGAGGTCATGTAGAGGAGACCATGAGGCGTCTCTCCCGCTGAGAGACGCGGCAGGAGCCCGACCAGGAGGGTTGCCCCGAGGAAGGGAAGCAGGGCTACTCCCGAGGACACCTCCTCGATGATGCCGAGATATCAGAGGCGATCCCGACACCGCGGGAACAGGTAGGAGGGTACAGCTGTGGACGGTCACAGCCGGAATTATAACAGAAAGGAGGAGCAGGGGTGATATGATACAGACCTTCAGATACTTGAAAGGTTTTAATGATCCAAAGTCAACGACAAACCTTTTCCATTGCAAAAAAATCAGCAGAACGAGGGGTCACGATTTAAAACTCCAGGGAGGAAGACTCAGAACCAATCTCAGGAAGTATTTCTTCACGGAGAGGTTGGTGGATGCTTGGAATGCCCTTCCGGAGGAAGTGGTGAAGACTAAAACTGTGAAGGATTTCAAAGGGGCGTGGAATAAACACTGTGGATCCATAAAGTGTTGAGGATGTGAATGAAGAGAAGAGGCATGGGGGTGGCTTGTGGGAATGACGACTACTACCTGGTGATTAATAGCCTTATTCAATAAACATACACACGGTTAATGTGACTCCAACATTGCTCTACGCTTCAACGGCAAGAGGAAATATGGGACAACGGATTTGCATTCACAAATAAGCATGGGAGTAGCTTGCTTGTTGCGGTGGTTACTACCCCAAACCAATTAAGCCTGATTTTTCACTTTGAATACATATATAGCGCAGCTCACTGCTTCAACGGCAGGGGGGAATGAAGATAAGATAATGCTTCAATGGCAAGAGGAAACGTGGGACAAAGGATTTTCTTTCACAAATAAGCATTGGAGTAGCTTGCTTGTTGCGGTGGTTACTACCCCAAACCAATTAAGCCTGATACTTCACTTTGAATACATATATAGCACAGCTCACTGCTTCAACGGCAGAGGGGAATGAAGATAAGAAGATGTACATTCAGACAACTACCAACAAGGACTGAATTGCATAGTCTGGGTAAACAAATAAGCGTAAGAGTAGCTTGCTTGTTGCGGCAGTTACTACCCCAAACCAATTAAGCCTCATATTTCACTTTGAATACATATATAGCGCAGCTCTCTGCTTCAAAGGCAGGGGGGAATGAAGATAAGATAATGCTTAATCGGCAAGAGGAAATGTGGGACAAAGGATTTTCTTTCACAAATAATCATTGGAGTAGATTGCTTGCTGCGGCGGTTACTACCCCAAACCAATTAAGTCTGATACTTCACTTTGAATATACATAGGGCCAGATTTTCTAACCTACGTGCTGGCATAGATTTTATAACGTGCGTGCGCAGCTGCATGCATGTTATAAAATCCAGGGTCAGTGCACACAAAGGGGTGCACACTTGTGCACCTTGCACGCGCCGAGTCCTAGGGGAGCCCCGATGGCTTTCCCAGTTCCTTCCGAGCCACTCCGAAATCGGAGTGGGCTCGGAGGAAACTTTCCTTCTCTCCCCCACACTTCCCCTCCCTTCCCATATCTAACCCGCCCCCCAGCCCTACCTAAATCCCCCCTACCTTTATTATTTAAGTTGCGCCTGCCGGTGGGCAGGCGTAGGTTGTACGCGCCGGCTGAATAGGCCTTCGGACGCCTCTGGCCACTCCGCCTCCCACCCCTTTTTTCAAGCCCCGGGATATGCGCGCATCGCCAAGTCTATGCAAAATAGGCTTGGTGCGTGCAGGAGCGGGTTTTCGGGGTTACGTGTGTAATATACGCGCGTAACCCTTTGAAAATCCACTCCATATAGCGCAGCTCACTGCTTCAATGGCAGGGGTGAATGAAGATAAGAGGATTTACATTCAGACAACTACCAACAAGTTCTAAATTGCACAGGCTGGGTAAACAAGCGTGAGAGTAGCTTGCTTATTGTGGTGGTTACTACCCCTAACCAATTAGACTTGATACTTCACTTTTATGCAGCTCCAGCACCGCTCTCTACATCAATGGCATGGGTGGAAGGAAATTAGAACCAAAAAAGTTACCAATAAGGGCCCTGACCTCAGCGGTCAAAGTAACTGATAAGTAAGAAAAATAACTATGAAAGCTTGCAGGGCAGACTGGATGGGCCATTTGGTCTTCTTCTGCCATCATTTCTTTGTTTCTATAACACCAGAATATGTTTTATGTATGGTGAGTTGTATGGGGAATGTTCTAGTTCTGCTTTATACTCATTTCTGAGGGGCAAGGGTAGAGGTGGTGCAGTTCCTGTGAATGCAAAGAGTACATTAACATTTAGCCTTGTGACTGTCATGTGTTTAGTATGTCACACATGTGAGATCCTTCTATCAGGTGTGTCCCAACAGAAAAAAAGGTTGAGAACCACTGATCTAGAGGTTGATATTCAAAGATGTAGGGGCTGCTTAGCCAGATAAAATAAGCACTTAGCCTGATAAATAGCACTTATCTGCCTACCGGGTATTTTCAGCAGCCACAACTTATGCAAATATCTTAGATAAGCGGTGCCTACAAAGGAGAGAAATGGGAAAATGTGGTCTCTATCACACCTTTCTCTCCACCACCTCCAAGCCCTTCCAAATGCCTTGATCCAGTATGCACCAGTAAATAAGCGAGAAATCATACACCTAGAAAAATGTAACAAGTGTATATATTCCTGTTCGACCATGTCCATTCATCCATCAAAAATTCCCCATCAAACTTGATATGTAAAGCAATCCTGTCTTGAACATACTGCAATAAACATGCCATATCTTATAAACGCAAATCTGGGACATCCAAGCCCCACCCCTTTCTTATTTATTAAAATGCCCTGACCAATCTTAGCTCATTTATTATTCCAGACAAAAGAGGAAATTAGAGATCTAAATAGACATATTTCTTCTTCCCTAACCTACACCGGCAACATCTGCAGAGCATACAATAGCCTAGGGAATATCATCATTTTGATTATGGCAGAACTTCCTATTACAGACAACTGGAATGCAATCCATCTTCTGAGAAGTGCCTTCACCTTAGCTAACACATTTATAATGTTACAATTGTAAATATCCTTCTATGAATGAGCCAGCCAAACTGCCAGATATTTCATAGCATTTATATTCAATTGCAAAGGAAATACCCCTACCCACTTATTCAGTAAACTGGGATCTACAGGGAATGCTTCAGATTTATGATAGTCAATTTTCAGCCCAGAGAAAGAACCAAAAACAGTGATGGAACCAATTATCTCTGAAAGACACTCTGTGGGATTACCCAAGAATAAGAACATGCCATACTGTGTCAGACCAAGGTTCCATCAAGCCCAGCATCCTGTTTCCAACAGAGGCCAATCCAGGCCATAAGAACCTGGCCAGTACCCAAAAACTAAGTCTATTCCATGCTACTGTTGCTAGTAATAGCAGTGGCTAGTTTCTATGTCAACTTAATTAATAGCAGGTAATGGACTTCTACTCCAAGAACTTATCCAATCCTTTTTTAAACACAGCTATACTAACTGCACTAACCACATCCCCTGGCAACAAATTCCAGAGTTTAATTGTGCGTTGAGTGAAAAAGAACTTTCTCCGATTAGTTTTAAATGTGCCACATGCTAACTTCATGGAGTGCCCCCCTAGTCTTTCTATTATCCGAAAGAGTAAATAACTGATTCACATTAACCCGTTCTAGACTTCGCATGATTTTAAACACCTCTATCATATCCCCCCTCAGCCGTCTCTTCTCCAAGCTGAAAAGTCCTAACCTATTTAGTCTTTCCTCATAGGGGAGCTGTGTTACGCATCCCGACCGCGCCCGGCCCACGCAAGGGCCTGCTCACCTTCATGGTTCCATGGCAAGTCCTGGGTCGGCCATCCTAGCGGCTGCTGCTAGCGCTTCCAGGCCTTGGCGTCCCGTGGTGGCAGTTGCCGGGCCTTCCACTGCGCACCAGGCCTCATGCTGGAGCTCGGCGTCCTCTGCCATATCTGCCACGCCCCTACATGCACGCGCACACAGACCGCCCAGCCTCTTGAAGGGCCAAGGGCGTGTCCTAGCTCCGCAGCACGCCCTGATTGATTCCCTGTTATAAGGATGTTATTGCTTGAACTTCCTTGCCTTGGCAATCGGGTTGGCGTTTGTGCTAGATTGTCACTGCGTTTGTTGCTTGCTCCTGTCTTGTTTTAAGTCTCGTTTCAGGATCCTTCTGTTCCAGTTCTGTTCCTGCCTTGTTCCTACTTCCTAGTACTCCATCGTCCTCCTGTTCCTGTTCGTCTGTTCATCTACCCAGGTAGTACCTCGGACTGTCTTACTGCTACTGACCTCGGCTTGTTCCTTGACCTGCCTGCCTTCTGACTCCAGTCTGTTCCTCGACCTGCCTGTCTGCTGCCTGCCTTCTGACCTCGGCCTGCCTGCCTGTCTGCTACCTGCCTCTTGACTCCAGTCCATCTCTCGACTCGCCTGCCTGCTGCCTGCCTCTGACTCCAGTCTGTTCATCGACCTGCCTGTCTGCTGCCTGCCTTCTGACCTCGGCCTGCCTGTGACCTCGTCTGACCTCCGGTACCTGACCTCTGCTCGTTGACCACTCCTTGGACTGACTCCTGGACTTTGACCTCTGCCTGCCTGACCACGTCCCTAGATTCTGGCTCTGTTTCTCACCTTGTCATCACCCACGCTCTTCTGGTCCTTGTAACATCAGACCTCCTGCTTCGAACCTGACCATGCTCCACTTCTGCCTGTGGGCCTGCCGGACTTTCACCTTCCCAGGAGACCCTGCGAGGCCCACCTAAGTCCAAGCGGCCCGGGCCCCTATGGGCTCCTCCCGAGAGGACCTCGGGCTTCCAGTGGTGAAGCTCTACCTAGCCTCTATCTCCTCCAGTGCTCCGCCCCCTGGGGGCAGTTGCTTCCTGGTCCCAACCAGGAGGCAGTTCTCCACTGCCTCAGGACAAGGATCCACCCCAGAGCGCAACAAGCTGTTCCATTCCCTATATCATTTTGGTCACCCTTCTCTGTACCTTCTCCATCACAACTATATCTTTTTTGAGATGCAGTGACCAGAATTGTACACAGTATTCAAGGTGCAGTCTCACCATGGAGCGATACAGAGGCATTATGACATTTTCCGTTTTATTCACCATTCCCTTTCTAATAATTCCCAACATTCTGTTTGCTGTTTTGACTACCGCAGCACACTGAATCGACGATTTCAATGTGTTATCCCCTATGATGTCTAGATCTCTTTCTTGGGTGGTAGCTCCTAATATGGAACCTAACATTGTGTAATTATAGGGAAAAATAAACCATGCTATATGTGTCACCTTGCACTTATCCACATTGAATTTCATCTGCCATTTGGATGCCCAATTTTCCAGTCTCAGGTCTTCCTGCAAGTTAACACAATCTGCTTGTGATTTAACTACTCTGAACAATTGTATCATCTGCAAATTTGATTACCTCACTTGTCTTTCTTTCCAGATCATTTATAAATATATTGAAAAGTATGGGTCCCAATATAGATCCCTGATACACTTCACTGCCCACTCCCTTCCACTGAGAAAATTGTCCATCTAATCTTACTCTCTGTTTCCGGTCTTTTAGCCAGTTTGTAATCCACGAAAGGACATCGCCACCTATCCCATGACTTTTTACTTTTCCTAGAAGCCTCTCATGAGGAACTTTGTCAAACACCTTCTGAAAATCCAAATATACTACATCTATTGGTTCACTTTTATCTACATGTTTATTAACGCCTTCTAAAAAGTGAAGCAGATTTGTGAGGCAAGACTTGCCTTGGGTAAAGCCATGCTGACTTTGTTCCATTAAACCATGTCTTTCTATATGTTCTGTGATTTTGATATTTAGAACACTTTCCACTATTTTTCCAGGCACTGAAGTCAGGCTAACTGGCCTGTAGTTTCCCGGATCGCCCCTGGAGCCCTTTTTAAATATTGGGGTTACAATAGCCACCCTCCAGTCTTCAGATACAATGGAGGATTTTAATGATAGGTTACAAATCTTTACTAATAGGTCTGAAATTTCATTTTTCAGTTCCTTCAGAACCCTGGGGTGTATACCATCCGGTCCAGGTGATTTACTGTTGCGCTCGGGGGTGGACTCTTGTCCTGGGGCAGGGATGGAATGTTTCCTGAGAGGGAACAGGAGGTAACTGCCCCCAGGGGGTGGAGCATTGAAGGAGACAGAGGCTGGGAAGAGCTTCACCACTGGAAGCTCGAGGTCCCCCCGGGAGGAGCCCATAGGGACCCGGGCCACTTGGACTTAGGTGGGCCTCGCAGGGTCTCCTAGGAGAGTGAAAGTCCGGCGTGCCCACGGAGACAGGGGGAGCGCAATCGGGTTCAGAGATGGTTGCTGGTTGGAACAGGAGAACCAGAACAAAGTTGGTGATGACAAGGCGAGGAACAGAGTCAGAATCTGGAGACGAGGTCAGGCAGACAAAGGTCAATGTCCAGAGGTCAGTCTGAGGAATGGTCAGCAAAGCAAAGGTCAAGTACTGGAGGTCAAATGAGGTCAAAGGCAGGCTGAAGTCTTGTGGCAGGCAGGCAGGCAGGTCAGGAGTAGTCTGTGGTCTTTGAGGCAGTTGGCAGGCAGGCAGGTCAGGAACAAGCTGTGGTCTTTGAGGCAGGTGGCAGGCAAGCAGGCAGGTCAGGAACAGGCTGTGGTCTTTGAGGCAGGTGGCAGGCAAGCAGGCAGGTCAGGAACATTTATTACTCTTCAGTTTGTCAATCTGGCTTACCACATCTTCTAGGTTCACCGTGATTTGGTTCAGTCCATCTGAATCATTACCCATGAAAACCTGGTACAGGTATCTCCCCAACATCCTCGTCAGTAAACACTGAAGCAAAAAAAATAATTTAATCTTTCCACAATGGCCTTATCTTTTCTAATTGCCTCTTTAACCCCTCGATCATCTAACAGTCCAACTGACTCCCTCACAGGCTTTCTGCTTCGGATATATTTAAAAAAGATTTTACTGTGAGTTTTTGCCTCTATGGCCAACTTCTTTTCAAATTCTCTCTTAGCCTGTCTTATCAATGTCTTACATTTAACTTGCCAACGTTTATGCATTATCCTATTTTCTTCTGTTGTATCCTTCTTCCAATTTTTGAATGAAGATCTTTTGGCTAAAATAGCTTCTTTCACCTCCCCTTTTAACCATGCTGATGATCGTTTTGCCTTCTTTCCACCATTCTTAATGTGTGGAATACATCTGGACTGTGCTTCTAGGATGGTATTTTTTTAACAATGACCACACCTCTTGCACACATTTTACCTTTGAAGCTGCACCTTTCAGGTTTTTTCTAACTATTTTTCTCATTTTATCAAAGTTTCCCTTTTGAAAGTTTAGCATGAGAGCCATGGATTTGCTTACTGTCCCCCTTCCAGTCATTAATTCAAATTTGATCATATTATGATCACTATTGCCAAGCGGCCCCACCACCGCTACCTCTCTCACCAAATCCTGTGCTCCACTGAGAATTAGATCTAAAATTGCTCCCTCTCTTGTCGATTCCTGAACCAATTGCTCCATAAAGTTATCATTTATTCCATCCAGGAACTTTATCTCTCTAGCATGTCCCGATGATACATTTACCCAGTCAATATTGGGTAGGGGTGTATTCATTTGCAACGTATTGGTAATCTGCAACGTATAGGGCCATATTCGTTGTATTCGTGGGGAAGCGAAAAGTATCGTGATTCCCACGAATACAACGAATCTTCACCGAATTATTCGGCCGTCCATTGCTCCTACCATGTGACAGGGGCCGACCAATGGCACTGGTAGCCCCTGTGACATAGTAAGGTCAAAGGCTATCGGTGCCATTTTGAATACCGGCTGTCGATGGCATGAGTGCAGGAGATGGCTCCAGGACCCCCCGCTGGACCACCAGGGAGTTTTGGTAAGTCTTGGGGGGGTCAGGAGGGTGGGGGGTTGTAGTTAATTAAATTTTAGCCGGGAAACGAATAAGAATGAATGCATGAACGCATCGGGGGGCCCCCCTTGCCGAATGCAACGTATCTGCCCCCCCCGATGAATACGAATACCGAATGCAACCTATGCATTCCCTCTGCACATCCCTAATATTGGTGTAATTGAAATCTCCCATTATTACCGCACTACCAATTTGGTTAGCTTCCCCAACATGTCTTTGCGAACAAACTAACTGCTAGATTTTCTATCATCGCACGGCTCTGTGAATCACGTGGTACTGGGGGACTTGGGCGAAGTGGGGGGGTGGGCCTGCGAAAGCCAGCAGCGATCGCACCACCGCGGTGCTATTGCTGCGGCTTTCGCAAACCAATAGCACCACCGTGAAAGGTGGTGCTATTGGGCATGTTACTGACGGCGATAAGGCTCCTTACCTTTTCGCCATCAGCGATGTCTTCGCGGCGTCTGCCCCGGTGCTGCCCTGACTCCTCCCCTTTTGGTGCGGATGCCGCCCAGAACCCGCCCTGATCTAGGTATAGCACGCAAAAAGGGAGTTTTCGCGTGCGATCCCTTTAGAAAATGACCCCCTAAGTTTCACTTGTTTAAGCCCTATGCTTATACCTTGATAATTTGGCATAGCTCTCAATTTTATTGCCAGCAGCTCTAATATCAGCACATACACCAAAGGCGAGAAAGGACATCCCTGTCTCGTTCCAGAGAGAAGGGAGAAGAAAGCGCTCCATTTACCAAAATCCAGGCCATTGGCTCTGCACATAAAAGCTTAACCCAACTTACAAATTACTCCCCGAAGTTAAATTTGTCTAGTACCCACCAAATAAAAGATCAATCAACCCAGTTGAAGGCCTTCTCTACACTGTTTCTTGCCAGCATCTCATCACTCTTCCTGAAATGCCCAGACTTAATGGCTGTTCTGGGTTCGGACCATGCACACTGGCATTCTGCCTAGGGGCAGTGGATGGGACAGTGCTTTTTCTCTTCCTTTTCAAACAGGCAAAGGAGATTGCAATTCTCATTAATAAAAATCTCTCCTTTGAGCTTGAATGGCAAATTAAAGATTTGGAGGGGAGATATATCATTTTAGCTGGTTCATTATTTGGGAGGAAAATAGCCATTGCAAATGTCTATGCTCCAAATGTATACAACCACAAATTCTCTGCTTTGGTGGCTGTTATGATATCCTTTCCAGAATTCACAATCTTTATGGGGGACGACTTTAACATTGTCAGTCCACTAGTAGATTGCCAGCCAGGGAAAACCCCCAAGAAAAACCAATCTGCAATGGGAATCAGTTTTTTCTGTCAGGAATTACACTTGATAGATGCTTGGTGAATGTTACACCTGGAAAATAAGGGATTTTCTTCTTATTCTCAACCCCATAATGTATATTCTAGACTTGTTTATATATTGTGTACTGAATCTGGATTTGACAAACTGCAATCTTGTGAAATGGTGGAGGTGACTTTCTCAGATCATTCTCTGGTCCTAGCCAAATTTGTTTTTTCAGAGAGGTGGGGCATGCCACTCTTCTACCACCAATGATTAAACAGCAGTTGTGTCAGGTACAAGCAGGCTGCTACAATAAGCGCACTGTTTACCCTGCAATTGGCCACATGTTTTCGACACGCGTCTATTACCCCTTATACAGTAAGAAATTTAGCGCTTCGAAAATGTGCGGTCAAACCCCTACCCCCCCCCCCCCCCCCCCCCCCCCCGGAAAACTAATAGCGCTCATCAAATGCAAATGCATGTTGATAAGGCTTTTAGTTAATGCCCGGGACACTAAAAGTAATATGTGTGGCACAGAATGATCACGACATTAGAATGCGTTGTCTATATGGTATGATGCAACAAAGTTCTCCAGCTTTTGAAGCACAAACAAAAGAGTGTCATGTGCAAATTTAGTAAACCTCAGCCCAGCTGCTCAACATAGTCCTTGACCTCAAGACTCAGTAGCCAGCAAATGGGCTTCTCCATGGTGAAAAACCTTTAGGCAGGACAGGCATTGTAAGGAGAATTTAATACCTTTGCGAAACAGCATGGTACAAAAGGGCGTAAATTCTTTTCTTGCAGTAAGAACCTTCACTGAGAAGTCAGAAAATAAGAGGATCTTGGTATTTTCATAGCAAAAATCTTTCATTTTGTGGTACGCTGTTAGAATTTTAACTTTATCCGTAAAATTAAGAAACTTGACGATGACTTGTCTGGGCCGGATCTATCCTTGTTACGAGCGCGCGCGGGCGCGGTCGTCTCGAGCTGGTGGTGAGCCCTTGGGCCACGGCGAAAGCTAGGGAGGAGCCCCAGCCACACCGTGGGAGGTGAGCTGGGCAGGCATGGTGAGCCAGGCGGGTACAGAAGCAGGCACAGAGTCTGACCCTCAGCCGGACCTGCACGCCCATGGCAACCAACACTGGAAGTTGATTGATGAACGGTCCTCCGACTGTTCCCGGCCCTTTTGGACCTGCCGCTGGGTACGGCAATGGGCAGCAGGCCGGACAGAGACGAGGGCAGACAGAGTCCTTACACAGAAGACGTCAGACGGGGCTGAAGCAGACATCCAAGACAGGCTGAAGCAAGACGTTGAAGAGGAGGGCTGGAAGGAGACATGGCACTGTCCAACAGGGCGCCCTACTCAGCCCACCCACGGGACTGAGTCGCGGACCACCCCGTCCCAGACGCGCCCTATACAGCCCAGGAAGGCTGGTCGCGGACCACGCTGAGGAAAGGAGGGTGCAGGAAAGGTCCAGACGAGCAGGAACTCCGATGCTGGGATACTGACATCCGAAGCCCCTTCGGCTGGCAGGCAGGGAAGCTTAAGAGCCCGGGGGACAAAATCCCTCCTGTTGGCCACTCCAGGGCCCAACAGGACAGAAGGCTCAGGAGCCAGACGAGGACATCAAGGAAAAGCAGGAACTGGATCAGGCACAGGATCAAACATCAGGTAACACATCAATGCACAGACAATCGGACAGAGACAGGACAAGGAACCATCAATACATGGAGGACCTGGATCAGCAAGGTTACAGGCGACTGTAATGCTCAATCCGAAGGCAAGTTGCAAGTGACAAGAAAGTCCTTATATACTGGAGGTAGAAGGCAACTCCCTGGGAGGAGCTTGCCAGGACCGCCCCTCGCTGGTCCTATAAATAAGGTGGAGAGCTGCGGGCCGGCCCCTAGGAGAAGGGCGTCGCCAAACAGGAAGTCCAAACGCTGGCATGCAAGCCACAGGCACAGCTAGGCCTCTCAGGCCCTGGAGCAAGTCCCGGATAAAACACAGGCGAGGCCCTGGCTTCGGAGCGGCCTCCGGTGGAAGGTGAGAGACCACCTGTAGCGCAGCAACAGGGGGGATCGTAACAATCCTGGCCTCCCGTGCCTATTCTGTGTGCCTGTTCAGCAAGAATCGCCCTCTCCGATATATCTAAGCTGAGGGCCTTGGGGAGCCATTTTTCACAAAAAGACTCAGGCACCTCCATGATTATCAAATTGTTCCGGCAGCTCCTATTCTCGAGATCATCCAACTTTTCTTCAAGGGCTTTATTCTTTCCCCTCAGCTCAGCTGCATAAGTTTCTAGCATCATTAAGCGATCATCATGGTCAGACACCTTATTTTGCATCAGTGTGAATGCATTGCCGAATGCCTCTACTTTGTCTTGTTAAAGCAGGGTGAGCTTGTCTCACACTGCGAAAATAACGGGCGGCAAGAGAGCGAGGCCCTAGTGAGGAAGAAAAACAAAGGGGAGGAATTAGAAAGGAAGGGGGGGGGGGGGGGGGGCTAGGTAGGGAGCCAATAGGGTATAGGATTTTAAAGGCAGACCAGGGATTGGACGAGGAAAGTGAGTCAGTGGGAGCAGCCGTTACTGAGCCTCAGTTGGCAGGGAAACGGCCGAGGCAGCAGGCAAGAAGCTTTTCCCGTCGATAGCAGGGCTGAATTAGCCATGCTGTCATGGGATCTGTCCGTCAGGCCCAGAAGGCGGAGCTTGATAAAGCAGAGATTAGACTTTTGGTCCCTCTGCGGCTGCGCGTGGTTTCCCGCGCAGGAACAACAGAATCACCTCAGTCTGTTTTTCCGCGCGACAGAACGCACGCGGAGCTCATTCTTTCCATTGGAAAATGTCTAAATCTGGATTTAAACGCTGCCGATGTGGCAGAGTTATGGCGAAAACAGACGGTCATGACCGCTGTTATCGCTGTCTTGGAATTAATCATAATATTAAAGAATGCGAGTTCTGTGCCAAAATGTCACCAAGAGCACAAAAACAAAGGGCCTACCGCATCCAGGAACTTTTAACAACTTCGGATCCTTCTGAAGTGCAATCTTCACCGGGACCGGTGAAGAAAGATCATCCTCAGAAAAAGAAACCAACGTCCTGTGACAACCTTTCCGGAAAAAGTCAGGGCTCTGACTTTAAAAGGGGTAGGTCTCCTCTTCGAGAACCGCATTCCTCTAAACATGCTAAGCACGGCGCACAACGGACTCTGCATTCCTCAAAATCTGTGCATGAGCATACGCGCCATACTAAGGCGCAGGAACTCACTCCGCCCTCTACTTCGGCGCAGTACAGTAAAAGGAAGATAAAACCGCGCAGGCATTCTGCTCCACATTCATCTGCGCACCCCCTTTCTGCGCAAGTGGCGCCGATGGTGGATCTTACCGGCGCAGCGCATCATTCCGTTGCGCTGTCGACAACACCTTCTGCGCAGACAACTTCATCTGCGCCGGTGGCGCCACACAGATCGTCTGCGGCGCAGTCCGCTGCGCAGTCACCGCCAGCGCAGTCGGCGCCTCAACAAACCACGGCGCAGCGACATAAACCTCCTACTGCGCAGCTGACGCAACCGGCGCAGCATAAGGGTTCCGCGCAGCAGAAGCAACCCCCTACATCTGCGCAGACAGGTCTTCAGGGGTTTTCAAACAACCAGCCAGTGCCTGTGGACACATCTACAGTACCCAAGGATATTGTAGAACCTATAAGGTCACAGACAAAAGTTTTTCCTCCTACACAAAAGGTTCAGGAAAGCACACGGAGACCAAAGGACTATTATTCCCTTTCGGGAAAGTCACATCGAGGAGAGTTGACGCTAGGTGTTCAATCAGTATTGGTTCACCGAAAAAGGAAACATCAGTCCTCACATTCTACAGCTTCATCTAGCTCCCATCCAACTTGTGAATCTTCATCTCACAAACGTCAAAAGCGTCATGACTCACATTCCCGCCCTCATAGACAACGAGAACGTTTACATACTCCTCGTTCTTCCAGCAGCCCGCCAACATCTCATAAATCTGAACAAGGGCAGCGTGCATCATCAGTTTCTTCTTACCAGTCTCATTCCATTCCGAGAGCCTCCAGTTCTAGATCACCTTCTCATCGCTCATACTCAAAGGGTAGATCTCATACTCCTACGCCTCAATCTCCTTCACCGCAACTTCCTACCCAGACGGTTCAAAGACCACAAATGCCGGAAACGGCAAAAGAAGCTTTTTTCCAGCTTTCTCAATCCCTATCTGGGTTCTTCGAGACTATGGAGTCTACTTTTTCCATGCCTCCTCAAGATAGTCTACAGGATACGAGTGGTACATTACCAAAGCTACGTTCTACGCAGCACACACAACCACTATCTCCTGATCCAACACCTCATATCTCGCCGGCATTAAGCGAGCATAGGTTTCCGGATTCTCATTCACCTTCCCCATCCCTCTCCCCGTCCTCATCAACGGGTTTTCCTTCAGATCCTATGGAACAACCAGCGGAACCATATTCACCACCGGAAGATCTTACATATCCCCGGTTCTTAGAAAAGATAGGTCAGATCCTAAAATTGCCATTACAAAAAGAAGCAGACCCACGTGCTGACACCCTAGGTCTTCTTCGTATTTTTGATGCACCAGGTGAACCACTTTCGATTCCACCACATGAAATCCTTCACCAGGTGCTCCTAAAGTCCTGGGAGACACCTCAATCCATTACAGCGGTTTCGCGCAAATCGGACTTAAAATTTCGGATGAAGAAGGAAGCGCCCTACTCCCTACCACAACTTCCACATGATTCCATCGTGGTAGAGTCCGCTATGCAGCGATTTAAGAAAATGAGGTCGCATTCTTCGTATCCCCCAAATAAAGACAACAGATATTTGGACGAAGTCGGACGAAAAATTTTCCAAAATTCTATGTTGACAACCCGAATTCTGAACCATCAATTTTATATGGTTCAATACCTTTATGATTGTATTCAGGCAACTAAAGGCCTCCTATCATCGTCAGCTACAAATCCCCCACAAACATTACATGATATGGAAGAGTGTACAAGACACCTCCTTCGTTCCATTTATGAGGGAATGGAAACCTCCTCAAGAGCTTCTGCAGTTTCCATCGCAGCCCGACGTACGGCGTGGCTTCGTTCAAGTTCGATCCGAGAAGATGTTCATCATAAATTGGCTAATCTCCCATGTATTGGAGACAATCTTTTTGGAACGAAACTGCAGGAAACCGTGGGAAAACTCAAGGACGAAGCGATAGCAGTTCAGTCACTGCAATCATCGACATCGTCTCAGTTTCCTAGACGTAGTTACTCGACTAATCGACGTTCGAGCTATGGTCGAAGACCTTATCGGTCCTATCAGCCATATCGACCTCCAACTTATTCTAATTACCAGAGACCGCAACAACAACCCCAACAGTCTCAATCATCACGTCGAGGTAGGGCCCGTGCCCAACGTCCGCAACAACAAAACTTGACGACTGCTGCTAAACCAGCTCAGTCTTTTTGAGTCCACAGCCACCACTTGCGCTCCATGCTCCACCAGGGAAGATTCAAGCATGCTTCCCAAAATGGCAAGACATAACATCCGACCACTGGGTGTTACAGATAGTCCAAACGGGTTACCAGTTACAGTTTCTTCACAAACCGAACCTTCCCTTTTTTCCCCCACATCAGTACACAAATTTCCAGGATCAGATACAGTCGGAAATTTCAACCCTTCTTCAAGTACAAGCCATTCACAAATTATCGCAAACCCAAGTCAACAAAGGGTTTTATTCCCCTTACTTCCTTGTGCCAAAGAAAACGGGGGGACAACGACCCATACTAGACTTGAGAGAGCTCAACAAATTCCTAGTAAAGGAAAAATTCAAGATGGTATCGTTGAAGACCATCCTTCCCCTATTACAGCCCAACGATTGGATGTGCTCCATCGATCTCAAGGATGCCTATACCCATATTCCAATCCATTCCAACTCCTGGAAATACCTGTGCTTCACATACCAAAACGTTCATTACCAGTACCGAGTTCTTCCCTTCGGTCTATCTGCGGCCCCCAGAGTCTTTACCAAATGCATGGTAGTAGTGGTGGCTTATCTCCGCAAACAAGGCATGACAATTTTTCCGTATCTCGACGATTGGTTGATAGTGGCTCAGTCAAGAGAAATATTGCTGGACCATCTTCACCTAATCATCAATTGTCTACAGGAATTGGGGTTGGTCATCAATTTCGCAAAATCCCATCTCCAACCCACAAGACAATTAATATTCATAGGAGCCCATCTCGATACCACACGTTGCAGAGCCTACCTTCCGAAGGAACGACAGCTCCTGTTGCAACCTCTTCTTCAGCGTCTTCAACAAGGTCAGACTACGACCGCGCGACACTTGCTAGTAGTCTTGGGACACATGGCAGCAGCCAATTTTACAGTATCCAACACCAGGCTCCATATGAGACGACTTCAATGGGGATTAAAACGTCAATGGAAACAACATATTCAACCATTGACTCACACGATCACAATTACTGCAGCAATGCAGCAAGACATCTTGTGGTGGATGAATCCCACTGTTCTCTCCAAAGGAGCTCTATTCCGCAGTCCAGTTCACGACTTAGTCCTGACAACGGACGCCTCAAGAAAGGGCTGGGGAGCCCATCTGGACGTCTACGAAACACAAGGTCTCTGGAGTCCTCCCGAACAATTATTACAGATCAACTTATTGGAACTCAGAGCGATCAGGAGAGCGCTTCTCACTTTTCAACCATATCTAAAAGGTCGCAGAGTTATGATTTATACAGACAACCAGGTGGCCATGTTTTATATCAACAAGCAAGGAGGAACAGGATCCTGGACCCTGTGCAAGGAAACCCTATTAATATACCAGCATGCTCATCTTCACTGCATTCATCTACAGGCCACCTACCTTCCCGGAGTGGACAATGTGAGAGCGGACAGATTAAGCCGCATTTTCCACCCGCACGAATGGGCGCTCCAGAAGGAAGTCGCCCAACATGTATTCAATCAGTGGGGAACCCCTTTAATCGATCTCTTCGCGACGGAGAACAATACACAGCTCCCTCGTTTCTGCTCCATACGACCCAGTCTCCACAGAGAAGCCCAAGACGCTTTCCTACTGTCTTGGTCGCCGGATCTACTTTATGCTTTTCCTCCAATTCCTCTTATAACAAGAACAATACAGAAATGCATGGAGGACAAAGCCTCCTTAATTCTCATTGCCCCCGCGTGGCCTCGCCAACCATGGTACAGTTTTCTCCTCCGCCTATCGCAGGAACCGCCGATTCCACTTCCACGACGTCCAGATCTCTTAATTCAAGATCAAGGGACGTTACTACACCCCATGCATGCCTCTCTTCATTTGACAGCATGGCTCTTGAACGGAGCACTTTAATCGATTATACCATCTCCAACCGTGCTCAATTGATTTTGTTGGAATCCAGAAAATTATCCACCAGACGAAATTATCACTATAAATGGCATCGCTACTCTCTTTGGTGTACTAAACACAGTTTGCAACCAATTACTTGTCCCCCAGAAAAATTACTTGATTACTTATGTACACTTTTTGACGCTGGATTAGCAGCATCCTCAATTCGTGTTCACCTAAGTGCGATCTCAGCTTACCATGGACTATGTAACAATGCCTCTATTTCTACACATCCACTCCTTTCACGCTTCATTAAAGGACTGTATCGTCTCCGCCCACCTATCTCTAAGCCAACAGTGCCGTGGGACATCAACACTATTTTAGAGCGTCTAATGCTACCTCCTTTTGAACCGCTGGAGGAAGCCCATCCCAGATACTTAACCTGGAAGGTGGTTTTTCTGGTGGCTGTGACTTCCGCACGACGTGTAAGTGAATTACAAGCACTTGTCCACTATTTTCCCTACTTGCAATTTTTTCCTCAAAAGGTAGTTCTCCGAACTCACCCATCTTTTTTACCGAAGGTGATTTCCTCCTTTCATATCAACCAAACCATTGAACTTCCTACATTTTTTCCCTCACCCCATTCATGTGATAGGGAAAAGCAACTTCACACCTTGGACTGTAAACGAGTGCTACAGTGTTACCTGTCTAGAACTCAGGCTGTTTCCAGACCCTCACAGTTATTCCTCTCCTACGATCCGAAAGCACCGGGTCTACCAGTTTCCAAAAGAACAATTTCCAGTTGGATTGTCCAATGTATTCAATACTGTTATAAGACTCTTGAATTCCCTTTGTCTTCTATACCTACCGCCCACCAAGTACGAGCTTGGTCTACTTCTTGGGCACATCTCAGTAGTGTCCAGCCTGCAGACATTTGCAAAGCGGCCACATGGACATCACTGCATACCTTTACTTCACACTATTGCCTCGATCAACAAACCTCACAAGATGCTAAGGTTGGCCGAGCAGTGTTGAACTCTTTATCATCTGATTTTACAGTGACTGCCACATCGTCCGAATCACGTACTGCAATAGCAGACGACTAACGTGATTCATGCTTTGGACTCCCATGACAGCATGGCTAATTCAGCCCTGCTATCGACGGGAAAAGCAAGTTTGCTTACCGTAAACGGTGTTTCCGTAGATAGCAGGATGAATTAGCCATGCTGACCCGCCCTCCTCCCTGGCAGTCACTACGTCTTGGACGTTACAGCTTAATTACAGACTGAGGTGATTCTGTTGTTCCTGCGCGGGAAACCACGCGCAGCCGCAGAGGGACCAAAAGTCTAATCTCTGCTTTATCAAGCTCCGCCTTCTGGGCCTGACGGACAGATCCCATGACAGCATGGCTAATTCATCCTGCTATCTACGGAAACACCGTTTACGGTAAGCAAACTTGCTTTCCCTCCCTCCCGCCCAGAGGGGGTCGTTGTGGTATTGTTAAAGTGTATGGTTATATGTATTTGTCGCAGTGGTGGCAGTAAACCCGAGCCCAAATGTTGTTGATTTATTGTATTGTTAAAAGGTATGCAAAAGGGGGGGGGGGAGAATCTTGTGCAGCGCGGGGGGGCTGCTGCACGAGATGGCCAATGAGCAAGAGGGGGGCCGAGTGGCTCAGAGGCGATATCACTTACCCACGCTCGGACGAGGTGGGGTAAGAGGTCTGGAGGATATAGGCGGAGCTCTACCACTCGAATGAGGTGGCGGGCAGGTTAAGAAGGATGTTACAAGGGGGGGGGGGGGGGGGGGGCATGTTTTAGCTTTGTTATAAAGTTATGGAGCTCGGGTCTGGTGTAAATAAACTGCGGCCTTTATTTGACCAAATAAAGATGTTTGTCGTTTTTCAGTGAAGCAAGGAAAAGGGGGAATGTGTTTGGGGGGGGGAGGGGGTAAAAGGAAAGCGAATCTTGCCTCTCCCAGTTATTAATTCATCAACCGGTGACTGAACGTTTTGCATTTGGTCTGTAAGAGCTGCAGTCACAATTCGTGAAACTTCTCTTATCACAGCCTAGGACATATCTTCCGCACTAGGCCCAGCTTCCTGTGCCATTTTGTCCTTGGCCCTGCTATTTTATCTGTACTCATCCTCTTAGAATGGCCTGACATTTTGTCCAATAGCTTCACCACCCAATTGTCCATGAATTCTTATGCCAGAGGCTTATTTACTTTTTACAAATTTACAGTTTTATAGCATATATTTGTAAAGTTTGACTCTGGACCTTAGGGAGTAAGACCCAAAGCGGCTGCTCAGGATGATGTCATTGCTCTGCCCCAGATAAGTAGTGCTATTTAGCCAGTGGCCATTGTTTTGCAGGAAAGCTGCTTCAGGGGATTCCTTACAATATATAGCAAATGTAATATAAAAAAATCAAGTCAATTTAAGAGATTACTGAGAACTAGTCACACTTACTTTTCTTCTCCTCCAAAAAGCATACTGGAGCTTTCACATGGCGATATAATATCTCTCGGCTTCAGTGATGCTCGCTTATGCATAGGGTTGACTGAAAACTTTAAAGTATTTTCAACCAATCAACATGCTTAGAGTCACAGTTCTTATTTCTCATTGAATGATACACAATCCTATACAAACTAAATTGGCATAATCCCAAATCATCCATGTTTGTAATGTGTTGTTCTTATGAATTCATAGTATTATAGAGATTAATTATAGCCACAAAAAATGTTTAATTTAACACATTATCTGGAAAAGCTATTAATAAATACAGACCACTCTACAAATGAAATAAGATCTCTTAGTTTGTGTGATTTCAATCTGTATATCCATTTCTGTTCAAGTTTCAATAAACTTTTATTGCTGTTACCTCCTCTGATATCACATTTTAATGTGATCAATACCAAGACATTTTAATGTGATCAATACCAAGACATTTTAATGAAGAAGAATCATGTTGCATTTCAATACAGTGTGAAACCATTGGTACTTTCATTTTGCAATGTTTTAAGCAGCTCTTATTTTCTGAAATACAAATCCATAATGATCTTTTTTTTTCCCTACATAGACCAGAAAGCATGGGCAGACTATTATATAAATCACATAATCAGTAGAGCAGGTAGTGAAGTTTCTTAAATTGTATTTTCTCTTAACCACTGGATTAACAAATACCTTTATTTGTTCTGTGATCGCACATATTGAACACTTCCCACGCTTAAAGTGACTACATAAATTTTCCCAGTCAAAGTTCTTTTTCCTCCATTTAACATTTATGTGCAAACCATCAAATACAATCAAGAAATATAAAACATCAACCATATCAATAAAAAGAATAAATATGTCAAATCAGCTGATGAATAGAATATTAAATAATTAAAAATGCATACATTTTTTAAAAATTTACCAAACACCAATAAAATATTTCAAAAGAGCTGACATATCTAATAATACCCTATAAATAAAACAAATAAGGATATAAACATATCCCCACTCGCCATATCTGGGAATTTTAGATTTCCGGTCAACATGAGATCATTGAAAATTGGAGAGGAGCGCACAGACTTCACCCTCTCTCTCTCTCATACAGACACACATACACAGGCATTGTCTCTCTCTTTAAGAACATAAGAACATAAGAAATTGGCATGCTGGGTCAGACCAAGGGTCCATCAAGCCCAGCATCCTGTTTCCAACAGAGGCCAAACCAGGCCACAAGAACCTGGCAATTACCCAAACACTAAGAAGTAGGGATGTGAATCGTTTTTGAACGATTAAAATTATCGTCAGATAATTTTAAAATCGTCCAAAATCGTTAGAGTGCATGATACAATACAAATGCCCCCGATTTATCGTCCGGGGCATTTGTATTGTATCGTTAAATAGGGCACGGGAATTATTTGGGGGAGGGCGGGAAAACCGGCACACCAAAACAACCCCTAAACCCACCCCGACCCTTTAAAACCAATTCCTTACCCTCCCCCACCCTCCCGAACCCCCCCAAAATGTTAAGTTACCTGGTGGTCCAGTGGGGGGGGGGTCCCGGCGCGATCTCCCGCTCTCGGGCCATCGGCGCCATTTTGGCTGCCACTAATTAAAATGGCGCCGATGGCCCGATTAAAAAAAAAACCCACCCGACCCTTTAAATCGACCCCCCATCCTCCTCACCCTCCCGATCCAATTCACATCGCTAGGGAGGCCCGACCCTTTAAATCGACCCCCCACCCTCCCGATCCAATACACATCACTAGGGAGGCCCGCGCCGCTAAAAAAAAAATAAATGGCGCCGATGAACCTTTGCCCTTACCATGTGACATGGTATCCATGCCATTGGCCGGCCCCTGTCACATGGTAGGAGCACTGGATGGCCGGCGCCATCTTTAAAGATGGCGCCGGCCACTTTACTCATCACTTTACTCATCAGCCCCTATTATTATAATAGGGGCTGATGAGTAAAGTGGCCGGTGCCATCTTTAAAGATGGCGCCGGCCATCCAGTGCTCCTACCATGTGACAGGGACCGGCCAATGGCACGGATACCCTGTCACATGGTAAGGGCAAAGGGGCATCGGTGCCATTTATTTTTTTAGAACAGCTGATGCAGCAAAAATCTCTCCCCGAGGCCCCCCTGGATCTCTCCTCGCCCCGAGGCCCCCCCTGGATCTCTCCCCGAGGCCCCCCTGGACCACCAGGTAATCTTAAAAGGGTTTTGGGGAAGTCGGGAGGGGGGGTCGATTTAAAGGGTCGGGTGGTTTTTTTTTTTTTTTTTTAGCGGCGCGGGCCTCCCTAGCGATGTGAATTGGATCGGGAGGGTGGGGAGGGTGGGGGGGGGGGGGTCGATTTAAAGGGTCGGGCCTCCCTAGCGATGTGAATTGGATCGGGAGGGTCGAGGGTCGATTTAAAGGGTCGGGCCTCCCTAGGGATGTGGATCTCTCCTCTCCCCGAGGCCCCCCCTGGTTCTCTCCCCGAGGCCCCCCTGGACCACCAGGTAATCTTAAAAGGTTTTGGGGGGGTCAGGAGGGGGGGGGGTCGATTTAAAGGGTCGGGTGGTTTTTTTTTTTTTTTAGCGGCGCGGGCCTCCCTAGCGATGTGAATTGGAATCGGAAACGATTCCAATTCATATATCTTAACGATCAGATTCCCCCCTTCCCCCAGCCGAATCTGATTGTTAAGACGATCTGGCACACGAATCACATCTCTACTAAGAAGATCCCATGCTACTGATGCAATTAATAGCAGTGGCTATTCCCTAAGTAAACTTGATTAATAGCCGTTAATGGACTTCTCCTCTAAGAACTTATCCAAACCTTTTTTGAACCCAGCTACACTAACTGCACTAACCACATCCTCTGGCAACAAATTCCAGAGCTTTATTGTGCGTTGAGTGAAAAAGAATTTTCTCCGATTAGTCTTAAATGTACTACTTGTTAACTTCATGGAATGGCCCCTAGTCCTTCTATTATTCGAAAGTGTAAATAACCGAGTCACATCTACTTGTTCAAGACCTCTCATGATCTTAAAGACTTCTATCATGTCCCCCCTCAGCCGTCTCTTCTCCAAGCTGAACAGCTCTAACCTCTTCAGCCTTTCCTCATAAGGGAGCAGTTCCATCCCCTTTATCATTTTGGTTGCCCTTCTCTGTACATTCTCCATCACAACTATATCTTTTTTGAGATGCGGCGACCAGAATTGTACACAGTATTCAAGTTGCGGTCTCACCACACAGTCACATTCTCACACACACACACACACACACACAGGCAGTCTCTCACTTTCATATGCACAATCAGGCAGTTCTCACTCTAACAAACAAAGGTATACTATGGACTTCTCCCTCTTTCTTGGCAGTTCCTCATCTTCCTGCTGCTGGCTGCAGGAAAACGCTGATGGCCCTGCAGGACTTCTTTTGCTTCGCCGTGGCTGGGGAGAAATGATGGAAGCCTCACAGGGTCTCTTCTGCTCGACCATGGTTGGAGATTCAGAGAATGATGCCCTTGATCGAAACTTAGAGAGGCCAATAAACCACCGTGTAGTTTGTGCCTGATCCCACAGTGGCATGGCTCTAATAGTCTACCATCTTCCCAGTTTTATGGTCACCGCCCACCCCTTTCTCACCAATTGGACACTTCATGGTAGTGACTCTCCTGCTTCAGTGGCTGAGTGAAAAATTTCAATTAATAGGGTTTCAGAAGTTAATAAGAGGGTCACTAACAGATGTTATCAAAGTACTAATTGAGAGAGGAAAAATGTGACTGCTCTTCTTTTTCCTGCTGGGTCTTCTTCCAAAGAAATATGGGACAGAATCCCCCCAGGCAATCTCCTAGGGGTAAAGAGAGAAGACAGAGTCTTGATGGAAATAACTTAGATGGAATGCATTTTATGAAAATAACTGAAAGTATTAACTTTCATTTATTACACTTTAGCAAGTTCTAAAAACAAGTATGCAATAGCAATAACATTATCAGGATCAACGTCTAACAATTTTCTTGTTATATTTTAATAGATATCTACACATAAAAGTACCCCAAGAGTACTTATCAGATAAGTTGGCTACTTTTATCTTTAAAAAACTACTTTACTCTCTTTATGTCTCTTTTTTATACTGTAACTCTGTAAGTGTTCTCTTTCTGTCCTTTATATTATTTAAATCCAGTTAGGTAAGTACGATGGTCTCAGTTTCTTTTCCTAGGATTCCCCGTGTAAATGTTAGTAATATCTCAGTTTTGTCCTAGTTTAACTAGACTGTGTTGGTTCTGGGATGGATACACTTAGCTGTTTCCTTTGCTCTGTAGTCAATCTTCATTCCCTCCACTGATGCTTGATAATGTAGCTGGCTAAACATGTGTTAGAAATCGTAGCTTTTGCAACTGGAGGGACTCTGTCACCGGATCCAATTGGGGAGTCTAGTATCCTGGCTTGACTTCGTGCCTAAGGGGGTCATTTTCTATTGATATCGCACACGAAAATGGACTTTCTGCACGCGAAAAGTCCCTTTTCACGTGCGATACCTAGATTGGGGCAGAGTCAGGCCGGCATCAGCACCGGAAGGGGAGGAGTCGGGGCGGCACCGTGGCAGACGCGCCGCCCTGCATGTAGTGCCCTATCCCTGATACCGGGAGTGTTGTGATCTTCCTGCACGCAGTGCCCTATCCCTGATACCGGGAGTGTTGTGATCTTCCTGCACGCAGTGCCCTATCCCTGATACCGGGATGTGTGCAGGAAGATCACAACACCCCCGGTAACCGGGATAGGGCACTGCGTGCAGGAAGATCACAACACTCCCGGTATAAGGGTTAGGGCACTGTGTGCAGGAAGATCACAACACTCCCAGTATCAGGGATAGGGCACTGAGTGCAGGAAGATCACAACACCCCTGGTATCAGGGATAGGGCACTGTGTGCAGGAAGATCACAACACCCCCGGTAACCGGGATAGGGCACTGCGTGCAGGAAGATCACAACACTCCCGGTATAAGGGTTAGGGCACTGTGTGCAGGAAGATCACAACACTCCCAGTATCAGGGATATGGTACTGAGTGCAGGAAGATCACAACACCCCTGGTATCAGGGATAGGGCACTGCATGCAGGAAGATCACAACATCCGGGTATCAGGGATAGGGCACTGAGTGCAGGAAGATCACAACACCCCCCGGTATCAGGGATAGGGCACTGCATGCAGGAAGATCACAACACTCCCGGTATCAGGGTTAGGGCACTGTGTGCAGGAAGATCACAACACTCCCATTATTAAAACACTTTGGGCTAGATTTTAAAAGCCCTGCGCGCCGGCGCGCCTATTTTGCATAGGCCGCCGGTGCGCGCAAAGCCCCAGGACGCGCGTAAGTCCCGGGGCTTCGTAAAAGGGGCGGGAGGGGGCGTCACCGGGGGCGTGTCGGCAGTCCTGGGTGGTGTCCTGGGGCGTGTCTGGGGGTCAGGGGCGGTCCAGGATGGGTCTGGGGGGCGTGGCGATGGTTCGGGGCGGGCCTCAAGCGGGCGGGCTTCAAGCGGGCGTAACTTGCACAACAAAAGGTGGGGGGGGGGGGATTTAGGTAGGGCTGGGGGGTGGGGTAGATAGGGGAAGGGAGGGGAAGGTGGGGGGACCGGGAAGGAAAGTTCCCTCCAAGGCCGCTCCAATTTCGGAGCGGCCTTGGAGGGAACGGAGGCAGGCTGCGTGGCTCGGTGCGCGCAGGCTGCTGATTTTGCGCAGCTTTGCGCTCGCCGACCCGGGATTTTATAAGATACGCGCGGCTACGCGCATATCTTATAAAATCCGTTGTACTTTTGTTCGTGCCAGTTGCGCGAACAAAAGTACGCGCGCACGTACTTATTTAAGATCTACCTCTTTGTGTACACTTACACAACACAATAGTTATGCACTCTCTAGTATGTGCCTTCCTCTCTGGGCTTTCTACTACTTTTTAAAGTTTCTGAGCAAGCTTTGGTAGAGCTGGGACATAAAATCCCTTCTACACTGTTTCTCTCAACTGCTGCTCTCTGGTATCCCAACTGCAAAAACTGTCCTGTCAGCTTAGCATGAAGCACTTGGGTTACCATGGATACAGTATACTAACAGGTTCCAGCAGCTCCTAGGTTCCAGCATAGGCTCTGACAGCCCTAATTAGCTGATAACCTTTACTGAGAGCTGAGGATGGGAACCTTGAAACCCTATACTGTGATAGCCAACTTTACCATACATTTTAGTTTTAAAGCATTTCCTCAGCTATTATATTTAATAAAAAATTGTTACCCTCCCCCCTTCTTTATTTTAACCACTGGGTTACACCTTGATTCATCAAGAGAGAGATGGAGACTGAAGAAGGTGGGAAGATGCTGGGCCTGCACTACAGCTGAGCCATTGCAGGGTTTGCAGCACAGTCAGCAGTGATGCTTTTTTTTTTTTTTTTTTTTTAAAGAGGAGGTGAACTGCATAAATTTCACTTGGTGACAGTCAGAAAAAACTTAAGTTTTACCATGGCACAGGGTCAACGCTTTTTTATGTGTCATATGAAGGCAAATAAGTGGCTGAGCCAGCTTACCTGGTACCAGCTGGGCCAGCCACCAGCTTTGCAGGAATGCAGGATTAACTTTAGGAAGCAGTCGGTTACTAGTACTGTACAACTGTAACTATGCTGGTGCTGTTCACCACTATAGCGTAGGGACAGACTGCATCAATGCAAAGCAGGAGCTGGGGGAAGACCAAGTGACTGGCTAGACCGGCCTATAGGGGCAGCCCAATCCCCTAATAGGGGCAATCCACCCCTGTGTGTATGTGAATAGGATCCTTTCTGGGGTGTGTGTGTATGTGTGTATAGGAACCTGACTCTGTGTGTGTGTGTGTGTGTGTGTGTGTGTGTGTGTATGTGTGAAGACAGTTTGTGTTGCCCCACTAATCAACAATATGCTCAGGGTGACTGGAAATGAAACGTTTTTGGGTATGGAGAGCAGTGAATTTTCCATCCTTATGAGTTTTAATTATTGGGTGACTGTGTCTATTTTGAAATATTTTATTGCTGTTTGGAAAATTTTTAAAATTTTGAATGAGCTTTTAATTATTGGATGTTATTCTATTCATCAGCTTGTTGGAAATATTTTTATTAGTATGGTTTTATTAATATGATTTTATATTCCTTGATTTTATTGTTTGATGAATGTGTAGCAGACCCTGCGGTCACGCTTCCAGTAAATCTTGGGTGTTTAGTTATCAACTAGTTAGTATAGGATGGTTAGTGGAGAGGATCCATTCAAATACTGCCCCTCCTTCTGCAGGGTCTAGAATGGCTGTCCCCCTGGATAGGATATATAGCCACTCCCTTGCTACAGCTTGGGAGGCAGTCCCTTTAGGTAGGAAGAGAGTTCAGAGATAGATAGGAGTTTATCTTTTGTTGTTTTGTAGGCTCAGTCAGAGGAGCCAAGCAAGCCCTGTTTGGTCCTAACCATGGTTGGGAGGAGTTTTTCCTTTCCAGTCCACTCACTGGCTGGTCTGGATTTGTCCCTCTGGGTACATTTTTTTAAATTTAACCTTTTAATTGATAGGAGCCTTACTGGAGCCTGTACACCCCCTGGGCTCAGGGAACAGGGGACCCTGGTTCTGGGCCTATGAAGGTTAGGGAAGACCTGCCTTCCATACCCTCCACGAGGAAGGGGGTGCCAGTGACCCATTGTAAGGATAGATGCACTCCAGTGTTATCTTTATTTTTTGGGAAGATTTGGTTTTCAACATCCAGGAGGAAGTTCTGATTGCCCTTCCTAGCTGATTGGAGCACAGAGAGTCCTGCTTCAGGGGTTCCCTCCCATCAGGGATCAACAACAGAAAAAAATAAAAGGACTGCATCCTAAATAAAGAAACTAAAGAAATCAACTAACTCTGAGTAAAGGCAAAGCCTAACATCTTTTGAAGACACCCTTCCGGTGCTTACAAACCCCTGGGGAGAAAAAGAGTTTATCGCTCTGTGCAGAGATAGTACCATTGTATCCTTGTAAGTTGAAGGGGTGTCCTGCCCATCTAAAGGATGCTCTACCCACCTGGGGACACTATTTTCCAAGCCCTAGAGAGTAGCAGTTCCACTGGCTCCGGCAGCCGATATTCCTGCTCAGATTGAGCAGGATACTGTAAAGCAACATATACTGTGGTGCTGTGGATCAATGTTGTGCGATTTTTACTCATTTGCAACAGTAAAGATTATTTGGACACTAACACAGTGGCTCCATTGATGTTATTTGGAACTTCCAGCCCCCACTGGGACATACACCCCAGGGAAAATAACAAAGAACACGAGGGGCTACCCTCAGCACTGGGGACCTTGGGAGTAATCTCCTTCCCCACTTGACAGAGAAATCCAGGCCCTGAAAAGAACTGAGTAACATGGCTATTTAAGCAACTGTGTAACATGGCTATTTAAGCAAGCCTACCCTTAACCCCCACATACTTTAATCCTCCTATGGATTTCCATCCGCAAATATAACCTGCTAGGGATGTGCAGCCAAAAAAGTTTCGTTGCATTCGTGATACGTATTCGTCGGGGGTCATTTCCGTTGCATTCGGACGTATGGCGCCCCCGATATGTTGATATGTGAATTCGTTTTCCGGTTCCCATTAAAGTCAATGGGGGAAGGATTTCCAGCCTATTTTTGGCTGCAGAATTGGGGTTTTATTATCAATTTTGATGAAACTTCTGGGGAGCAATCATCACAACAACAAAAGAGCTCCAAGGTACTTAGACTGTGGCAAAGTGGCATGAATAGCCTAAGGCACTGTAAAGGTGCAAAGGGGTACCAGAAGTGGCAAGAGTGCAGCGAGAGTGTCAAAAACATACCACAGCTTCAATAGAGAGCACCGATAACAGATGCATGAACCCTCAAAGGCAGCACGACAGGCAAAGCAGCAAAACAAGTGGCATTGACATCCTACAGCACAATGAAGGGGAACATAGCAAGCAGAAAGACTAGCACCAACACTGTTAATAAAAGATCTATCTGTGTTGTGTGTCCTAAGCTGAGCCTGACCTGTGGCCCCTCACGGGACTTCCCCCCGTGTCCAAGGGTCCACCCAAAACCTTACAAACAATAACACATGGCTATTGTGCTGTAAGAGGACAGCTCCTATCTAGAGAGTAGAAGCATCTATCTCCAGTAAAAATGACTTGGAAGGGTCTAGGTCTAGGTGATGTAGACACAGGTCACGGGTGAATTCCTCCTTGAGATGCTAAAATGCTTGAATAGCGCTGTTGGTATCTGAGCCCTTTTTGGTGAAAGCGGCAAGTGGTGTGGACACTATAGAGTAGGCTTGTATAAATTGCCTGTAATAGTTCACAAATCTGAGGAAGTGTTGCAAGACATTAAGACCCACAGATTGGGGCCATTCCAGGATGGCTTTCAGTTTCTCCAGATCCATGTGTAGGCCTTGTCAAGAAATAATATAGACAAAGAATGAGAGGTCCTCTTCTTCAAAAGAACATTTTTCTAATTTTGCAAATAGGTGGAGTTTGCGGAGTCTTTGGAGAACCTGCTTCACATGATCTTGGTGTTCTTGCAATGATTTTGAAAACACTAGGATTTCATTAAGATATACCACATGGGCAAAAAGGAGGTCCCAAAAAATCTCATTAACTATAAACTGAAAGACAGCGGGGGCATTGAATAATCCAAAGGGCATCATCAAGTATTCATAGTGTCCATTTCTGGTATTAAAAGCAGTCTTCCATTCATCTCCATCTCTGATCCAAATCTGGGTGCATGCCCTCCACAGGTCAAGCTTGGTAAATATCTGTGCCCCTCTGAGGTAGTCAAAAATCTGCATTATCGTAACCAGAAAGTACTAATATTTCAGGATTTCTCTAACCAAGTAATACTACTGCGGTGTGCATTTTTCCCGATTTTCTCAACATTAGTACAGCGCAACATTCGCTTCGCATTACAATATCCTGCGTATTTGCACGTGTGGATTCAAGGTAAATGCATGAACTTTTCCAGTATGGAGGATGTGAAGAAATTTTTAGCCACCTTACCAAGTGACTCTGCTTTAAGTGGTTTTTGTTTCCTTTTTTTTCTGATTTACTTCAGCGGTTATTTCCTCTCCCACTTATGTGTTTCTGGGGTATTGATTGACTCTTGTTCGTGGCTTTATGACTGCAATTTCTGGAGGTGTGTGTCTCTTATGTCTCCAGATAAGTTGTCAATGCTGGGGTCTTGTTTATTTAATTTAAGAGACACTATTGCAAGTATCTCTCCACGAAGGAGCGTTCTGGATTCTTCTGGTGTTTTTCAGTTTAAAAGCAGCAGGAGGAGTTATTGTCCATGCTGAATCTGAACCTGGATGTTTTTGCCTCCTGGTGCTGGAGTAGCACTTTTCTTTATTTTGAGTGATAGTTCTTCATGTCTGGACTGGCTGGCTGACATCAGGACATTGCTACCTGTTCTATGGATGGGTTTCAAGGAGGGGCTCCCTTCTAGAGGCTGCTGGAATCCTCTTTATGGACTTATGTGTTTTGTTGGATTGACAATTAAAAAAAAATTTTTTTCCAGCTGCCTGATTTGCATAGTGCCTGTTTATAATGTACTTTGATGGTCGATTTCTTATCACTGGAGTGTTACTTCTTAGTTTTGATTTTTCTTTTGTATTTTTCATATATTTTCTTTTATTTTATCTCATGGGATAGTTTGTGTTTTTCACCACTAATATTTGTGAGTGATTACTCACTTATTTCGGTAGTCCTGTGAGTTTTAGCATGTTCTTTATTACTCTGCTTTTTCTTTTCTATTAATTGAGTGGAGTTATACCTATGTTGAGGGGGAGGTGGTTCCTGTACACATCTGCTTGACCTCTAACCTACCTTGTGGGCAATGGTGAAGGTGGGTAATGCCTGTGTACGGGAGGGAGGGGGAAGGGAGGCTATAGGGAGGTTGGGTTGGGGGAAGAAAGGTTCAATTCATGTTGGGGGCGCGAAGCCTGCACTGGAGTGGTTTACCCTTTTTTTTTGTTGGAGAGGGAAGTGGCTTGGGGAAGCCTCTGGGTTTGTTTTTTCTTTTGGGGTTTCAGCTGCTTTTGTTTCCTTGGGAACAATTCTATCATTTAGCTTTTTGGGTGACTGATAAATGGGAAGTAAAATGAATATTTTTACATGGAATGTCGCCGGGTTGGGAACCCCTGTTAAAAGAAAGAAAGTGCTCCCTCAACTAAATAGCCTGAAATGTCAGATTGCTTTTCTGCAGGTGACACATATGACTGACTCAGTACTTTCTAAGCTTAGGCGGAGGTGGGTTTCCCAAGTTTATGCAGCACCTGGTACATCCAAGAAGTGTGGGGTGGCTATTTTATTCCACAGAAGTGTACCTTTCCAGCTCTCTCAGGTCTGCTTTGATCCCCAAGGCTGTTAAGTTGCTAACTCTGATCTTTTTGGTAAATCAGTGCGTATGGCTTCCATTTATGTCCCCAACAGATATGATCATGCCTTCTTTATTAAGGTGGTAAATGTACTTGATTCCCTGGGGACTGCGTCTATAATATTGGGGGGCAATTTTAATTGTATAGTTGACACCACTTTAGACAGTCTGTTGTGCTTCCACCCAAGCTATGTCATGATAAGGGTATCCCTTTTCTATGTGAGCATCTTCAACTTCTGGATGCTTGGAGAATATTACATCCGGGGAAGGTTGGGTATACCCACAAGCTCGTGCGCACAATTCCCAATCATGGATTGACTTTCTTCTTATTTCTGTCAGTTACTTTTTCCAGCTTTGCTCCTCTGACATTGGAGTACTGGTCATTTCTGATCATTGCCTGTATCATGCATTGTTGAACACTTATTTGTCTCCTCTGAGAAATCGGAGTGGAGAGTGCCAAGGTGGCTGGTCACAGACCCCGAGTTTAAGGACTTTGTTACTGAAAAATGGAAGGAATATACTCACAAGAACCAGCAGCATGTAGAGACCCCTGTTCTTTTTTGGGGAAACCAAACCGCCAAGGTAGTTCTCCGTGGGGAAATTATAAGCTATACTATTAGGAAGATGTGGGAACTAGACAGGGACATTTTGTCTCGTGCACAATTAACACACTCTTTACAAAAGCAGTTATTTATTGATAAGTCCCCCAGTCTTCAGAAAAAATATTGGACTGTCGATAATGATAAACTGCATCAGAGGGCACTCTCCTCCATTTCTCATTTAAAACATAGGTTTTTTTTTCTTTAGGAACAAGCCTGGTAAAATAATGTCAAATTTGCATCTTCCTTTATTCTGAATATCGCTGGTTCAAGGGAACGATGTATACCTCCCCTCAGGCTATTAGTGAGGCTTTTTGGCAGTATTAACAAACTTTATATACTGCAGAAGCGGCACGAGAGGATAGTTTGCAGGCTTTCTTGCATAAGGTTCAATTGCCCACCTTAACCCCTGGGCAATTGGAATCTTTAAATAAAGCAATTCCTGAGATACGTCAGGCTACTCAGGAATTGTCTGCATTAAAATTGCCATTGCCAGATGGGTTGACAGCATATTTCTATAAGACCCTGAGTGGCTGTGCTGAAGTGAACCTTAAATCCTTATTCGAAACCATGGTCCAAGACCGACGGATGCCTGACTCCTTGAAGAGTGCTATTGTTATGTCTTACCCAAACCATGGAAACATGCAACACTGATTACTTCTTGCTGCTCAATGTCGACATTAAGTTGTATGCAAAAATCTTTGCTAACCGTCTGAAATATATCTTGCCGGATCTCAGCTCTTGAGATCAAGCGGGGTTTGTGTATGGGAGAAGGTCAGTGCTAAATGATCGTAGAGTCTTGGCCTTGGTGGAGAATTGACAGTGTTTGGGGATTATTGATCTGCTACTCATTGGATTTGATGCCGAAAGGTGTTTGATAGGGTCTCATGGACCTACCTGCAACATCTTCTTCCCTCTTTTGGTTTTCAAGGGTTTATTTGGGATGCGATATTTGTGCTATATTCTAATCCTATAGCTTGGGTTTGGTTAACAGTTATTTCTCGGCCCCATTCACCTTACAGAGGGGTACAAAATAAGGATGTCCCTTGTCTCCCTTACTTTTTATTTTATCTCTGGAGCCCCTCCTTTTGACCTTAAACACTGTTGCAGCAGTTGGAGAGGCTGTTGACTCCCCTTTTCTTAAATTGCTTTCTGCAGACAATATTCTGCTGGTTTTACCCAGGATCCGGGAACCGTTGCCTAATATTTTAAAATGTTTTTAGGAACTTTAGTAGCTTTTCTGAGTTGAAATTGAATTTAGATAAATCAGAGGCTATTGCCCTCACTGGACACTTGCAGCAGGTCTGGTCATATTTTCCCTTATGCTGGGCGATGGATAGACAAATATTTGGGTCTAGAACTTCAAAAGAATACCAAGTTGTGGTATCATTTGAATATTCAGCTGTTATTGATGGATTTTCAGAGGAAATGTGAGAAATGGATGCATTTCTCACTATCCTTTATGGGGTGCATTGCGCTCATAAAGATGATGCTCCTTCCTAAATTACTTTATGTTTTACAGGTGATTCCCATCCACATTACTAACAAAACTATATGTGCTTTCCTGAAAATTTGGTCTAAATTTATTTGGACAGGTAAGCGGGCTAGGATGTCGATGAAGGGCCTGATGGTCCCTAAAGGAGATGGGGGTGGAGGACTTCCTAATCTTAGATATAATATTGCCTGTAATCTGAGGTATGTTGGCAATTGGTTTGGGGGAGTTAGTTTATATTCAAACCTTACATTTGGAATCCGCAATAGTAGCTCTTCTCTCTTTACTTTATGTTCTTCATTCGCCAAGTTCCCATTTACCATCATGCCTTTCTAGTTCTCTTTGGGTTAAGACTGCTTGTTTGGCCTGGAAAACCCTCAGAATGTGATTAAATCTCTCGTGAGAATGATTTTATCTCATTCCACATAGGGGCAATCCTGATTTTAACCCTGGCCTATCTTTGCCACAATATAGAACTCTTGATCTGCAGCGTAAGGCATTAGTGTTACCCTTTATTAACTTACGGCTTAAGCAAGTACATTCCTTTGATTATTGTGTGAGCCACTTGGGTTTAAGATTGCAAGACTATTTAGTGTACCTGTAGATTAGGAATTTCATTAACTCTCATTTCTCTCTTCAGTCGAAGCAGTATACCTCTGGTGCTTTTCAAAGGTTTTACTTGATGTGCACCAGAAGAAATATACTTTGTCTGGGCTGTATACCTTTATAAATTCCATTACAAACTATGCCATTTTCACATCTTTAGCTGATGTGTGTGGAGCATGGATCTAAGATTGGACCTGGTGGATGATGATATCTTTGTTCCTATAATCTCTACAAAGGATAGAGTGTTTGCTCTCAGAGAATTACATTTTAAAATTCTTCATAGGCTGATATTTCCCCCTTGCAAGCATTTTGAGCTAACATGACAAACCATAGGAACTGTTTGAAATGCGGTCACCATAATGCTACTTTAGTTCATCGGCTGTGGGAATGCCCTTTGGTACGGCAATTCTGGGATACTATCTGCCAGACAATGGGGGCCTGGCGGTATCACCCATTGGCTGGTTCAGCAGCTATGTGTCTTTTGGCTATTGATCCTTACATGGAAGGTTATGGTAAGGAGGAGGAGGTAAGGCTGTATGGTAGGCAAACAATGTATCTTGTTAAAATGGATAGATGATGAAGGCTATGTGGCACAGGAAACTAGTGGAATTGTTATGCTTAGAATCACAATCAGTTAAATGTAAACCTTCTTCTTATCGTAGTCATTATCTTAAAGTCTGGCAACCCTTTCTGAACACCTTATTGAAGGATGTTCGCATTATTATTGAACAACGTTGCACCCCTTGAAAATGATTACTCCCTGCATGACTCTCTGTGCTTCTAGTTTATCCCAGGACAAGCAGGATGCTAGTCCTCACATATGGGTGACGTCACTGACTGAGCCCTAGTGTGGGAAAACTTTCTGTCAAAGTTTCTAGAAACTTTTGACTGGCCCTGTGAGGCCACTGAGCATGCCCAGCATGCCATGATATTCTCTGCCACAGGGGTCTCTCTCCAGTCTTCGTTTTTCCACGCTGCTGTAGGCATCGCGGGTTAGGAGTCTTTGTGAGTTCTCTCACAAATTTGTGTGACTAAAAGTCATATATTTTTCTCAGAAATTCTCCCACATGGGATCTCTCTCGGTTTTCCACCGGCTGGTGAGTAAAATCTGTTTCTCCTTTTACTCTCCAAGTAAAACTGTTTTTTTCCTCTCAGGATTTCTCTTTTGTCATCGACAGCTGTCTATACAAAATGGCTACGGGATTTAAAAAATGTCCCGTTTGTAACCGTACAATGTCAATTACGGACCCACACCTCGAGTATGTGATGTGTCTCGGTGAAAAACACGACGTCAATTCCTGTCTGAAGTGTGTAGAGATGACGGTGAAGGGGAGGAAAGCCCGTCAGGAGAAGATGGAGCATTTGTTCCATCTGCAACTTCTACCATCTCCCTCGACTTCAACAAAATCGTCTCCGGCTGGGGTCTCCAAGCATGTACTTTTCAAAAAGCGCCGTCTGGAAGGATCGGGGGACCACCCATCGTCGATAGCATCGGTTAAATCAGTCAGTGAACACTGCTCAAAGCATCGACACCGACATCCATCGGCATCAGAATCACCTCTCTCTCCCCAGGAGAATCGAGTGCAAAGCTGCCACGGACCCAGGAAACACCCGTTCCTTCACCTGGGCCTGTTCAATAAGAGACGCTGATTGCTGCACCTCCATAGGGCTCTGTGGATGTTATGCCAGCGCAGCCTCCACCACCTTGTACAACTGCTCTGCCCTCACCAGTTGTAATGCCGGAATTGTCTGATTTTATCAGACAAGCGGTCCTTCAGGCACTCAAGGAACAACAGCTTACTCCGGCGCCTTCGCCGATGCCGGTGCCTTCAGCACCGATGCCAGTAACCATACCGATGCTGGTGATCACACCGATGACGGTGTCATCACCAATGCCGGTACCTACACCGAAGTCAGTGTCCGCATCGAAGCTAATCCCTCCATCGACACCGATCTTCGCACCGATACAGACGGTTCCATCGACGCCGATACCGTCAAAGTTTTTGAAACCTCCACTGGGGCAACCATCAATGCCATCACTGATGCCAACCCCTATGCCGCCGATGCCAACTGGGGATCTGGAACGACCAGAAATGGCACTTTTTCAACTTCTTATGAACAGATTGGAAAAAGTGGTCGATGCCCTTCCTCCAAAACCATCAGAGGACATTTCTGCAGACATACCTTCTGATGATCCACTACCAGGACCTTCAGGGCTCCATCATCCACCGAGATCCTCCCCCCTATCTCCATATCGGGGTGATCCAAATGACACCTGGGATGATACCCACTCAGATACATCATCTGAAGATTTTATGTCGGAGCCCTCAACTCCAGATCAAAGGAAGAAGTCTCCTCCAGAGGATTTATCCTTTACCAGCTTCATTCAGGATATGGCAGATACCATACCCTTCAAATTGGTTATGGAAGAGGACACCAGACAACAGACATTGGAGGTACTCCAATTTGTTGACCCTCCAAAGCAGGTATTGACCATACCTATTCATGAGGTCCTCCTAGATCTTCATCATGGACTCTGGGAGCACCCATGTTCTGTACCTGCTATAAATAAACGAATGGACGCTACGTATCTAGTACAGCCTGTGCCTGGATATCAAAAATCGCAGCTCTCTCATTGTTGGGATTATAGGCTTTTCTCCTGATAGCTGATAGAGTATGTCAGGGGTTAACTATCAACACATCTATCTGTCCTTTTCTTGGGCCTACGCTGAGTATAGCAGAAATGTCATATTCCAACCGCAGTTAGCAATAGCTTGTAAACAACCCCTAACAACCCCCATCTGGCACTAGCTAACAGGAAATCAGTCTGCACGGAGGCATATCTAGTGCAAGCTTTTAGCTGCCCCCGAAACAGCTCTCAGCCTACTTGCTCTTATGTGGTTTTCACACTTAGACAGTTCAGCACAACTGCCTCACGACCAGGTGGTGACCTCCCCCCCTCCCTGCTGGAAATACACTGCCCACCTGCGCCTACTCGGAGAGAAGGTCAGCACAGACATTTATGGTAGAAAACGCTGTAGCAGCAAAACATGTGACGTATGTATGCTATGGAATTATGTACAATAAAAGGAGAGGCTTCCCAGAAGCCGAGAGGACGCTTCACCATGAATACTGTCTGAGGTGTCTTCATTGCTGCTAAACCTTGCTGCTGCTACACCTCATCACTCAGTAGTGGTGGAATCTGCTCAAAAGAAGTCAAACAGAATACATCCACATTCTTCGACACCCCCCCCCCCCCCCCCTCCCAGGGAAAGATCATAGATTTTTAGACTCTCTGGGTAAGAAGATATATCAAGGAGCTATCCTAAATACCAGAATTTCCTCCTACCAACTCTACATGACTCAGTATCAGAGGAATCTCTGGAAACAGATGCAGGACTTCACTACATCTTTACCACAGCAATATCAGGAAGCAGCCCAGACAATCATCCATAAAGCACTTGAAGCTGGGAAGCATGAAGTCAGAGCTGCTTATGATAGCTTCAAAACAGCTTCCAGGCAGCAGCTTCGGGGATTGCTGCTAGGCGTTGGGCATGGCTTAAGGCCTCTGATCTTAGACCTGAAGTTCAAGATAAACTGGTCGATTTGCCATGTACTGGAGACAACCTATTCGGTTCAAAGGTCCAAGACGCTGTGGCACAACAAAGAGCATTCAGAAGCCCTGCGACAACTATCCCTAGTTCCACAGGAACCTGCTGCACAGCCATCCTGCCATCCTACACGACGTGAACCCAGACGTCCATTCTACCGACAGAGATGCTACTACCCTCCAGCATCGAGGGGCAGGTCTTCTAGGCCGCAACAACGTTCTCAGTCCAGGCAGACAAGAACTGCTCGGCCTCAGCCCCCGCCTCAGACTGGGCCAACTGCGGGGTTTTGAGGCCACATCCAGGGAACAAATCCATCTCCTCAACCCTCGAGCAGATCCACCAGTAGGAGGCCGGATATCCTACTTTTACAACCATTGGACAAACATCACAACAGACCAATGAGTACTGTCCATAGACTCTCGAGGTTACAAACTCAATTTCCTCTCAATTCCAACAGATTCTCCTCCGAGTCCTTTCTCTCTCAGCGACAATCATATAATTCAATTGCAAGTAGAATTATCCACCCTTCTGAAAGCCAGGGCTGTAGAGCCGGTACCCCGGACTCAGCAGGGCAGAGGATTCTACTCCCGTTATTTCCTCATTCCAAAGAAAAACCAGAGGCCTACGTCCCATCCTAGACCTCAGAAATCTCAACAAATTTCTGAAAAAAGAAAAGTTCAGGATGGTTTCTTTAGGCACCATACTTCCACTTCTTCAAACAGGAGATTGGCTTTGTTCTCTGGATCTTCAAGACGCTTACGCTCACATTCCAATATTCCCTCCTCATCGCAAGTATCTACGCTTCATGGTAGGACATCAACATTTCCAGTACAGAGTACTGCCATTCGGACTTGCCTCTGCTCCCAGAGTATTCACCAAATGTCTGGCAGTAATAGCAGCACACTTACACAAAGGAAGTGTCCAAGTCTTTCCATATCTAGACGACTGGCTCATCAGAAGTCACTCTCAACAAGGAGCGCTGGCATCTCTCAGTCGAACAATTACTCTACTTCACTCCAAGGGCTTTCTCATCAATTATCAAAAGTCCCATCTCATTCCATCTCATCTTCTTCTATTCATAGGAAACATCCTTTCAAAGGCCTTTCTACCAGAGGATCGAGCAGCTACACGTTCCCTATTGGCAAACTCGATCTATTCACAGAAACAAGCAACGGCTCATCAGTTTCTAACTTTACTAGGCCAAACAGCTTCCACAGTTCATGTCACTCCCATGGCACGACTCGCCATGAGGGTAACCCAATGGACTTTAAGATCACAATGGATCCAAGCCATTCAACCACTGCATTCTCCAATTCAAGTAACCCACCAGCTGCAGCGTTCTCTACTTTGGTGGGTGAACAAGAACAACTCGTGCAAGGGTCTATTCTTCCAACAACCAGTCCCACAGATAACTTTTAACTACAGATGCATCCACCTTGGGCTGGGGAGCTCACATAGACAATCTCCAAACCAAGGGTACTTGGACAAAACTCGAAGCAACATTTCAAATCAATTTTCTGGAACTTCGAGCTATACGTTATGCTCTACATATGTTCAAGGACTGCCTTTCACACAAGACTGTTCTGATCCAAATGGACAACACAGTAGCCATGTGGTACATCAACAAACAGGGAGGTATGGGCTCATATCTCCTTTGTCAAGAAGCTGCACAGATTTGGGGCTGGGCCCTAAACCACTCCATGTCCCTTCGAGCCACTTATCTGACAGGCATTCACAATGTAGTGGCGGATCGACTCAGTCGTCAGTTCCAACCACACGAATGGTCCCTGGATCCCTCAGTGGTGACCAGGATTTTTCAACGTTGGGGACAACCAATGATAGATCTCTTTGCGTCACATCTGAATCACAAAGTAGACAAATTCTGTTCTCTATACAAACAAAAGAACCAGCCAGCCAAGGACACCTTTGCTCGCCCTTGGAACTCAGGCCTTCTTTACGCGTATCCTCCGATACCACTCATAACCAAAACTCTAGTGAAGCTACAACAGGACAGGGGGACCATGATCCTCATAGCCCCGTATTGGCCTCAACAAGTATGGTTTCCCACACTTCTAGACCTCTCAGTCAGGGATCCAATTCGTCTGGGACTAGCTCCCAATCTCATAACTCAGGATCAGGGTCGGTTGCGCCATCCCAACCTTCAATCCCTATCCCTAATGGCATGGATGTTGAAAGCTTGATCTTACAACCACTCAATCTTTCAACTAATGTATCTCAAGTGCTTATAGCTTCACGTAAACCTTCAACACGAAAAAACTATTCTTTGAAATGGAAAAGGTTTACTTTGTGGTGCAGGCAAAAGAGTATTGATCCTTTCACCTGCCCCACAACTTCTCTACTGGAATACTTATACCATCTTTCAGACTCTGGTCTCCAGACTTCATCTGTAAGAGTCCATTTAAGTGCCATCTCAGCTTACCATAACAAGATGGGAGATGCACCAATATCCATACAACCTCTTGTCAGCAGGTTTATGAGAGGTTTAACTCAACTTAAACCACCAATTCGGCCACCAGTCACAGAATGGGACCTGAATCTGGTCTTAACACGACTCATGCTTTCTCCTTTTCAACCCATGAATTCCTGTGATCTTAAATTTCTCACATGGAAGACTATCTTCCTCATAGCCATTACATCAGCTAGAAGGGTTAGTGAGTTACAAGCACTTGTCACATACTCACCTTATACAAACTTCCTCCATAACAGAGTGGTTCTCCGTACACATCCAAAATTCCTTCCCAAAGTAGTTAGGAGTTCCACTTGAATCAATCCATAGTTTTACCCACATTCTTTCCAAGACCTCATTCTCACCAAGGAGAATGAGCCTTACATACCTTGGACTGTCAGCGTGCGCTAGCATTTTACTTAGACCGCACTGTAGTCCATAGGAAATCCACTCGGCTCTTTGTATCTTATGATCCAAACAAACCGGTTAAAGCAGTGGGTAAACATACTCTATCTAACTGGTTAGCTGATTGCATACAGTTTTGCTATGAAAAAGCAGGCCTTCCTCTCCAAGGGCGAGTAAAGGCACATTCAATAAGAGCAATGTCAACCTCAGTAGCACATTATCGTTCAGTGCCAATTCTTGACATATGTAAAGCAGCAATATGGAGTTCTCTTCACACCTTTGCAGCTCATTACTGTTTGGACAAGCAAGGACAACAAGATTCAGCCTACGGACAATCTGTCTTAAAGAACTTGTTTCCAGTTTAATCCCAACTCCTTCTACATCCAACCTGCTGTGATCTTCGGCTGCCTCATTTTCAACAATACTTTTCAGTGTTGCTTCACTACAAAATGACTCAGCCTCTAGCTTGCTATTCACCCATATGTGAGGACTAGCATCCTGCTTGTCTTGGGATAAAGCAAAATTGCTCACCTTGTAATAGGTGTTATCCCAGGACAGCAGGATGTAGTCCTCACGAAACCCACCCGCCACCCCGCGGAGTTGGGTATGTTATATTTTATTATTTTATTTTTGCTAAAGCTTATTGCTACATACGAGACTGGAGAGAGACCCCCTGTGGCAGAGAATATCATGGCATGCTGGGCATGCTCAGTGGCCTTACAGGGCCAGTCAAAAGTTTCTAGAAACTTTGACAGAAAGTTTTCTCACACTAGGGCTCTGTCAGTGACGTCACCCATATGTGAGGACTACATCCTGCTGTCCTGGGATAACACCTATTACAAGGTAAGCAATTTTGCTGTGCTGCTATGTGATATTTTCTTTTGGTTTACCTTTCATCCTATCCTCAAGATATTCTATTTCTGGATTAATGCTTCCTTCCTTTAGAGATTTGGGGGTGGGAGGGAAGGGGAGGATTATTTTCCTTTTCTCCAATGCTACTTTGTTTTTTTCATAATTGTTATTGATCTCTGTTACTTGTGCTTTTTTCATGATTGTAATTGAAATCCCTGTGTGCCTTTTCTAATTGTGATTCTGTTATTTTCTATTGGAAAATTAATAAACACATTATGTTAAAAAAAAAAAAAAAGTGAAAAAAATGACTGGGGGGGGGTCTGAGTGAAATGGGGGGACTTCAGTCTGAAGAGCCAGGAGGGTCTTCACAAGCTGCAGATGGACTGGGCAAACTGGTAGACTAATTGGTAAAACTGGTAATTTCAGTACCGCACACCTGTTATAAAATCCTATGACTTATGCATATAAAAGCCGACTTACAGGGGTAAATGCATCTAAATAACACAAGTAAAATCTTTACTTTAAAATTTAAAATAACTTTAAAATTTGACATACAAATGCACAGATATAATCATTTCCGCACACTTATCTGCTAAATTCCTATTTGTCCAGCTAAGTAGTGCCTTTGCCACTATTCAGATGGACAAATTTGAACTTATCAGGATAAATAGTGCTTTTTTAGACTTATCCGGCTATCTTGTACACCTTGTTAAGTCATAAAAGTGCTAATTAGATGGACAAGTAGTGCTTTTTGGACTTCTCTGGCTAAGTACTGCTGCTTGGCCGCATAAATCGGAATTTATCTGGATAGGTGCCATTACTTTTCCGAATAAGTCCAAACTTGCAGTTTTTACATAAGTGAGCATCTAGGCGCAAATATGTACTCATATTTTATAACCTGCGCATATCATTTACGCACAGGTTATGAAATACAGTAGTACATTATTGTGCATGCATATATGGATCCACATGAGCAGTTTTGAAAGTTCTACTGATAGTGTGTTCTGTTCTGTTCTTTTTTTTTTTTTTTTTAACATCCTAGCAAGAAATGACCTTGATTTTATTCCCGTGTTGATTAAACTTAAAGGCATGTTTAATATGCAACTCTATGCAAATTTTACACGTGTTACAGAATTGTCACAGTTTCATAAACTTTTCAGCAGAATTTTCTAACTCTTGCCCCACAGTCTACCTTGACCTGCCACAGTAAACTGGGGTCTGTGGTTAAGACATTCAAAATGTCCTTGCTGGAGGAAAGAAGGACATAAGACATTTGTTTCCTTTTTAAAAGAAAATCCACCATGAATGGAAAAAAATACAAGATGAGGAAACCATATAAATTTATAGTAAATAGCACCCAGAACCAGCATACTATACAACAAACTATGTACTGATATAACAAATAATGGTACAAGAGAGAAGGAGAGAAACTAAATTGCCCTAGGATATCACAAGGAGTGCCAGTGGGAGAAGCAGGATTTGAACTCTACTTTCTAGCCCATGGCACTTATCACCAGGCTACCTCATATCAGAATAAATCTTAGGCTGAGAGCTATTTCGTAGTATACCAGGCCAGGAGCAGAGAGAACAAGTGGTGAAACCCTTGCCCTGGTCATCTTATCAGGACAGTAAAACATTAATATTTAAAGGAAATGCATGGGACAACTAATTCTAGCATCAAACTGCCTTAGTAATCCCAACTTATCAACCTTCTATTTCAGCCCTAAGAAAGTAAAGCTGATCTTTCCTTGAACTAATGGGTAGAAGGTAGGGCCAGGTTTCCAGCAGTAGAACTCAAATACTCCATGGGCCTGTCTGCACCGAGTAATGAGAGAAGAAACGTAATTATGGGTTGAAAGAGGTCCACGAAAGAGGGAAATTATTTTCCTTACTCAGAAGGAATTGCAATATACTTTACAAGTTTAGAAGTTGTAAATCACTGGGGTTGTTGTTACTCTATCTTCTCATTGCTTGCTGGAGTACAACACTACTATTTAACAGTAGTGTTGTACATTTGGTACATTAGAGTGTATTATAGTTGGTAATGCTATCAGTATGTCACACCATGGTAGCATTCCCATGGTAACATTCTGGATCTGGCACATTATAGTGAGGTATTCCTAAGGCTGTAAATGTAGACAATTTTGCTACTGAATATTTTATAATGTCATTTTCTTATACTGAAATTACATACATTTCTTATTGCAGGGATAAATGAACTTTGGAAAAGAAAACATCACATTTTCATTCTTATTATTCTGCTCTTTGTGTTTTGGTTAAGTTGGTAAGTTGATTTCTTTTAACAAATTTTGCTTTCTAAATAAAGAAAAATTAAACCCTGTAAGCCATAAATAATAGAGAATCAGAACATAAAAAACGTGTTATAACTAGTAGGCTTTTTGGAGGTTTCTGTATCCCCTCACTCATCAGGTTCTCTTATTTTGAAATAAATGTCTCATATGCATAAACCGTATAAGATGTCAGAAGGACCTGATATACCTTATGGGATGGTCAAAAGAAGGGGGAAGCGAAATAAATGGAGTGGGGGGTGGGGAGTAGGGAGGAGAGAGAAGTAAATAGAGACAGATATCAGAGGTAAAATGATTCATATTTCCATTTGTTCTAGGCACACTTACAGTGGTAGAATGTGGATTCCATCCCTTTCATTTTACTGCAGCCTGAACTTGTAAGTATGACTAGCAATCTTTCTAAACTTTCTTGGTGAATAGTTATGTGGTGTGAAATTTAAAATTAATTAAATAAAAACTTTTTTTTTGAGTTTTTAAATCTGGCTCACCTTCCTCCACATCAAGTTGGAATATGTTTCAGCCCAGTCACAGTCATTTATGCTGTAGGGGGGGTTTGAAGTTAAGACTCCTTGAGTTCCAGGAGTTTGCCTGATTAAACCTCATCTTCCTCTCTCATCGTCTAATCATTGTAGCAATAGTCCTTGGTAGGGGCTCACAGATCATGACTTCAGGTACCCTGAATCTCACGTTTTGGTGGTTGATTAACATCTGGGAACTCCCCCCAACTCCCCCCCCCCAGTGGTCTCTGAGCATAGCCTCTGCTAGCCCAATGAGCAGAAACAAGTCAAGGGTTCATCTCAAGTCTCCTACATAACAGTCATTATGCAGCCACTGGGCCATTGGACATGCCTCAATAATTCACTTTTCATGATGAACAGAAGCAATCTCTCCTGTAAATTTTCTGTTTTTCCTGTTTTGTTTCTATCAAGAAGCATCATAGATCCTGAAATGCTTTTGCTATCTTCTTAAATATTGTACCAGTAACAAAAGCAGTAATACTGATGTCAATATTCAAAAGCAAATGTGATATCTAACAAAGAGCAAACACCTCACTAAACACAAAAAAAACAAAGAGGTGCAAAGCAAAAATCTAATGTTGGATATTATAGAGGAATAGTATCTGAAAAAATGTGCTGAATTGATGTAATCTACTGACTCTCACTCGCAATGGGCCTCAAGCAGTAGTCAGATACCAGCACTGAGATATTACCTCATTTACCATGCCCCTTAATTCAATTTTTAAAAATTATTTTAATACCCCTAAACATGTAACTGAAAAATGAATACATTTTCAAAAAATGGTACTTATCTTAGAACTGGTGCCCAAAACATGAAGATCAACACTTATGCACTTATTTTAATACAGGAACACCGGTATATAAAAATCTAAAAATAAATAAATAAATATTTGTTTCACGCAACATGGCCAGTGTTTCGATAGCATCCCAGCTGTCTTCGTCAGGGATCAAAACATATTTACTGAAACAAAACACATATACAAATTAAAGCATACAACTCTTCTATAAGAATTTAAACAACTTGAACATGCAACTGCAACTCATGCAAGCACAATTAGCATGGAGCACACTCAGCTCTCAAAAGTGGCAGCACCCATTAGGGATGTGCAGAAGAAAAAAATGTGTTTCGGTTCGTTGGGACCCATACTTGTTTCATTAGAAACATAGAAACATATAAATGACGGCAGAAGAAGACCAAACGACCCATCCAGTCTGCCCAGCAAGCTTCACACTTTTTTTTTCTCATACTTATCTGTTTCTCTTAGCTCTTTGGTTCTATTTCCCTCCCACCCCCACCATTAATGTAGAGAGCAGTGATGGAGCTGCATCCAAGTGAAATATCAAGCTTGATTAGTTAGGGGTAGTAGGGGTAGTAACCGCTGCAATAAGCAAGCTACACCCATGCTTATTTGTTTTACCCAGACTATGTTATTCAGCCCTTATTGGTTGTTTTTCTTCTCCCCTGCAGTTGAAGCAGAGAGCTATGCTGGATATGCGTGAAGTATCAGTTTTTCTTCTCTCCTGCCGTTGAAGCAGAGAGCTATGCTGGATATGCATGAAGTATCAGTTTTTCTTCTCTCCTGCCGTTGAAGCAGAGAGCTATGCTGGATATGCGTGAAGTACCAGTTTTTCTTCTCCCCTGCCATTGAAGCAGAGAGCTATGCTGGATATGTGTGAAGTATTAGTTTTTCTTCTCCCCTGCCGTTGAAGCAGAGAGCTATGCTGGATATGCATTGAAAGTGAAGTATCAGGCTTATTTGGTTTGGGGTAGTAACCGCCGTAACAAGCCAGCTACTCCCCGCTTTGTGAGTGCAAATCCTTTTTTCCACATTTCCTCTTGCTGTCGAAGCTTAGAGCGATGTTGGAGTCACAGTAACCATGTGTAAGTTTATTGAATAAGGGTATTATCTCCAGGCAGTAGCCGTCATTCTGGCGAGCCACCCACTCTTCATAGATGGCCTCTTGACTTTATGGATCCACAGTGTTTATCCCACGCCCCTTTGAAGTCCCTCACAGTTCTGGTCTTCACCACTTCCTCCGGAAGGGCATTCTAGGCATCTACCATCCTCTCCGTGAAGAAATACTTCCTGACATTGGTTCTGAATCTTCCTCCCTGGAGCTTCAAATCGTGACCCCTGGTTCTGCTGATTTTTTTCCTACGGAAAAGGTTTGTCGTTGTCTTTGGATCATTAAAACCTTTCAAGTATCTGAAAGTCTGTATCATATCACCTCTGCTCCTCCTTTCCTCCAGGGTGTACATATTTAGATTCTTCAATCTCTCCTCATAAGTCATTTGATGAAGATCTTCCACCTTTTTGGTCGCCCTTCTCTGGACTACCTCCATCTTGTCTCTGTCTCTTCGGAGATACGGTCTCCAGAACTGAACACAATACTCCAGGTGAGGTCTCACCAAGGACCTGTACAAGGGGATAATCACTTCCCTTTTCTTACTCGATATTCCTCTCTCTATGCAGCCCAGCATTCTTCTGGCTTTAGCTATCGCCTTGTCACATTGTTTTGCCGACTTCAGATCATTAGACACCATCACCCCAAGGTCTCTCTCCTGCTCCGTGCATATCAGCAGTATCTCATCTTAACTGCTTCAGCCGAAGTCGAGCACAACCCCTTGCTACAGCCACATGAGATAGGGCAGGGAAAGAGAAGGTGATGGACTATGGTCTTTCTGTAACAAAATGAAACCAGGCTCACTTTCTGTTTAGTACCATGTAAGCCAGTTGGGAATGCTCCCCAGGAGAGAGAGAGAGAGACCTTTCACACACTGCAGTGCTCATCTATTTGGTTTGTCATCTAATCAGCTTCAACATCAAGAGGGACTTCTTCATTGTCTTCTTTTTTTTTTTTCTACACAATTTTGTGTTTGGGATAGGGTGCACCCTTTACAAACTGGTGTCATTGGGGTGAATCTGTCCCCTCCTCTTTTTTGAGTACTCAGAGATAAAGACACATTTTGAAAGCTGTGTACTTCACTGCTTTCCCCCAACCTTTCTCTAATAGTGTTCCTTATATATATATTTTTTTACTATCCATATGAGCATGTTGGTTGCCCTAGCTAACAGGCCTTACCCAGTGTTATTTTTGCATTGCTTGATTTAAAATAAGAAAACTGCAAGTTTATATTATACTTCACAACTATACTTTTCCCATTTAATGTTCCGGTTGGATTTACTGTCTACTTACACAATACTAGTACATTACTGTTTTATTCTGGTGTGGTAATTTTATCTGGTCTGTGGTGGCACAAGTGAGAGGTTGTGTGGGAATGACACAGAATTGTAGTATCAGGATGACTGGGGTCCTGTCTCATCCCCCACTCAGGCTATATTAGCAAATATAATTTCTCATGTAGTACCCCCCACCCCCACCCGAAGCATAGGGGTAATTCATAGTCCTGACCAAGATGGGGGGGCACGTGTGAATACATCTGAAATTTCATATTTGTAAGCTAATAACCTTCCACTTTGAGAATCTCCAATTGTTCTTTTATGTTTTGCATTTGATTCATATTAGAATAAGTTTGGAAAGGAATAAATCAATTATTCTTTTGCTGATACACAGATAATGAGTAGGATGGAAATGAGTAATTCTGGTGATAGTGCTGTAGGGTTTACAATCAGTTCTGTAAAGTCTGAATGCCATTATGTGTTTTTCTCTCAGCAGTGACCATGTTAGGAAAGACGGCAGTTACCTGGATCACCTGCTGGAAATCAGACTCCCAAGGTAGATTTCTTACTAATTGTAGGGCAAGCAGCAGTCAGCCTTTGCTGTAGTGTACTCTTGTTTCTGATCTACAGTTTACCAGTTGCATTGTTGCTGCACAGAAGTATTTAAGAGCGCAAAGGGGAGGCAAATTAGATAGAGAAGGAGGAAGTCAGTTGGAAATTTCTTCCCATTACACCCACTGTCAAGGTATAGCCTTTCACACTCAGCACTAATGCCTGGCTTGCTTCAGCATTGCCAAGTAATCAAGAAATAATCCTGTTATACTTTACAGTAGCAATCCTTTCATATTTATAATAAAGACAAATGGAATTCCACCAAAAATGTATATTTAAAAGTGTACTATTCTTCCAATTAGCTAATATTTGCTGTACTGCAGTAATAAGCGAAAAATCTAAGTTTCCTCCAAGGAGGAGAGAGACCAAGATCTTCCCCCAGTGACTTAAGTACTACTATGTGGTAGAAAATAGGAATAATGAGGTCTAAAATATCTGAAATTTGATCCAAGAATTCTTGACAAAATTGTTTGACATAGGAACATTCATAAAGCATGTGTGACAGAGTAGCATTATCCTTCATACAGGACCTGCACGTATGAGCTGAGGATAAGTTGTAAGTTTGGTGGAAAGCTCTGCAACCTCCAGTTTGATATCATTGGTAGTAGAGATATTCAGTTTAAGGAGTTCCTTTAATTGGAGAATTTTGGTCAGAACAGAATCCGCAGGCTGTGACGCATCTGATTTGGATGGTGGGGCCTTGACTGATGATGGAGGATCGTGTTTTGTGCCTAAAGTGATGGCAAAAGCTGTTTCAATTTTGTCACTTTTGGTAGTCGACATCTAAGGCCAGAATATACACTCTTTCCAGCAGTTAAATCCAAAATCCGAAGTTTGAATGTGACAAAAAATTCAGTCTAAGCGATCAGGCGATTTAGGAAGCCATCTTGTACAGCAGCTCATGAGTGCCACCCCCACCCAGCTCTTCTTTTGACAACATGAATACTCTCTCTGTTTGCATTACCATCCCCATGGAGGCTGGTGTGACACAGAACATTTTTGTTAATGTAGGTATGCCTTGGACTTCAAAAGGTTAGGAAACACTAGATAGGCCATATGGTGTTTTTCTGCCATTATATTTCTGTGTAAATTTACACTCCCCTTTTTTTAGGACATTGGTGAAGACTTCTTTAACCAAAAACATAGAAACATGATGGCAGAAAAAAGAACATTACAGCCTATCCAGTCTGCCTATCTACACCAGCTACTCAGCTTTACGATCCCTACCACTCCCTCAGAGATCCTCTGTGTTTATGCCATGCCTTCTTAAATTCAAATACTGTCTTGTCGCCACCACCTACACAGGGAAGCTGTTCCATGCATTCACTACCTTCTCTGTAAAGAAATATTTTCTTAGTTTATTCTTGAATGTGCCCCCTTTCACCCTCATCTCATGATCCCTCGTTCTAGAGCCTCCTTTCCTTTGAAAGAGACCCATCTCCTGTGCATGGAAACTTTTGAAGTTTTTTGGTACCTTCTGAATTCTGATAGTTATGTTTCTCCTGGCCCTAAGCTCCAGGTCTCTTATTTTCTCCTTATGACCATTTTATCATTTTTTTTATATTGTACTAAGCTGGTGCCCTCTAACATGGAAAGATATTTTTCATTTTCAGTTAGCTAATTGCTAATTTGATGAAAATCATTTTTTTTAGAGTGGTTCAGTCTTTTTTAATGTCCTCAATGTCTGTGGCAATGGTATATCTTACTGAGCTTCCCTGGACGCCGGAACTTATTCTAGTTTCATCTGAGGATTTGTCAGAGCCTCAGATGAAACTAGAATAACCTGGACCAGAGGTGATGAAATTCTGCCATGCTTGATTTATTTGGTGAAATCTTCCTGCCATGCATGTTTTTTTTTTGTTATTGTTTTAAGTAGGCATTTGTTTTATTGATCTACATGACATGCTCCACGCTTTCATTGTTAAAGAACAATTATAGAAATATTCCCAAAGTAATTTAAGAATAAAAATTCAAAGAGACTTGATTGCATGGGTCTTCACATCCCCTTGACTCAATACTTCGTGGAAACCCCTTTTGCAGCAGTAATAGCCATTCAGGAAAAGTGTCTACCAGCTTTGCTCAATGGGTTGATACAGTTTTTGTCTATTCTTCTTGGCAGAAGAGCTCAGGATCATTCAAGTTAACTGAGTATCATCTGTGGACTACAGTTTTCAAGTCTTGCCACAGATCTTCTATTAGATTCAGGTCTGGACTTTGACTGGACAACTCAAAGGCATTCACTTCTTGCAGAGCCACTCCTTTGTTGCTTTTGCTTTGTGCTCAGGATCATTGTCCTGTTGAAAGATGGATCCATGTCATGCCATGTTTTCCTCCGAGATCCGTCTGTACTTTGCACCATCCCCATGTACAGAATTTTGAAACTGTTAAAATGTGATCCTGCAACATAGCTGTTGGAATAGTGCTGAAACCATGGTTCCATTCTTCTGATGGTCAATAGAAAGGGGATTATGAATACCTGAGGCCATTTGCAGGCCGATACAGTAAAGTCCGCGGGAGAGCAGGCGTTCGCCCACTCTCCCGGCGTGCGCACCGGCCACTCGCCAGTGCACGCGATGCAGTATTTAAATTAGGTCCGGCGGTAGATCCGGGCAAAAGGAGGCGCTAGGGACACTAGCGCGTCCCTAGCTCCTCCTTTTTGACAGGAGCGGCGGCTGTCAGCGGGTTTGACAGCCGACGCTCAATTTTGCCGGCGTCGGTTCTCGAGCCCGCTGACAGCCACGGGCTCGGAAACCGGACGCCGGCAAAATTGAGCGTCCAGTTTTCGGCCCGACAGCTCCGAGCGCACTGTTCTGTATCGGCCTGTTGGTTGGGGAGAGGGGCCTGTCAGCTATTTTTTAGGGCATCTTGCAACTGGAAGGACTGTGGTATACAGGGCACAAGCATGTCTTTAGTAGCAGTCCAGAAAGGAGCAAGTAGCCTTGTTTTACTACCAGCAAACTTCCTGTGTGTTGGCAGCCTGAACCATAGATATGTTGGCTCTAAACAAACAAACAAAAAAATACCAACTTGGCTGTCCTTTGTGTGCCTTATTGTCATTTGTTAAAGCCACAGCCATGCATGTTTTTAATATCTCAATCTTCTCTGTGATTCAGTGTCAGTGGATTGTTGGGTCATGTGTTTCTGGTGGTGTCAGGAGCTCTTCTTGCTCAACCTAGACTCTTGTGTTTGACTTGGTACTGCCATTGTTTGGGCTGAGGAAGAACTGGCTGGTACTCCTAACTGTCTTTGTTCAGATGTAGCTGTGGCTGTTTGAGCCAGTTTGCAGAGGTATCAACCTTGGCTGCCTGGTTCCAGCTTGAGTGCGTCACTCAGCCAAGGGTTGAGAGTCAGTGGGGAGGGGGATCAATGCTGGCACTACCAGCTTAGGCTCCTTCCTTTGTTGTGTGTGTGAAGCCAACCATTAAACTCTGACCACGGTTTGCTCCTCTCTCACCTAGCAGCTCACTCTGCCATAGATTATATGATCTGATGCATGGGTGTCCCACTACCCGTCTCCCATTGTGGATTTGTGGATGGTGGCCTCATTATATCTAAAAGTTGCTGCTGCTTGTTATGTATGTGTCTAAAGGCACCATTTTTCAAAATCCACCCAGTGTTTGAAATATGTGAGTACTTTTACTCTGATTAACTTTAGGTGGAATTTTAGACATAAATTACCAGGTAATCTAACATTGTAAGGGTATAAGTACTCGCCTATATTTGCACCTGCTACTTCTGTAGGTTGTTTTTCTGTGGTAGAGCTGAAATTTGTGTGCATATGCGCGTGTCCACATAAAATTGTGTGCCATGTATGCATGCAAGTACAGCCAATTTTATACCATGCGCACCCATACGCGTGTATGTTATAAAATGGCTTTCAGGGGGAGAAAGACATTTCCGGTAAAATGGCTGCGTCCATTCGCATGAGCCGGTATACGCAGGTACATGAATGCCCGTACATCTGTTTAAAAGTTATTGTCCCTGTGCATTCTTTTTCCTGGGAAAAGAATCTGCAGTGCATTATCTTTCCTGAGATAAGATCTGCAGAAAAAGGAGGTGCAAATGGGGACAGTTTTCAAAGCGAAAGTATGTGCATAGTTTCAATGTGCAAACTGGTGCAGGGACCAAAGATAAAAAGTACCCATAGACTTTGCATCAATGCGGGCAGTCTGAAAAGTACTCTCATACAGACCGATGCAATATCGGCGCATGAAAAACGGGCACTCATAATTGAGCACCTACTTTTCTAACACGTTCCCATCCTTCTTTCCTGGGTGCACAATGCACTAGGCAAATGAGCTTCTGCATTAAAAAGGAGACACTAGGGGAAATTGTGTGTTCCTAGCGCCTCCTTGGCTTCGGGCTAACAGGAGAAGTGACTGTGCGCGGGTTAGGAAAATGGATGCTCAATTTTACAAGCGTCCATTTTCCTAGCCTGTGCACAGCCAAGAGTTAGCAAAATGGACACTTGTTAATTGAGTGTCCATTTTCCTAACCTGACTGTTATGAACCCGAAGGTGGACCCCTGTTTCGAGGTAGAGTCAGCGTTACCTAAAAGGAAATGATCCCCTTAGGTCTCTACTGTCGAAGGGCAAGGCCGAAATGCTGTAGTTGAAGAATGAAGACTTCGCCCTGGAAGCTCGAGATCCCCCCAGGAGAAGCCCGTAGGGACCCGGCCGCTGGGACTTAGGAGACTCCCTTGAAGACTGAAGAAAGGTCTGGATGCAGGTGCCTCCTGTGGGTCATGGGTTTCAGACGGCTGGCGCCTCCAGTAGGTCGTAGAAGTCTTGAGGACGGAGTCACAGAATAGTCCAAAGCCGGTCCAAAGGTTCGGTACACAAGAAGGGTCGAAGTCCAGGCCAGGATCAAAACAGGAGAAGGGTCCGAAGCCAGTCCAGGAGAATTCAGGAGAAGGGTCCGAAGCCGTACCAGGATCAAGCCAGAGAAATATGAATGCCAGTCCAGAAGTCAGAAGCCAAGAGTTAATCCATGGAGCGGGACGAAGAACCAGGAACAAGAAGCTCTGAGCCAAACTTGGGCAGGAACCTTAATACCAAGGCAAGGTCTGAGGACCAGACCTTGCCTTAAGTACAGGATGTCGGGGGAGAGTCTAAGGAAGAGCCATGACTATTTCCTGTCATGGCTCCTTTAAGAACAATCTTCAACTGCGCGCGCGGCCCTAGGGAAATCAGCGGGGGAGGATCCGAACCCTTGAGGAGCCATGCTGCCGAGCCTGGACGCGGCAGCGGCCGCAGGAGAAAGCGGAAGGGGCTGCCTGCCACCGCAGGAGCCCTCGACAACGCCTGAAGCCTCGGATAACTATTTTCTTTGCGACCGCTGGCCCGGCCCTGATTGCGGTCCACCGCGGCCGGTGGCCATGACACCCAGTCCCGGTTTGCTGCGGCCGGCGGTGCTAACACTGACTGCTGGCAAGATTTTTTTTTGGTGCTCCTTTTTTCAGTTCCTCCGACTTAATATTGCCACGATATTAAGTCAGAGGAACCACAGAAAAGCAGTATTTTCTGCTTTTCGGTAAACGGTTGGAGCTCCTCAAGACTTAACACCAGCTTTGGGGCTGGTGTTAATTTTTGAGAGTAAAAATGTGCACGTAGGGTGCATATTTACTTTTTACATAAGGGGGAATAGCCTCATCAACATGGTATTTTCTTAGCATCCAGACAGATGAATCCAGAACCAGAGGGTTATGCACCTCTACCAGCAGATGGAAATGGAGGAAACTGACACCACAGAATCTATACTCCTGCAATTACATCATCCAGCAGATGGTGGATGTGCATCTCCCTACTGGGGATTGCTTCAGCTTTTAGAAGGAGAATTTGTAAAGGGAAATTAATTGCCCTGCTCTCCTGCTGTGATACCAAATGGTCCCTCCCCCAGTTGAGAATTCCTGAGGTGATTTCCGAGGTCCCTCAGATGTATGTCTTGGTCTGGTAGCTGTTTTTTTAGCCGGAGTGGACTTAACTGATTATATTGCTTAACTGATTATATTGCTTAAAAGCAGCGGGTGCAAGAGGCTGAGTGTGGCGGTGATGGCATATGCCCTCTCCCTCTGAAGCCGGAGACTGTCTCTGTACTCAGCTGGGAAGGGCTGAGCTCATGTGTTTAAAAAAAAAAAAGAAGAAACAGTCATAGACAGAATGAAGGGGTTAGTTTATGACTTCCTCTTGGTCTCCATGCTCGACGCGCCGTCCCGACATCCGTTCCCACTCCCATAAGGGTTAGGGGAACTGAGTAGCCTGGCAGGTAAAGCAGTCCCATTGGGCTAGGCCCTGCCATTAGGCTTTTTTTTGTGCACCGTGTGGTAGGTTGCGGCGGCATTTTCATGCGCTTTTTTTGTGCATGGTTGGCTGCCCTCTACAGGATTGTCTGTGCGCCCAAGTGCGTCCTGTGCGGTCGATTGGTGTGCGAGGCCTCTGCATGCACTGTCTTGCATATGGGTTGTGTGCCAAGGTTTGGAGCGGTAACAGTGCACTTAGCTTTTTGGCACACAAAATTGGGACACTTAAATTTTGTGCGCATACATTTTGTTTCAGTTGGGCTTTGGCTGGATGCACATCTTTAGTTGCCTGTTAAGCATACTGACAGATTAATGGCGCCAGTGGCTAAGAAACCTAAGTACCTTTCTCTCTGTGCTGCTTGTCACAGGGCATCTCAGCCTGAAGGGCCCGATCTCTTATGCCAGCGCTGCTTAGAGGCTCAGAGAGAATTATCTTCCTCTAATTTTACTAAGCCTGGGTCTTCCCAGCCGGATGATGGCATTTAAAAGGCAATTTCGTAAGATTAGCTTTGGAGGTCACATCAGCCGCCCAATTTCTCAGCCATAACTGATGCCTGGCCGCTATTGCTGAAGCCACTCCTCTGGCTGAGGTGCGGACCAAATCAGAGTCCACATCTGCTAAAAAGGGGTGGCAGGTTCCATAACTGTATTTATTTATTTAACAGTTTTTATATACCGTGGAACGTTCGGAGCATCTCCTCGGTTAACAGGAAACAATAGGTAGCAACATGCTTTACAGAGAACTGATGAGGTATAGAGAGGGAGGGAAGGAGGGAGGGGGCGAGGGGTGGAACTCGGAAAGGGGGGAATAGGGGAGGGTAAGGTTACAAATGCTTAAATTTAGGCATCAAAGTTTTTACAATTCCAGGGCAGTTTAACTGCCCTGGAATTCACTTTCAGGAACTAATGGTGCAAGGGCGCAGGAATACAGAGGAGTCTCTCTGGAACATCAATTGGCTGGAAGCCCAGGCAGTCCGGTTGACATGCTTACAGTTCAGCTGCAGGGTCGAGCAATCTGAATAATGTTGGAGAACACAACAACAGTGGCTTACATCAATTGGCATGGAGGAACCAAGAGCCAATAATTATCGCAAGAGATAGACCAATTTATGGAATGGGCAGAAGTGCATCTTCAGGAGATCTCAGCCTCACACATTGCAGGAAAAGACAATGTAAGAGCAGAGTTTCTCAGCAGGGAGAGTCTGAACCCAGGAGAATGAGTATTTTCGGATGAGGTGTTCCAACTGATAGTGGATCGCTGGGGTCTTCCATTTATAGACCTGCTGGTGACTTCTTGTAAAGCGAAGGTTCCTCGATTCTTCAGTCGCAGGAGAGATCCAAAGTCCTTAGAGATCGATGCTTTCGTGCAGGCCTGGCCGGAAGGCAAGTGCTGAATGCCTTTCCCCTGTGGTCCCTATTGGGAGGAATGGTTCAAAGAATTGAAGGCCACAGTGGCCCAGCAGACCATGGTATGCAGATCTGCGAAGACTCCTGGTGGAAACCCACCTTCGTTTTCCGCCATACAGGAAGCTGTTGCAGCAGAGGCCTGTCCTTCACGAAGATCTGACTTGGTTTTGTCTTATGGTATAGACCTTGAGAGGGCTCGCTTGTTGAAGCATGGATATTCTTCTGCAGTGATTGCCACCTTGCTACGAGCATGAAAGTTCTCTACTTTCTTAGCCTAGGTTTGGCATATGTTTGAGGCTTGGTGTGCAGATCGAGGAGTGCTTCCTCATTCAGTTGTTATCCCGCTAATTATGGAATTTTTAAAGGATGGGTTGAATAAAGGGTTATTCCTTGCTTGTTTCAGGGGCCAGGTGAATGGTGGATCCTTATCATCTCATCCTGATGTGTCTTGTTTCCTGAAGGAAGTGAAATATCTTCGTCCTCCCTTGCAGTTACCAGTTCATTTGGCTTTCTTGGTGGGTCCTACGTTTTGACCACTGGATAGCCTTTCCTTGTGGTTAATAACCTTGAAAACTGTGTTTCTGGTGGAGATTTGTTTCGTGTGTTGAGTTTCTGAGTTGCATGTCTTGTCTTGTCAGGAGCCGTTCCTTCAGGTGACTCCAGGGGCGATACAGATGCGTACTGTTCCTTCCTGCTTGCCTAAAGAGGTCTCAGATTTTCATTTGAATCAGTCTATTTCCTTACCAACCTTGGTTAAGGAAAGAGATGCAGAGGAAGACTGCCTGTTGTGTCTCTTTGATGTCAAGAGACATGTCGTGAGATATCTGGAGTTTTCTAAAACTTTCAGAAAGATGGATCACCTGTTCGTCCTTCATGGTGGAGGAAAACAGGGTGAACCAGCTTTGTGGGCTACAATAACTCGCTGGATTAAGGAGGTGATCTCAGCCACATATGTGGCAGCTGAAAAGCCATTGCCCATTCAGGTTAGGGCTCATTCCACTAGGGCTCAGGCAGTGTCATGGGAGGAGGTTAGATTGTTGTCTCCCGTCAACATTTGCCAAGCTGTGACGTGGGCCTCCTTACACACCTTTTCCAGGTTTTATTGTCTGGATGTGCAGTCCTGGGAGGACATAGCCTTTGCACATGCAGTTTTGACTGGACTGTGGGCAGACTCCCACCCTATTCAGGAGCAGCTTGGGTACTTCCCACTGGTTCTGGATTAATCTGTCTGGATGCTAAGAAATGAGAAATTACTACATACCTGATAATTTCCTTTTCTTTAGAACAGACAGATGAATCCAGCTTCCTGCCCTTGGCTGCTGAATGATTGGGCTATGGTCCTCCTCCATGGCTAAGTGTTTCCAAGGAGTACTGGTAAGGGTTAATTCAGTCCCTAGACTAGTGTTAATACATGCTTGTCTGAACTCGGTGTTTCTTGTTGTTTGAGTACAGAAATGGCTGTCTGTTTTTAATCAAGTTTTTTTGCTAATCTATCCACAGTTGATTTTGAAGAGAACACTGGCAGGCTGATGCCACTGCAGGAGTATATTTATTTATTTATTTAAGCGTTTTTATATACCGAAATTTGTTGGGAACATCATCTCGGTTTACAGTTAACTTAATACAGCAAGAAGCTTTACAAAGAACACATAACAATATGTAACAACAGGATACAAGTTATAGTATTGATTAACTGTGTTTGAGGGAGGTATTTACAAGATATTTACAAGGAAATTACAGGGGGGGAGGTGGGAGAAGGGGACGTGTGCATGGAGGGGGGGGGGGGAGTTAGGTATAGGTGTGCTTAAAGAGCCAGGTCTTTTAGGTTCTGTTTGAATCTTTTTGGGCAAGGCTCCTGGCGAAGACTAGGAGGCATCTTGTTCCAAAGGGTGGGACCGGCAATGGAGAGGGCACGTTCTTTGGTGGACTTAAGCTTTGTCATTTTAGGGGAGGGAGTGTGTAGCGTGGCACAGTGTTGTGATCTGATAGGTCTGTTAGGGGTACAGAATTGGAGAAGTTCTTTCAACCAGGGCATGTCATGGTTGTAGATAGTTTTATGCATGATGGTTAGGGATTTGTATATGATCCGGGCGTTGATGGGCAACCAGTGTAGGTGTTTGAGGACTGGGGTGATGTGATCACCTCTGTGGGCATTGGTGAGGATACATGCCGCCGAATTTTGGAGCATCTGAAGGGGCCGTAGGGCGTATTTGGGGAGGCCTAGGAGAATAGCATTGCAATAATCAAGCTTGGATAGGATGGTGGCTTGGAGGACTGTGCGGAAATCATTTATGTGGAGCAGGGGTTTCGGTTTTTTTAGGGTGTGGAGCTTGAAAAAAACGTCTTTCATGGTGGAATTGATGGATTTTTTTAGGTTATGGTGGTTATCTAGGATAACGCCAAGGCTGCGAACGTGTTGGGCGAAGGAGACGGTGGGGTGGGGAGGGTTGGGTGTAGGGTTGGTGCAGTTGTGTGTGGGTGAGATGTATAGGAGCTCTGTTTTGGAGGTATTAAGAGCGAGTTAGTTGTCAGCGAGAAGGGAATTGATAGCTGTGAGGGCAGATTCCTATGTTTTCAAGGCCTTAGGTAGTGTAGCGGTTATGGGTATGAGGACCTGAACATCATCTGCATATATTAGGGATGTGAATCGTTTTTTGACGATTTAAAATATCGTCCGATATATTTTAAATCGTCAAAAATCGTTAGAGGCGATATTTAATAGGAATTCCCCCGATTTATCGTCAAAAATCGTAAATCGGGGGAAGGGGAAGGGGGAGGGCAGGAAGGGGAGGGGAAGGGGGAGGGCAGGAAAACCGGCACAATAAAACAACCCTAAAACCCACCCCGACCCTTTAAAATAAATCCCCCACCCTCCCGAACCCCCCCAAAATGTCTTAAATTACCTGGGGTCCAGTGGGGGGTCCCGTTGTGATCTTCCACTCTCGGGCCACGGGTGCGTTGATAGAAATGGCGCTGGCGCCATTTTGGTTCCTCTCCCCTGACGTCACGAGCGTAGGAGATCGCTCCCGGACCCCCGCTGGACCCCCATGGACTTTTGGCCAGCTTGGGGGGGCCTCCTGACCCCCACAAGACTTGCCAAAAGTCCAGCGGGGGTCCGGGAATGACCTCCTGCACTCGATCGTGTTGCCGTACGGCCTGCGCCATTTTGCAAAATGGCGCTGGCCATATGGCCATATTGCCGTACGGCAACACGATTCGAGTGCAGGAGGTCGTTCCTGGACCCCCGCTGGACTTTTGGCAAGTCTTGTGGGGGTCAGGAGGCCCCCCAAGCTGGCCAAAAGTCCCTGGGGGTCCAGCGGGGGTCCGGGAGCGATCTCCTCGCTCGTGACGTCGGGGGACAGGAACCAAAATGGCGCCGGCGCCATTTCTATCAACGCACCCGTGGCCCGAGAGTGGAAGATCACAACGGGACCCCCCCCCCCCCACTGGACCCCAGGTAATTTAAGACATTTTGGGGGGGTTCGGGAGGGTGGGGGATTTATTTTAAAGGGTTGGGGTGGGTTTTAGGGATGTTTTAGTGTGCCGGTTTTCCCGCCCTCCCCCGATTTACGATTTACACGATATTTACAAAAACAAAACCGCGACGATCCGATTCCCTCCCCCCCCAGCCGAAATCGATTGTTAAGACGATCGATCACACGATTCACATCTCTAGCATATATAAAGTGCGGAAGGCCGAGTCCTGATAGAAGATGACAGAGGGGAAGGAGGTATATATTGAAGAGGGTGGAGGATAGTGAGGAGCCTTGGGGAACACCTTGCAACAAGTTGATGGGTTTTGATTCGCAGTGCCCACTTTTTACTCTGTATTGTCTGTTGGTAAGGTATGAATGAATCCAACAGAGTGCGGTGCCAGATATTCCAATTTCTCTTAGGCGCTCAATTAAAATGTTATGGTTGACCGTGTCAATTGCAGAGGATATGTTCAGGAGGGCCAGGATATATGATTGGCCTTTATCAAGGGCCCTCAGGATATAGTCGGAGAGGGAGATGAGGAGGGTTTCGGTGCTGTGGTGTCGGCGAAAACCGTATTGGGATGGGAAGAGGATGTGGTGGTCATCTAGGTAGCTTGTTAGTTGCCTATTGATAATTTTTTCTAGGATTTTAGATAGGAAGGGTAGGTTGGAGGTAGGACAGTAATTGGCTGGGTCCGCTGGATCAAGAGTCATTTTTTTTAGGATAGGTTTAATTATGGCTTGTTTAAGTAGGTTGGGTACAGTGCCAGATGAGATAGAGCTGTTGACGATGTTGGCAATAGGTTTGGAGATGGTATTAGGAATGGTGAGAGAGGTTTTGGTGGGGATAGTATCTGAGGGATGTATGGCCAGTTTGATTTTCTTAAGAATGGATTCTATCTCAATATGTGTAGTGGTCTCGAATGAGTTGAGTGCTGCGGAGGAATTGACAGCCTGGGATGAGGTGGAGGTGTGTGAGGTGGTAGAGGGGTTTGTGTGTGAGGTGGCAGAAGGGTTTGTGGTGGGGGGATTGGTAGATGTAGGGGATGGGGGGAAACATGCCATGATGGTTTCTATTTTCTTGTGAAAATAAAGGGCAAGCTCTTCGCATTTGGTTTTGTGGTTAGTGTCAGGGAAGGGGGTGGGAGTGGTTTTAGTGAGAGAGGCAACAAATTTGAAAAGTGCCCGGGCATTAAATTTAAGATGGTGGATCTTTTGGGCGTGAAAGTCCCTTTTTGTCTTGTCAATTGCTTCCTTATAGGAATGGAGGTAAGATTGGAACATGGATTGGAGTGCCGGGGTTTGTTCTTTACGCCATCTTTTTTCCAGTTTCCTAAGATGGTGTTTCATGGTTTTAAGCTCGGGGGTGTACCAGGGTTTCTTTTTAGTGTTAGCAGGGTTGATTTCTCGGGATTGTTTAGGGCAGAGAGCATTAGCTATGGTGTTGGTGAGCTGATGCCAAGATGAGAGAGCGGACTCAGCGTCAGTGAGATCTAGTTTGGAAAGTTCACCGGTGAGAGCTGATATGAGGTCCACTGATTTGCATGATTTCCGGAAATGGATAGTTTTCTTTGGGGGTGTGGGAGTGGGAGTGTCTTTGATGGAGCATGTGGTTTCAATTCCGAAATGGTCAGACCAAGGGATGGGTTGGCAAGTGGGGGGGTCGGGTTGGATCAGGGCATTGGTAAAGATGAGGTCCAGGGTATGGCCTGCCTTGTGGGTGGGGTTAGCGATGATCTATTTGAGGCCTAGCATATCCAGGGATGTGAGCAGAGACTCGCATGATGCTGTAAGGGGAATTTTGTCAACATGGAGATTAAGATCCCCGAGGATAATGGCGGGGGAGTGTATGTCTAGGTTTTAGTGATGTATTCGATCAAGGGGGATGGGTCGTATTCAAGTAGCCCAGGAGGTGCGTAAATTAGGCAAGTTTGGAGGGTGGGTGATTTAAATAGACCAATTTCAAGTCTGTGGGGGGGGGGGGCGCAATGGGTTGGAGGGTTAAGTTGAATTGCTTTTTGGCGGCAAGCAGGAGGCCTCCTCCTCTTTTTTTGAGTCTGGGAATGGAGAATATATTATATAGGTTGGTTGGGAGTTGGTTTATTAGGACTGAGTCTCAGTTCTGTAGCCATGTTTCAGTGATGGCGCAGATATCAGGACTATCATCAATGAGGATGTCATTAAGTAGGCTGGCTTTTTTGACAATGGACTGGGCATTTAGGAGGAGGATTGTGAAAGTTGAGAGGCCAATTAGTTGAGTTAGGGGGGAAGTCATGATGGGGAGTAGGGGTCGGCGGTGTTCGTAGGGGGTGGTGAGCCGTGGCGCACAGATTGGGGTTGTATAGTGTTTAAGGATAGGAATATGGTGAGGCGCATTGATGTGTATAGTATAATGAGATGTTGTTCGTGAGCAGGATGATGGGAGGTGTACCTGGCCGGGGGGGCGGCCAGGGTATTGGAGGGGGAAGGCAATTGATGGAGGGGTGGCAAAAGAGGCAACAGTTCGGGTTAGCGGGGATGGGGTGTGGAGCTGCAGATAATTTATTAAGAGTGAGGAATAGAATGGCGGTGGAAGTGATACTGGGTGGAGCAATGGAGGAGGGGGAGGGGGACGAGATTAAGATGAGGGTAGGCACAAAGGGCACCAAGTTGGCACAAAGGGGCGCTCCTTCGGCGTGGGACGCCCGGCGTGATGCGCCTAGGGCTGGCCGACAGTTTTAAAGGGCCTTCAGCGTCGGAAGTGAGGCGTCCAGGAGGGGCGGTCCAGTGGTGTCGTGCAGGTAGGCCGCTGGTGCTCGGCTAAGCCTTGGGCTCGGACCCCGATGGGTCGCCCCTGCCGATAGCAGAGAGCCGGACGGGTGAGGGCGGCGTCGGGTCGGCCGGGTGAGCGCAGGTGGAGCCGCGGCGTTCAATCAGCGGTCGGGCGCAGGAGAGAGAAAGGACTGACTTGCCTGCAGTTTTAAAGGGCCTTCAGCGGCGGAAGTAAGGAGTCCAGGAGGGGCGGTCCGGTGGCGTCGTGCGGCGAGGGAGCAGTCCCGGATGCAGGTAGGCCGCTGGTGCTTGGCTACGGCCTCGGGCTTGGACCCCGATGGGTCGCCCCTGCCGATAGCAGTGAGCCGGATGGGCAAGGACAGTGTCAGGTCGGCCGGGTGGGCGCAGGTGGAGCCGCGGCGTTCAATCAGCGGCTCCACCGGCTCTACTGTGATGTCAGTTTGCTCTGTCTCCATCTGCTGGTAGAGGTAGATAACCCACTGGTTCTGGATTCATCTGTCTGTCCTAAAGAAAAGGAAATTATCGGGTAAGTAGTAATTTCTCATTACATGTGATGAGTGCTATTAGCTATGCGCTGGTTTGGATGCGTGTTTTGGACGTGCTAATCCCCTTATTGCATAAGGAGTTATGGACATGTGTCCAATCACGGGTTAACCTATGCACTAGCCTGAGTGCACAGTACTGCATCAGCCTGCTAGTTCCTTATACCAGGGTAGGTTACAACAAATTAATTACATTCATTCTTTTATACCAAAAAAACCCCAGAAAAGCTTCTCTGGCCTTGCCATCTCCTCTTCTTTCCTCTTACTCCTTCTTCTTCCTCTTATTCACACCTAATTACTTTTATCCTTCTTTTCAGAATGAATTATTCCCAGCCGAACATAATGAACCCACCGTAAGTATGTTTCCCAGCTTCTAGGATTACAAATGCCGAAGTCCTTTGTTTACTCTCCAAGTGTGAAACCAGACCCGTGTGGGCAAACGTGTACTGTCACAACTGCAGCCAGACATTAATGCAGAAGTACGGTATCAAAATATGAGCTGACAGTTTGCAAAGCCCTGCCTACTATTAAGCCAACTGAAAAATTCCTTTCAATTAAGGACTCAGTGGGGTGTCTTTTATTCTCCTGTTTCTAATGGGTAGGGAAGGGGAATAAATAAGATAAAATCCCACCCACAAATCAGGGGCACATGGAGCTATCACTGGAAGAAAATATTAACAAACAGGGCATGAAAGCACACAGTTTAGCCTGCAGTTGTGTTCACATTTTTTGTGCACCAGCTTTAGTCTCATTGCAACAGGGAATGTTGCACCCAAGAAATGTGCATGTAAAGCAATGTGTATTGGTTAATGGCTAAATCTGCTACTAATGAAGGCATTAGCAAGTACTCCCCAATGCAAACAGGTGCATAGGCTTAACCCATGTTTTCTTAATGCTCAATATGTCAACTCCTGGTCAGAGGTGGAATGACATTCCTGGGCTAGTGTTAATCTATGAGGCTGAACATGGAGTTTGTGGTGATGGGGTGCACAAATAGTGCCTGATTTTAAAAATAATTTACACACGTACTTGTGTGCATGCTGGTAGCCGGGGCAGTAAGGGATGGTGCTCTGAGTCCCCCCAGGTGGTGAGTTTAAATCCGGCTTAGGGAAAAAGGGAGGGGAGTGAAAAGTATGTACTAGTCAAGCTTTAATTAAGTTGACTTAGAAAATAGCCACTGCTATTACTAGCAACAGTAACATGGAATAGACTTAGTTTTTGGGTACTTGCCAGGTTCTTATGGCCTGGATTGGCCACTGTTGGAAACAGGATGCTGGGCTTGATGAACCCTTGGTCTGACCCAGTATGGCATGTTCTTATGTTGAGTTTTACTTCAGTAAATGCACTTTGCTCAAGTAAGTGGGCTTTTGAAAATTGGTATAATATATATGCCATTGAATTGTTCATAGGATTTGCTCACGTAAGTGCACTTTACATGCGTAAAAGGCTTTTGAAAATTGCTATAATAGTAGTTACGTTTACATATGTAAATCCTTTTGAAAATTTACCTGATAATGTTTTCCATGTTTACTGCCCTCGGCGTATGATATCTAGTTAGAACCTCTAGACAATCTATTTATTTATTTATTTATTTATTTGAACCAATTTATAGTCTGCTGATCCACAAATCTTAGTGGATTCTAATCAACATACATAGTCTTAAAAACCATCAAATGAAACAAAAACAATACAAAGCATATTAACATACAGCAGCATTTGACACGGTCAATCATAACACATTAATAGATTGTCTGTCAGACATTGGTATTAGAGATGAGGCCCTCAACTGGTTCAAATCGTTCCTACAGAACAGACAGTATAAGGTCAAGGTCAACAAGGAAGAATCTCAACCAGTCACCTGCAACTTAGGAGTCCCACAAGGATCGTCACTCTCTCCAACCTTATTCAATATTTACCTTCTACCACTCTGCCAGCTCCTCATCAACCTAAATCTCATCCATTACTTATACGCAGACGATGTTCAGATACTGATTCCAATTACTGAATCTCTCCAAAAAACTCTGGACTTCTGGAACTCTTGCCAACAAGCCATCAACAACTTATTTACTAGCTTCAACCTGATCCTTAATCAAAACAAAACAGAATATCTCCTCATCTCCCAAAACGGAACCTACACACTTCCAAGTACCATCATGTCCTCTCAATTAACAATGACCCCACAAGTCAGAAATCTAGGAGTTATACTTGACAATCAAATGAATTACAGATCACTCATAAACAACATCGTAAAGGACGGATTCTTCAAATTACAAGTCCTAAAAAGACTGAGACCTCTCCTACATTTTAAAGACTTCCGATTAGTTCTACAAGCAATCATTCTCACGAAAATAGATTACTGCAACTCACTTCTACTGGGTCTCCCTGCCAACGCCATAAAACCGCTACAGATGCTGCAAAACGCTGCAGCGAGGATCTTAACCAAGTCCAACAAAAGAGACCACATCTCACCCGTCTTAAAAAGCCTACACTGGCTTCCCGTCAAATTCAGAATACTATTCAAAGTGCTCTCAGTAACACACAAGGCACTACACAACCTGGCACCACTCGAGCTCAAATTCCCTCTCCAACTCCACACCTCTACCAGACCAGTGAGACAAGCCTACAAAAACAACCTTCAAATCCCACCGATGAAGTCAGCATTAAGTAAAAGAGCTTTCTCCACAGCTGGTCCTAAAATCTGGAACACTCTCCCGTCAGATCTCAGATCAGTGCAATGCTCCACTACATTTAAAAAACGACTCAAGACTTGGTTATTCAACCAAGCTTTCCCATAACATCAACTTGCGGAATATCCCTGCCAATGATCCCCTCCATGGTAACACGCTAGAGAACTATATAGACCTTCTCTAGAAATCACATGATCTTTGGCAGTCTAATATCTAATAACTTTATACTACCACCTGTTTATCTAGACTTCATTAGGCACCGTACCTTTTAATTATGTTATTAACCCCATATATCTTAATCCAAGTTAATTCGACCTGTTCATTGTAAGACATTTACTTGTCACTGTTATTGTTTAGAATGTAAACCGAATTGATCAATAATTCTGTTATTGGAAAGTCGGTATAGAAAAATGCTAAATAAATAAATAAATGCTAAACATACAAAATAAAATCATAATACAGTAAGACATTGGCCATAAAATTACAACAAGATTCAGAGCATCGAGATGGAAATGCAAGGGTAAACAGATGTGTATTAAGAAGCTTTCTAAAGTGGTGGAGATCCTTCTCAGCCCTGATCTCTATAGGAAGACTATTCCAAAGCTCAGGGCCAGGTATTTTGAAAATACATTCCCTAGACTGAACTAATTGGGATAGTTTTAAGGAAGGGATTTCTAATAAGTGCTTCTGAGAGGACCGAAGGTTTCAAGTTGGAGAATATCCCTGAACCACAGAAGTCATACGGAAAGAAGATAAGCCATTAAGAGCTTTGAAGACTAGTACTAGAATCTTAAAGCGTACCCCAGGAGCAGATATCAGATAAACACAGTTCTTGGTTACCAAAAAGATTTGCATGAAGAACAGTTCAGCACTCACAGTAGTTACGAAGGTCCCAAGAGTAGCTGAACAGGTTGATGAGACTGATACAACCATAATACGTTTCTTTGAAAGTTAACAGTAGTTGTGGATTAATAGTAAATAAAAGGTGAAAGGATGATGCCTCTCAGAGCATGAAAGAGAAGGAGAACAAGCTGTTAGCCTACTAAGAGCCTACTTTCAACTGAAAATCTCTGCAGGAAATAAATTGTCCCAGGTATTCCTTGGGTGAAGGGATAAATAGGAAGGGGGAAGGCATAGAGGGGAAACAGAGCAAACAGGATCAGATCCAGTAGGAAGTTCAGAAATATTCAAACATTAATCAGGGCAGGGAACTTAAACCCTGCAGAAAATCTAAGCTGTGCAATATCACAAGATGACACCGGATGGCAGCATAATAAACAAACACAAAAATATAGGGGTAGATTTTAAAAGGAACGTGCGCATGTTATAAAATCCTGGGTTGGCGCGCAAGGGGGTGCACAGTTATGCACCTTGCATGTGCCGAGCCGCGCTGCCTTCCCCCTCCCCGGCTGCACCGAAATCGGAGTGGCCTGAGAGGGAACTTCCTGTCCCTGACCTTCCCCCCCCCCCCCCCCAGCCCTACTCTAACCCCCCGACCTTTATTTTACCTTTTGCGCCTGCCGGTCGACTGCCAGCACGCAATCCTCAGACAGAGCTGCAATGGCCGCTCTGTTGGAGGCCTCTGTGTTTAATTTGTCTGATTTCAATATGCCATTAGAAATCAGACTACAAAGTAACATCAAAACCTTCAAAAAAAGTTTAAAAACATGGCTATTTAAGCAAGCATACCACAAAGAGAACTGAGAGCAGAAAACAGGGAAATTTTGGTTGCAGTCAGTCTAGCTCACACTCACACACCTTGTTTCTTTAAGTGTGTGCATCTCATTACTTTATCCTAAACTATTCTTTCTTTTTAAACAACAAAGAACCAAAATAAAGTAGTACGATATCTCATAACCGAGTAAGAGGAAACTGGACATGACTTATAACACTCACCAAATTATATTTTTTTTAATGAAACTATGTTACAGTAAATTAATGGCACCTGTTTAAGAGTTTAGAATTCCAGATACTGGATTTTACACATAGTTTTTGTGCCCTATTGTGAACTGTTGTGATGGCACCCGCTTAACGACGGTATAGAAAAGACTTTAAATAAATAAATAAATAAATAAATAATTGTGCACTGAGTGAAAACAAATTTTCTCTGATTAGTTTTAAATGTGCTATATGCTAACTTCATGGAGTGCCCCCCTAGTCTTTCTATTATCCGAAAGAGTAAATAACTGATTCAAATTTACCCATTCTTGACCTCTCATGATTTTAAAGTCCTCTATCATATCCCCCATCAGTTGTCTCTTCTCCAAGCTGAACAGCCCTAACTTCTTTAGACTTTCCTCATAGGGGTGCAGTTCCATCCCCTTTATAATTTTGGTCGCCCTAACTATCTATTTCTTGAGATACTGCGACCAGAATTGTACCCAGTATTCAAGGTGCAGTCTCACCATGGCGTGATACAGAGGCATTATGACATCCTCCATTTTATTCACCATTCCCTTCCTAATAATTCCTAACATTCTGTTTGCTTTTTTGACTGCCACAGCACACTGAGCCGATGATTTCAAAGTATTATCCACTATGATGCCTAGATCTCTTTCCTGGGCGGTAGCTCCTAAAATGGAACCTAACATCGTGTAACTACAGCATAGGTTATTTTTCCCTATATGTATCACCTTGCACTTATCCATATAAAATTTCATCTGTCATTTGGATGCCCAATTTTCCAGTCTCACAAAGTCCTCCTGCAATTTATCACAATCCGCTTGTGATTTTGTATCATCTGAAAATTTGATAACCTCACTCGTCGTATTCCTTTCCAGATAATTTATAAATATATTGAAAAGCATGGGTCCTAGTACAGATCCTTAAGGCACTCCACTGTATACTCTTTTCCACTGAGAAAATTGTCCATTTAATCCTATTCTTTGTTTCCTGTCTTTTAACCAGTTTGTAATCCACAAAAGGACATCGCCACCTATCCCATTACTTTTTATTTTTATTCGAAGCTTCTCATGAGGAACTTTATCAAATGCCTTCTGAAAATCCAAATACACTATATTTACCGGTTCACTTATATCTACATGTTTATTAACTCCTTCAAAAAAGTGAAGCAGATTTCTGAGGCAAGCCTTGCCTTGGGTAAAGCCATGCTGACTTTGTTCCATTAAACCATGTCTTTCTATGTGTTCTGTGATTTTGATCTTTAGAACACTTTCCACTATTTTTCCTGGCACTGAAGTCAGGCTAACTGGTCTGTAGTTTGCTGGATCACTCCTGGAGCCCTTTTTAAATATTGGGGTTATATTAGCCACCCTCCAGTCTTCAGGTACAATGGATGATTTTAATGATAGATTACACATTTTAACTAATAGATCTGAAATTTCATTTTTTAGTTCCTTTAAAACCCTGGGGTGTGTACCATCCAGTCCAGGTGATTTACTACACTTCAGTTTGTTAATCAGGCCTACCACATCTTCTAGGTTCACCTTGATTTGGTTCGGTTCATCTGAATCATTACCATTGAAAACCTTCTCTGGAATGGGTATCTCCCCAACATCCTCTTCAGTAAACACCGAAGCAAATAAATCATTTAATCTTTCCGTGATGGCCTTATCTTCTCTAAGTGTCCCTTTAACCCCTCGATCATCTAACTGTCCAACTGACTGCCTCGCAGGCTTTCTGCTTCAGATATATTTTTTAAAGTTTTTACTGTGAGTTAATGCCTCTACGAGCAACTTCGTTTTAAATTCTCTCTTAGCCTGTCTTATCAATGTCTTACATTTAACTTGCCAGCGCTTGCCGCTTATGCTTTATCCTATTTTCTTCTTTGGATCCTTCTTCCAATTTTTGAATGAAGATTTTTTGGCTAAAATAGCCTCTTTCACCTCACCTTTTAACCATGCCGGTAATCATTTTGCCTTCCACCTTTCTTAATGTGTAGAATACATCTGGACTGTGCTTCTAGGATGGTATTTTTTAACAATGTCCACGCCTCTTGTACACTTTTTACCTTTGTAGCTGCTCCTTTCAATTTTTTTCAATTTTTCTCATTTTATCAAAGTTTCCCTTTTGAAAGTTTAATGCTAGAGCTGTAGATTTACTTATTGTCCCCCCCTTCCTGTCATTAATTCAAATTTGATGATATTATGATCATTATTGCCAAGTGGCCCCCACCACCATTACCTGTCTCACCAAATCCTGTGCTCCACTAAGAATTAGATCTAAAATTGTTCCCTCTCTCGTCAGTTCCAGAACCAATTGCTCCATAAAGCTATCATTTATTCCATCTAGGAACTTTATCTCTCTAGCATGTCCTGATGTTACATTTACCCAGTCAATATTAAGGTAATTGAAATCTCCCATTATTACTGCACTACCAATTTGGGTAGCTTCCCTTATTTCTCTTAGCATTTCACTGTCTGTCTCACTGTCTTGGCCAGGTGGACAGTAGTATACTCCTATCACTATACACTTCCCCAACACTCAAAGGATTCCTACCCATAAAGATTTGATTGTGGATTTAGTCTCTTGCAGGATCTTTATCCTGTTGGACTTTATGCCATCCCAGACATAAAGTGCCACCTCGACTCCCAGTTGCACCTCTCTGTCATTGCGATATAATTTGTACCCCGGTATAGCACTGTCCCATTGGTTATCCTCCTTCCACCATGTCTCTCAGATGCCAGTTAAGTCTATGTCATCATTCACTGCTATACATGCTAATTCTCCCATCTTACTTCTAAGACTTCTGGTATTAGCATACAGATATTTCAAAGTGTATTTTTTGTTTGTATTTTCATTCTGCTTTCTAATTGATAGAGATAAATTACAATGAATCTTTTAGCTCAACGTAGTTTTTAATTACAGGCACTTGGATTACTTTTCTTATTAATGGAGCCTCGCTGTTGGGATGCCCTAATTCTAATGCGTCATTAGTTTCCTTTGAAGATACCTCCCTCCGAATTATGTGCTGCTGAGTGACTGTCGGCTTTGTTCTAGTTTAAAGCTCTATCTCCTTTTTAAAGGTTAGAACCAGCAGCTTGGTTCCATCCTGGTTAAGGTGGAGCCCATCCCTTCGGAAAAGACTCCCCCTTCCCCAAAAGGATCCCCAGTTCCTTACAAAACTGAATCCCTCTTCCTTGCACCATCGTCTCATCCAAGCATTGAGATCCCGGAGCTCTGCCTGCCTCTGGGGACCTGCACGTGGAACAGGGAGTATTTCAGAAAATGCTATCCTGGAGGTTCTCGATTTCTACCTAAGAGCCTAAATTTGGCTTCCAGAATCTCCCTCCCACATTTTCCTATGTCGTTGGTGCCCACATGTATCACGACAACTGGCTCCTCCCCAGCACTGTCTAAAATCCTATCTAGGTGACACATGAGGTCCCCCACCTTTGCACCAGGTAGGCATGTTACAAGGTGATCCTCACGCCCACCAGCCACCCGGCTGTCTACATTCCTAATAATTGAATCACCAACTATGACGGCCGACCTAACTCTTCGCTCCTGGGCAGTAGCCCTGGGAGACACATCCTTGGTGCGAGAGGACAATGCACTACCTGGAGAGCAGGTCTTTGCTACAGGATCCTTTTCTCTATACCAGGTTGATGCTCTCTGATCATTAGACCACCTTCTTCCTCCAAGGCAGCACCAGAGCTGCCAGACTGAAGTTGGGACTTGGCTCTCGGTCTGCCACGCTAGCCTCCAGAGATCAGACTAGTTTTCTGAGAGACAGGAGCTCTTTGCATCAGATTACACGTACAATTTCTCACTGGTGGGTAAAAAATCATACATGTGACACTCGATGAAAAAGACTGGGAGGCCCCCCTCTTGCTGCTGGACTGCTGCCTTCATCTCAAATTTCTTCAGTTACTAGTTAAGTTTTAGGTTGCTATAGGAATAGGAATATGTCTAATTAGGGTCCTTTAAATGTATTAGTGTATTCACTATGGGCAGGATTTTAAAAGCCTTACGCACGTAGAGGGGGGGGGGGTTTAAGCATGCCGGGCCTATTTTAAAAAGGCCTGGCGATGCGCGTAAAGCCCCGGGACGCATGTAAGTCCCGGGGCTTTACTAAAGGGGCGGTCCAGGGGCAGGGTGGTCTGGGGGCGGGGCAGGGCCAGAGGCCTCTGACACAGCGGCCATTACTGCTGTGTTGGAGAAACGCGTGCCAGCAGGCTGCCGGTGCACACAACTAGCGCCTGCCAAAGGTAAGACAAAGGTCAAGGGGGTTAGAGTAGGGCTAGGGGGAGGAACGGTTAGGGGAAGGGGTGGGAAGGTTAGGCTAGGGGGGAGGGAACGGGGAAAGGCAGCGCGGCTCGGCGCACGCAAGGTGGAAAATTGCGCATCTATTAAAATCTACCCCTATATATCTGGTAATGGCCTACAAGGAAATGATCAAACTCTCAAAAAGGTGTGGGAAATTCGTGAAGTTATAGTGCTTATTTTGTGTGTGTGTGTGAAAGTGGCACCTGCCTATAAAACCTGGTTATTTATGAAAGCCTTTCCAGACACCAACTGAATCCCTAATTCTCCTTAAGCAATTCTGATCACCCAACAGGGTAACCAATAACTTTGCCAGGTTGGCAGTTTTCTTTTTTCTCTGTTTACTACTATCGCCGCTTCACCGTTCCACGTTGTATCTCGTCCCTGTTTTATTGTAACTGCTATGTTTTTCTTTTTAGCACCTGTTAATGTTATTATTTTCCTTTGTCACACCTTGTTAATTGTAAACCGGCATGATGCGATCCCCATCGCGAATGCCGGTATAGAAAAAAACTCAAATAATAATAATAATAATAATAAATTAAAGGATGAGCAAGGGGTGGGTGGGAGGAGGTGGAAGGGTTGGGAAAACAAACACACTAACTTGATTATTAGCTGCTTTACTATTTAGAAAAACAAAAAACAAATACTATTTAAAAAAGCAAATACTAGCTTCTGTTTATAAACACTATTTAAAAAACAAACACACTAATTAATATACCCCAATAGTTTAAGTCTCCTCAATACTTTAAAAAAAATTCCCAAACAAAACTAACTGATTCCTTTCAGCCACCAGCAAGGTGATCCTCTCCTCTCAGTGCTCCCACAGGATTGTGGGATAAGGGTATTGAATTAAGGGTAGAAGTAAATGGGGGTAAGCATCCCTTGCATGCTATGATTATATCCATTCAATTATATCCTCATTTCTTCTACTTGAATTATGTTCTTGCAGTCAGGAAGGTCTTGTTTTCTTTATTTAACCCATTTCATAAAAAAAAAATAAATCAAAATTTAAATATTTATCGAAAAACATTGGGAGGGCAATTCTCAAACAACCCACTTAGTTGCAAACCATGCAGGTGGTTTTAATGCATGCACTTTATCTAAATTTTCCAAAGCAAACTACCTGCGTTTTTTTTCATTGGAGATTAGTAAGTCCCAAGTGAGCATGTCAAAGGCATCTGTACACCCTGCGCACACACATTTGAAAACAGAATGTCTGCACACAGTTTTCCTCCCTCGACCTAAACATGCCCAGAGGAACGCTTCTGGTCCACCACCAACAGTATGCACACCATGGAACCTATGCGATCATTCCAGTCAAAACTGAGGATGGGGATTTTTAATTTGGCCAGATAAATCATTATTTACCCATGTAAATGACTTTGAAAATGTCCTCTTTAATTTTTTTTTGTAAACGAAATATTTATTCAATTTTAACAAATAATACATTAATATAAAGCAATTAGGTTACTGAATTAACCAGTAAATACAATACTGAATAATAATAAACAGAAATTATAATATCTCTAATAATCCTCTTTTAAGCCCACAATGGAACTGGGAGAAATCAGAAATATCAAGAAGCCAGATTAACAATGAAATAAAAAAGTAAAGAAAAGGAACATTCCTAGAGGCATACAAATACATTGTTGTGTTTGTGGCATTGTGGACCCTTAGTCACAGTGGAGATGACTCCTCCCACGGGGAGGGGCCCCGTGGGGAACCACAGCGATAGGCTAAACGCAGAGAGTGGACACTTGTAGGTAGAAAGCTTTATTGTACTGCTGTAGATAGATGGTATGAGGCAGGAAGGAAAGGCACTGGAGTCCGGCAAGGTGCCAATACGTTCTGACAATCTCAGATGTTGATATCTCACCCAGATGTTCAAGGTAGATAGGACCCCGCAGTGCGGGATAAGCCGAGCCTGGTGGGTGGAGTTGGAGAACCGGATCATAAAGGTATTCACTGGAACGTAGCGCAGGCGTCTTCCTGGTAGTGAAGATGGAGGGACCGAAGGTCCGTGGTGCAGGATACTAGAGGTACTTGAGGAGTGAGTACCTGATAGTCCTGAGATCCTGAAAAGAATAAGAGAGAGAGACCCCCGAGGAGCGGTTGTCTAATTAGTAGAGACCCCGAAGGGTGATGAAAGCGAGAGACCCCCGAGGAACAGGTGTCTAGAGCTTCTAATGGAGCGAGGCCCTGGAATGTAGAGCAGCGTCTAAGCGAGCAGCTTAGAGCGGATCAGAGAAGCTAGACCATAGTCTTTGCTAACTCAAAGGTGGAAGCGTAGCGGAGACTTTAAATACCTGGAGGTATTGATGTCATGTGGTGGGGACGCCCCTGAGGTTCCCACCATGACATGTATTTGAACGTAGGAGATGAGCATGGCGGACTGGGAAGCCCATGCTGAGCTGGAGATGCCAAGGCCCTCGGCACTCGGCAGCGGAGGTAGCTATCTTGCCCAAGGAGGAGGAAAAGGGAAGAAGAGAGGTAAGGCAGAGCGGTTGCAGCCGTCTGCGACCGATGGACACAACATAAATCTAGCAAATTTACATAACAATTCCTAGGTGGAAGCATTAGCAACACCAACTGCAATTTTTGCATCAAGAAACTTTTTCGGCTGTGAAAGGTTAAAAAAAAAAAGTAACATTCATTTTCAAATTTCACAAGGCACTTACAAAGAAAATGAAGAAAAAATTCACCATGAATATTAAGCACATCCTGCCTCATCTGCAGCAATTGCTTACATCTAGCCTATGTTTCAAAAGATACATCTGGAAAAAAAGGCGATACATTCCGGCCTTCCCCAGTTCCCTTCCCCAGTTCCCTACCCCCTACCAAACTTCCCTTCCTCTTCCCCTCTTTTCCCCACCCCCTATCCCTATCCTATCTAACCCCTGATTTTTTTTTACCTTTTGCTCCTCAACAGCAGCAGTAGCAAGTTGTGCGCACCGGCACCCTGCTGGTGCGTGCTTCCCAGCAGAGCAGCAAATGACCGCTGTACTGGCTGCCTCCAGCCCCGCCCCTCCCTGCCCCCTCCCTGCCTTTATCTGGGCCCAGCACTTTGGTGCGTAACGGGGTTATGTGTGTGGCCGGGCCTCTTTGAAAAAGTATGCGGCACATGCAAGGCCCAGGCATGTGTATAACCCCCATTTTTTAGGCACGCAGGGAATTAAAATTCACCTGTAAATTTCTATACCTTTTTTTCTCTCTTCCTATCCCCCTCTCCTCCGCTATCCTGAAAAGTTGGCAGAAGGAAGTATTTTATTTTACCTGCGAGTCGTTTTTCAGCCAAAAATTTCTGGAGGTCTGGGAGTGCCTAACCTTTCGTGGTACTTCGCAGCCTCACAACTTAGGGCACTATTGGATTTTGGGCGCTAACTGTTTCCAAAACAATCAGTATCTCTTGAGCAAGATATTGTTGGAGATATGCCTATTGGTACAATGGCTTGGAACCCCATCAATCTTAGCTTCCAGTGAGGTGCTTACCTTGGACAACTCGTACTACCTTACTGGTTTGGTGCCACTGGAGAACAAAACTGGTAGGCAATCATTCCTACTACTATCAGTCCTCTCTTTTCCATATCATAGCTTTCCCTGTTAGACGCCAAATGACTCTGTTTACTCCTTGGAAAGTAGAAGGGGTATCCACTATCGGCCACTTACTGCGACAAGGGAGCTTACTATCAAAGGTTGCGATGGAACATGCTTACCATATGACACCCATTAATTTTTTAGTGTATGCCCAGGTTAAACACTTTGGGCCGGATTTTAAAAGGGTTAAGAACATAAGAAAATGCCATATTGGGTCAGACCAAGGGTCCATCAAGCCCAGCATCCTGTTTCCAACAGTGGCCAATCCAGGCCATAAGAACCTGGCAAGTACCCAAAAGCTAAGTCTATTCCATGTTACCATTGCTAATGGCAGTGGCTATTGTCTAAGTGAACTTAATAGCAGGTAATGGACTTCTCCTCCAAGAACTTATCCAATCCTTTTTTAAACACAGCTATATTAACTACACTAACCACATCCTCTGGCAACAAATTCCAGAGTTTAATTGTGCATTGAGTAAAAAAGAACTTTCTCCGATTAGTTTTAAATGTGCCCCATGCTAACTTCATGGAGTGCCCCCTAGTCTTTCTATTATCCGAAAGAGTAAATAACCGATTCACATCTACCCGTTCTAGACCTCTCATAATTTTAAACATCTCTATCATATCCCCCCTCAGCCGTCTCTTCTCCAAGCTGAAAAGTCCTAACCTCTTTAGTCTTTCCTCATAGGGGAGCTGTTCCATTCCCCTTATCATTTTGGTAGCCCTTCTCTGTACCTTCTCCATCGCAATTATATCTTTTTTGAGATGCGGCGACCAGAATTGTACACAGTATTCAAGGTGCGGTCTCACCATGGAGCGATAAAGAGGCATTATGACATTTTCCGTTTTATTCACCATTCCCTTTCTAATAATTCCCAACATTCTGCTTGCTTTTTTGACTGCCGCAGCACACTGAACCGACGATTTCAATGTATTATCCACTATGACGCCTAGATCTCTTTCTTGGGTTGTAGCACCTAATATGGAACCCAACATTGTGTAATTATAGCATGGGTTATTTTTCTCTATATGCATCACCTTGCACTTATCCACATTAAATTTCATCTGCCATTTGGATGCCCAATTTTCCAGTCTCACAAGGTCTTCCTGCAACTTATCACAATCTGCTTGTGATTTAACTACCCTGAACAATTTTGTGTCATCTGCAAATTTGATTATCTCACTCGTCATATTTCTTTCCAGATCATTTATAAATATATTGAAAAGTAAAAGTCCCAATACAGATCCCTGAGGCACTCCACTGTCCATTCCCTTCCACTGAGAAAATTGTCCATTTAATCCTACTCTCTGTTTCCTGTCTTTTAGCCAGTTTGCAATCCACGAAAGGACATCACCACCTATCCCATGACTTTTTACTTTTCCTAGAAGCCTCTCATGAGGAACTTTGTCAAACGCCTTCTGAAAGTCCAAGTATACTACATCTACCGGTTCACCTTTATCCACATGTTTATTAACTCCTTCAAAAAAGTGAAGCAGATTTGTGAGGCAAGACTTGCCCTGGGTAAAGCCATGCTGACTTTGTTCCATTAAACCATGTCTTTCTATATGTTCTGTGATTTTGATGTTTGGAACACTTTCCACTATTTTCCCTGGCACTGAGGTCAGGCTAACCGGTCTGTAGTTTCCTGGATCGCCCCTGGAGCCCTTTTTAAATATTGGGGTTACATTTGCTATCCTCCAGTCTTCAGGTACAATGGATGATTTTAATGATAGGTTACAAATTTTTACTAATAGGTCTGAAATTTCATTTTTTAATTCCTTCAGAACTCTGGGGTGTATACCATCCGGTCCAGGTGATTTACTACTCTTCAGTTTGTCAATCAGGCCTACCACATCTTCTAGGTTCACCGTGATTTGATTCAGTCCATCTGAATCATTAACCATGAAAACCTTCTCCATTACGGGTACCTCCCCAATATCCTCTTCAGTAAAGCAAAGAAATCATTTAATCTTTCTGCGATGGCCTTATCTTCTCTAAGTGCCCCTTTAACCCCTCGATCATCTAACGGTCCAACTGACTCCCTCACAGGCTTTCTGCTTCGGATATATTTAAAAACGTTTTTACTGTGAGTTTTTGCCTCTACAGCCAACTTCTTTTCAAATTCTCTCTTAGCCTGTCTTATCAATGTCTTACATTTAACTTGCCAACGTTTATGCTTTATCCTATTTTCTTCTGTTGGATCCTTCTTCCAGTTTTTGAATGAAGATCTTTTGGCTAAAATAGCTTCTTTCACCTCCCCTTTTAACCATGCCGATAATCGTTTTGCCTTCTTTCCACCTTTCTTAATGTGTGGAATACATCTAGACTGTGCTTCTAGAATGGTATTTTTTAACAATGACCATGCCTCTTGGACATTTTTTACTTTTGTAGCTGCTCCTTTCAGTTTTTTTCTACAATTTTTCTCATTTTATCAAAGTTTCCCTTTTGAAAGTTTAGCATGAGAGCCTTGGATTTGCACACTGTTCCTCTTCCTGTCATTAAATCAAATTTGATCATATTATGATCACTATTGCCAAGCGGCCCCACCACCGCTACCTCTCTCACCAAGTCCTGAGCTCCACTGAGAATTAGATCTAAAATTGCTCCCTCTCTCGTCGGTTCCTGAACCAATTGCTCCATAAAGCTATCATTTATTCCATCCAGGAATGTTATCTCTCTAGCGTGTCCCGATGATACATTTACCCAGTCAATATTGGGGTAATTGAAGTCTCCCATTATTACTGCACTACCAATTTGGTTAGCTTCCCTAATTTCTCTTACCATTTCACTGTCCGTCTCACCATCTTGACCAGGTGGACGGTAGTATACCCCTATCACTATAGTCTTCCCTGACATACAAGGGATTTCTACCCATAAAGATTCAATTTTGTATTTAGTCTCATTCAGGATGTTTATCCTCCTGGGTGCTCCTCTCTGTCATTGCGATATAATTTGTACCCCGGTATAGCATGCCTGGCCTATTTTAAAAAGGCCCGGTGATACGTGTAAAGCTCCGGGACGCGTGTAAGCCCCGGGGCTCACAAAAAGGGGTGGGGAATGGGCAGGGGTGAGGGCGGGGTCAGGCTCCCGGCACAGCGGCCATATTTGCCGCTGTACCGGGGATCGTGCACCGGCAGTTGGTTGGCGCGCCCAACTTACTTCAGCCCCAGTGTGCACAAGTTATAAAATCCAGCATACATGTGTGCGCGCCGGGTAGCATGTGCACATGTATGCCACGCACGCTCCTTTTAAAATCTACCCCTTTATAGACTCCCTAAAATATTCCCAAGCCCTATGTGAAAGCAGGACTTTATTTGAGACGTATTACTCCCATAGTGATTCCATAAAAGGAGTAATTTCTAAGATTTATAGACTACTTATTGATCAAGGCTGACAGCCTTTAGCACATATTGTTAACTGGGAACATGACCTAGGAAGGGCATTGGGACCTAAAGTATGGGCAAGTATCTTTGGCAGCCAGCAAGTACTCCATATGCATGTGATTACAACTATTATAAAACACTATTTCGTTGGCATCTCACACCAGATAAATTACAAAGAATTTATCCAGAGTGCTCCCATTTATGCTGGTGGCAATGTGGTTTGCCTGACACCTTTTTTCACTTTTAGTGGCAATGCGATAAAATTACTCCCCTCTGGCAAACAGTTTCTGACTGGCTCAGTATTAGGATTTGTGGGTGAGTGGACCCTTTGGCCGAGGGTGATAGATGGTATAGCTCAGGGGAGGGGCCTCACTGAGCCTCACCATCGGGAGGCGAGGTCTCGGCTGCGGGATGATGTACAGTAGAGCAGTGAAAGAGAGAGAGAGAGCCCCCTGGAGGCAAGCCATGGGACGGCAGCACAGGTGCTGACGTCGGGCTCAGCTCAGGGTAGAGTAGAATCATAGTCAATAAGAGTGGCACTATCCGAGGAGCGGGGGTGCCACGGAATGGTTCAGTCACTGAGTTTACACTGGGTCTATAGAGATGGTACACAAGAGGATACAGGTCTCGCTGGCCCACGGGCAGGACTATGGCAAGAGGAGCGCTGCTCCTTGGCCCGTTGTAGGCGGCGGTCAATGCAAGCAGCCATCTCTATCAAGACGTTGAGGTCCTCCGGCAGATTTCGAGCGGCAATCTCATCCTTTATGTGACCGGACAGACCTTCCAAGAAGATGGCCTTAAGGCTACCATCCTGCCAACCTACTTCTTGGGCTAAAGTCCGAAACTGCATAGCATAATCTGCCAAGGAGCGAGCCCCCTGTCGGAGATGCAGCAGATCAGACGTAGCCGTGGCTACTCGGGTGGGCTCATCAAAGGCCTGACGAAAGTTCGAGATGAACTGTTGTAAGTTCGTTAGCGAAGGAACATTGTTTTCCCAAAGGGGAGAAGCCCACATTAAGGCTTTCCCATCAAGCAGGAACAGGATGGTACGCCACTTTCACCGCATCCGAGGGGAACTGCCGAGGCAGCAGAGAGAACCGCACAAAACATTGGTTCAGAAAGCCGTGGCAGGTCCTTAAATCTCCAGCGTAGCGGGAGGGTGCCGGCAGCTGAGTCACAGAAGAGTCTTGACCCTCGGGGGCGGGTTCTGGGGCAGACGAGGCTCTGGCATCCAATCGGGCCGATAACTCCCCTACCGAACTAGTAAGGACCTCGAGGTACTGTTTTTGATACTGCATCTGCTGGGCCAACCCAGGCAGGTCCAAGGGGACAGGCGCATCCGCCGAGTCCATGGCCTTGCAATCTGTTAGGGAATGTCAGTTTAGTGGACCCTTGGGCCGACTTGCAGGAGACTGGGAAAGGTATTCAAAGGTCTCTTGTATACCACAGGCTGGGAGGCAGATGTTCAGGCTAGACATAGAGATGCTCTTCACCCTGGAAGCTGGTACTCCCCCGGGAGGAGCCCGTAGGAGCCCAACCGCTGGGACTTAGGTGGCTTCACCTTTGGAAGCCGAAGCCCCCCCGGGAGGAGCCCGTAGGGGCCTGGCCGCTGGGACTTAGGTGGTAGTGGATCAGGACTGGGAACTGGAACCAGACTAGGACAGTAGGTCAGTACTGTAATGGGGCTCGGATTCTGGAACCAGGCAGGAACTGTAGCAAGACTTGGGTACTGGAACCAGGCAGGAACTGTAGCAAGACTCGGGTACTGGAACCAGGCAGGAACTGTAGTAAGGCTCTGGTACTGGAACCAGGCAGGAGCTATAGCAAGACTCGGGTACTGGAACCAGGCAGGAACTGTAGCAGGACTCGGGTACTGGAACCAGGCAGGAGCTGTAGCAAGACTCGGGTACTGGAACCAGGCAGGAGCTATAGCAAGCAAGCAGGAACCAAGCAGGTACTGTGGTAGGCAAGCAGGAACCACGCTGGTACTGTGGCAGGCAAGTAGGAACCAAGCAGGTACTGTGGCAGGCAAGCAGGAACGGAGCGACTAGCAAAGCAGGACGCTCCGGGGCACAGCGCAACAGTGATCCAGTAGGTAAGCCCGTTGCAAGGCAAAGACTGGGTGGCCGCGGCCGGCTTATCAAGGCAGCGGCGTCTGACGTCAGGAATTGGGCGGAGTCACCACTGGCGGGAAACGGCCTAGAAAAGCGCCCAAGTGGCGTGCGCCTAGAGACAAGGCGTCCATGGAAGGCTTCCCGGCGGTGCTGCCCTCGCCGGGATGCCGCTGAACAGGACAGGAACTAGGCCAGTGAAAGCGGGAACAGGTCCAGAAATACGGAGATAAGGGTCTGGTCGAGGTGCTCGTGGCCAGAACCGCAGCAACCCTAGAGGAATTTCCCCATCTTCCAGGGAATCCGGATCAACCTCATCATCAGTGCCATCCATATTCCTGTCGGGAACACCTGCAGGAGGTCGTTCAGCGGGAACCCTCGCTGAACGACCTCCTGCAGTCGATCTCCTGCCGGCGCCATTTTCCGTACGGAAAACGATTCGCGGCAGGAAATCGCTCCCGGACCCCCGCTGGACCCCCAGGAACTTTTGGCCAGCTTGGGGGGGCCTCCTGACCCCCACAAGACTTGCCAAAAGTCCAGCGGGGGTCCGGAACGACCTCCTGCGTCGAATCATTTTGGTCTATGGCCGCCGCCATTTTGCGGCGGCCATTTTGCAAAATGGCGCCGGCTGAAGACTACACGATTTAGTGTGCCGCTTTTCCTGCTCTCCCCCTTCCCCCGATTTAGCTACAGACCGCCGCTACGGAGGTAATTTAAGGCTACGGACCCCCAGGTAATTTAAGGTATTTGGGGGGGGGGTTCGGGAGGGTGGGGGATTTAATTTAAAGGGTCGGGGGTGGGTTTTAGGGTGTTTTAGTGTGCCGGTTTTCCTGCCCTCCCCCTTCCCCCGATTTACGATTTTTTGACGATAAATCGGGGGAATTGGTATTGTATCGTGGCCCTAACGATTTTTGATGATTTAAAATATATCGGACGATATTTTAAATCGTCAAAAAACGATTCACATCCCTAGTACTTAGTAATGCCCTTTGGACTATGCAACGCCCCGGCCGTCTTCCAGAACCTCATGAACGAGGTCTTATGTGAGATGCTGCACTCTCACGTTATTGTCTACCTAGATGACGTGCTTATCTTTTCCAGGGACCTGGAGACTCACCGCCAGCACGTCACACAAGTCCTGCAGGCTCTCAGGGACAATCATCTCTATGCCAAGCTAGAAAAGTGTGTCTTTGAAGCTGAGGCCTTGCCCTTTCTGGGGTACATCATTTTGTCCACAGGATTCCGGATGGATCCCGAAAAAGTCTCGGCCATAACCAAATGGCCTCAACCCCGGGGCCTCAATGCTCTCCAAAGATTTCTGGGATTCGTTAATTTTTATAGACATTTTATTCCACGATACTCGCATCGGGTCGCTCCCCTTACTGCCATGACCCGCAAGGGAGCTGACGCCAAGAACTGGTCTGACGCTGTGGTCGAAGCCTTCACCGACTTGAAGGAGGCATTCCTGGCGGACACTTGCCTTCGCCATCCGGACCCAGAAAGACCCTTCATCGTCGAGGTCGATGCCTCCAGCGTGCCGCGGGGGCGGTCCTCAGCCAACACTCTGCTTCTGGACAGTTATTGCCTTGCTCATACTTCTCCAGGAAGTTTTCCCCTGCTGAGGCGAATTACTCCATCGGCGACAAAGAACTGTTAACGATCAAGCTTGCATTCGAGGAATGGAGGCAATGGCTCGAGGGAGCAAGATACACAACCACCGTGTACACGGACCACAAGAATTTAGAGTTTTTGTCCCAGGCCCAACGGTTAAACCCCCGCCAAGCCCGATGGGCCCTGTTCTTGAGCCACTTTGATTTTACCCTACAATACCGTCCTGCAGCCAAGAATCTTCGAGCTGATGCTCTCTCATGGACCTCCATGTCCGAAGAGGACCGAGAGCCTCCACAGTACATCCTGGATCCTAGCAAGGTCCGTCTATCCGCCCTGACAGTTCTCTCCCAAGACAGGACCGTGGTTCCCCGACGAGACCGTCTAAAGACCCTGCGCTGGGCCCATGACTCCCTCACTGGAGGGCACGCCGGACGAGAGAGAACATTAGAACTCCTCAATCGATACTACTGGTGGCCCAACATCCGCCAAGATGTTCGCGTCTATGTAGGCTCTTGTCCCACCTGTGCTCGACAAAAGCCCAGTTCTGGACCTCCGTGTGGCCTTCTACAGCCTCTACCGGTTCCCACAGAACCCTGGACCCATCTCGCTATGGACTTTATGGTTGACCTACTGCTGTCTCGCGGTCAGACGGTTATCTGGGTCACCGTCGACCGTTTTTCCAAAATGGTGCATTTCGTTCCATTGCCTAAGTTGCCCTCTGCACCCGAACTGGCTCTCCTCTTCGCCCAGCATATATTCCGGCTGCACGGGCTTCCTCAAGACATAGTTTCCGACCGCGGGCAGCAGTTCGTCGCACGCTACTGGAGGGCTCTCTGCAAATGCTTCAAAGTGCAACTCAGCTTCTCTACTGCTTTCCACCCTCAAAGTAATGGGCAGTCCGAAAAGATGAATCGTTCTCTGAAAACCTACCTGCGGGCCTTCATCAATGACAGGCAGGACAACTGGTCTGAACTTCTGCCTTGGGCCGAATTTGCCTATAACAACCAAGTACATGCTGCCACCGGACTCTCGCCCTTCCAACTAGTGTACGGGAAACAGCTAAGACCTCCGCTTCCCATCGCTACGCCCAGTGCCTCTCCGGCCGCCCAGTTGACGGCCCAACAATTGCAGACCCTCTGGCAGAAAACCCAAGACAGGCTGACCCTCTCAGCGTCCACAGTCAAACGAATGGCTGATCGCCACCGACGCCCAGCTTCCACCTATCAGCCAGGAGACCGGGTTTGGCTCAGTACGAAAAACATTCATCTCCGCCTTCCCTCACGGAGATTTGCACCCAGGTTCTGTGGGCCATTCCGGATCGCCGAGAGGGTGGGTCTAGTCTCGTATTGGCTAAGATTGCCGTCCTCTCTTCGAGTCCACAATGTTTTTCACGTATCCCTGCTAAAGCCCGTAGTTCTTTCCCGATACCACCGAAAGCCTCCGGAGTCATCACCCACTTCCTTCGATGATGATCCCACGTATCAGGTACGCGAAGTCCTCGATGTTCGTTTCCACAACCGAAGGTGGGAATATCTACTCGCCTGGGAGGGCTGCGGCGACGAGGACAACACCTGGGAGCCCAGGCGTAACATCCTGGACAAATCCCTTTTGCAACAGTTCCACCGTGACCACCCAGAGAAGCCCAGTCCTCTCAAGAGGGGCCGTAAAGGGGGGGGTACTGTTGCGGTCCCGACTGCCCCTCTCCTGATAGGGCTCAGGCCCGCCTACCTCCGCTCCAGTAGTCGCCGGATTCCGCCTGGCCCGGGCTCCGGTGGTCTCTCTCCTTCCATGTGGCGGCTGCCATTACGGGCCTGCTCCTCTCCGGTCTCGCGCGAGGACATCCTTTTTGTGCGCCCAGCTACCGGAAGCCTGGCCCCGCCCTCGTGGCTGACATCACGCCCGACTCCCGATTATAACCGGCCTTCAGACGTTCCCTAAACGCCTTGCAACGAGGTTCCCAACTTCTTAGTTGCTTCCAGTTGCGTTCCTGTTGATCTCCAGTTGCCTGCTTCTGACTCTGGTTTGCTTCTGACTCCGCTTCAGCCCGCTGGCTGCTTCCGACTCCGGTTTGCTTCTGACTCCGCTTCAGCCCGCTGCCTGCCTCCGACTCCGGTTTGCTTCTGACTCCGCTTCAGCCCACTGCCTGCCTCTGACTCCGGTTCGTCTCTGACTCCGCTTCAGCCCGCTGCCTGCCTCCGACTCCGGTTTGATTCTGACTCCGCTTCAGCCCGCTGCCTGCCTCGGACTCCGGTTTGCCTCTGACTCCGCTACAGCCTGCTGCATACCTCAGACCCCGGTTGGTTTCACACTCTGCTACAGCTTGCTGCTAGCCTCAGATGCCGGCTTGCTTCTGGCTCCGCGCCGGCCTCCGGCCTGCCCTGCCTTTAACCGACCTTCGGCTTAGCGCAGCCTGCTCCCAACCCTTCCCGGGATTCTTGAACTCTTATTTCACTCTGCTTGCCCTTGTTCCAGCTTTCTCCCGCCTCAGCCTTTCTGGACATTCTATAACAGCACCTAAGTCCCAAGGGCCCAAGTCCCTATGGGCTCCTCCCGGGGGGTCCCTGGCTCCGGGTGAAGCCTTGCCAGGTTGTGTCTCCGCCTCCCGGCCTACCCTGTCTCCCTCGGTAGGTCGGCCCAAGGGTCCACTATCCTATCCAGCAGCATCAAACCGCAACACTATTACTCAAATTCGACGAAAAGGTTTTTTATCTATTTGCCAAGATGTTGTTGCTTTAGGTTTATCTTTTCTTCTTCATTTTCCTTGTAAATGTATCATTAAAAAAGGAGACGAGTGTTTTATCTTTTTTTCTCCTGAACGGCTAAAACTATTTGTTGAGTCTAGGAAACCACTCACCTCTTCCCCGGTGCCTCCATGAAGATAAAATTAGTAATGCTGGAAGTCTATGTTAAGCTTTAATCCCTTTTTAGATCTCCCTTTATATTTGTTTTTCTCCTCCTCCCCTATTTTCTTAATGTATTTCTGCTTAGTAGTAAAATTATTTTACTATTTCAAACATTTTCATGATGTGTATGTTAATAATTGTGATTTTCCACATATTTCTTTTACAAACTGTTGTTATGTTTATAAGTAGAAATTCTATAAAGAGTTAAAAAAAAAAGTTTGTGAGCATAAGAAGCGCGCCAAAAATCAAGCATACAACGCGTGCACACAGCTGACACACTGTGCATACCGTCAGCCTATAGAAGGCAGCAGAACACGCTCAAAAGTATGCAAAAATGGCCGCCACAGCTTACTTTCGCGGTGTGCAAGAAAAAAGCCTAAGTATGTGGCCTAGCCCACCAGGGGCCACTCAACCTGTCAGGCTGCCCAGTTCCCCAACCCCAATGGGAGCAGGAACGAACGTCGGCATGGTGCGTTGAGAACGGAGACCAGAGGAAGTCCTGAAACCCCTCTAACTGTCCATGAATGAAGTAAAACTTTCTCCTTTTTTTTATTTTTTTTAAACCATATCTAAGCTTAGCTTTTACCAGCTGAGTACAGAGACAGTCTTTAGCTGTGGGGGGAGAGGGCATCTACTGTCACTGCCATGCTTGGCCTCTGGAACCTGTTGCTTTTCAACTAAACTAGCAGCTAAGTCCACGCTGGGAAACACAGCTACCAGACCAAGGCACACCTCTGAGGAACCACGAAAATCGCCTCAGAAATTTTCAACTGGGGGAGGAACCTTTAGATATCACCGGAGGAGAGCAGGGCTTTCTTTTCCTGAATCTAGAATTTCAGATTTCTTCTTTCAAAAGGCTAAAAGCAATCCCCATAGAGATGCATGCCCACCATCTGCTGGAGAAGGGTCACTGCATGGTTATATATATTGTGATGTCAGCTTGCACTGTCTGCTGGCATCTGCTGGCAGGGGAGCATAAACCCACTGGTCCTGAGTCCATCTGTCTACACGTTAGGAAAATTAATGTTTTTTCTTTTTAACTGTGATAGTAATTTTTTCCTCTTTATGGGAGTTTGCAAACTTGCAATATTGAGGGAACCCACAACTATATTATGCATACAACTAATTGTTCAAAACAAACTTTGCAGTACAGAATTCCATTCGCGAGGCAGGGCCAGTGTAAGAGTATGTAGCACCCTAGGCAAACCTTTGGTGATACACTGTCATAATTAAAAAATAACTTCCCAGCCTAATCTCAGCTGTAGGAGGACCTGGTTCTTTTAAACAATCTCCATCGAGCAACTCTTTGCTCCCTTTTACTTAGAAGAGAAAGAAATGATATGCAACACTTTATCAGAGATAAAATTCTACATGACTATGGCATAGTTGCTCCTTTCATCCGCTCCTCTCCCCTTAGCCCCCGGGGCTTATCTCTAATATCTTTCATTAACAGCGCATGTAACCAATCAATGCTTTATTCCCTAATGACAAGCATTCTTACATCACATCATTATTCTTATTGATACATAATTTGTCCAATCACAGACCTAGTTTAGGATCTGTTACCAATCATTTAATCAAGTCAGAATACTAAAATGATGCCCATTTTTCAAAACATACTAGGTGTCATCTATTGTATTATGTTAGGTGTGAGTGCAGAAGTCTTAATGCAACTCTGCACAATCCATTCTTCAAGTCAGCACATAGCCTGCTCCATATTTTGACTATAAAATGTTCAAAACAAATTCTAACAGTACATTCACTACTTGAAATAACAGTATCTCAGAACAATAACATGCTTGTTAAGCTAAGCAAAGCAAAATCTAAAATATAACTGGTTTTTATTTTATGTAACCATTGTGCTTTTCCATATAGCCAATCCATCACATATAGAGACCTTTAAGAATCCAGAAAAAGGTATTTTTTACTCAAATTCCACAACACTCCCTCTCCAAATTACCTATTGCTGGCAACTCCTGCACAACACTCCCTCCTAGCAGGGGCAGTGGCTCCAGCACAGTACTCCCTATTTTAGCAGTATTAGATTTGGCACATTGCCCTTCTAAGCCTTGCACTGGCAAAATTGTGCTGTCCCCAAAATTTTGGCCCCCTAGTTTTCCTAATGGAAGCACCAACCCTGTTGGGAAGAAGTGATCTCCCAGCCTAGATCCTCCCTCCCCCCATGCATAAGTTACCTATTAGGATTCCTTGAAGAAAGTTATCAAATTCAAAATCAGTCACTTTCATACACGCACCCCAAACATTCTAATTCACATAACACCCCAATAGCTCTCAGTCCCAGACACGTCACTTTTCTTCAGTGGATAACTCCTGTATGCGAGGTACATCTTGGACCCGAATCGAAGACCTTGGGGCTCCAGATTATTGCAAGAAATATGAGAATGTTAATAAACCTGCTCCACTTTTTATGCTTTCCTTAAGAGAAACGGAGGGTAAAAGAATGCAGAGACAGATAAACCCAACAGCAAAAAGAAACATTTCAACCCTTGTTCTTCAGCTCTGTGCACCTATCAGTCCAGCATATTCAAATAAAAATAAAAAAAAAGTAAAGTACGACAATCCAGTGTAAAAGTGCAGCTTAAGGCCTAGAAACTAGGAAACCATGCCATACATCAGATCAAGCAGACAATGAAACTACAACTTGGAAACGAACACCCTCAAGAAATCCTTCAGAGTGATGGAAACATTTAGAATGAGAACAGAGTCTGTCTCAGAGCCCATCTACAAACTGCAGCCTGTTAAAGTTTAACTAGATACTTCTTCCTAAACTAGGGTTCATGCTATCCCAGGTGCCTGAAATACCGAGAGTCTTCAAAGTCTGGGAAACAAGGGCTGGTAATTCATCCTTGTGGAAGAAACGAAGCATGGTTCGGTATGGTTCCAGGCCTGGAGGGATTTATTCTTCTTCCAAGGAGCTGTCATCCTCATCTGAGGTATCCTGATCCCTGTCCGGGAAACTCTTAGTTAGGCGAGGCATTCGAGTAAAGCCGGGAGGATTTCGTGTTTCCGGCAGGGGTTGAGCCGGTGTTGCACCGGATTGGGGCCTAGCCTAATCAAGTGCTCCCTTTTAACTTGCTGGAAGCAGAGTCGGTACGGCAATCCGAGCTCTGGAGACCGGAGACCTGAATTTAAAGTTTCCTTGTTACCTGGTCTCGGCGCTTACCGCTTGTGCATCGGATGGTCTCCAGCTGCAGGGGGAGAGGGTTTTACCTTCACCGCCGTGCTCAGATGTGCACCCGCTGCCTTTCAGCCACTCTGGGGGCTAAGTCCACACCGGGACCAAGGCACATCTCTGAGGGATATCGGAGATCGCCTCAGGAATTCTCAACTGAGGGAGGGACCCTTAGGTATCACTGCAGGAGAGTGGGGCTCGATCTTCTTAAGGTAAATTTATCTTCTTCTTGTAATTTTCCTAACACTGTGCTAGTATGTGGGATAGTGTCCGCATCTGCTAGGAGACAGAGTGATACTGAGGAAGTGAGGTCAGTGCAGGGGTATATGTACCCAGGATGACGCCAGCTTGAAATCTCCCATCTGCTAGTAGAGGAGCACATAACCCACTGGTCTGAGTCCATCTGGCTACACGCTAGGAAAGAAACATTTCCACCCTTGTTCTTCAGCTCTGTGCACCTACCAGTCCAGCATATTCAAATAAAAATAAAAAAAGTAAAGTATGACACAATCCAGTGTAAAAGTGCAGCTTAAGGCCCAGAAACTAGGAAACCATGCCATACATCAGATCAAGCAGACAATGAAACTACAACTTGGAAACAAACACCCTCAGGAAATCCTTCAGAGTGATGGAAACATTTAGAATGAGAACAGAGTTTGTCTCAGAGCCCATCTACAAACTGCGGCCTGTTAAAGTTTAACTAGATACTTCTTCCTAAACTAGGGTTCATGCTATCCCAGGTGCTTGCCACATTCAGGGTGTGAATAGGCACATTGGTTTTCAGTCCCTGTCCTTTGAGTACGGCCAGCAAGAATTACTTTCCCCAAAGAAGCAGCGTGAACTCAGTTCCTTCCAAAATAGGACTCCTCTAGCCTTCACGATCTCTCGCAGGAGGATCCATCACTGGTGCTTGCCTTCCTAGGGTTTAGAGCTCACAGGTGAGAGGTCCTTGGGTGAGAGCCCTTTTGCCCCTAAAGGGTATCAGGCACAACCCTCTGCCTTTCTGTAACTCAAAATAAAAAGTACCCTCTTTCTTTCAGAGGTTTCACCTCCGAAAGAAAACTCCTTAGGGCAAGGTTGGGAGGCCCTACCAGAGTGAGGAAAAAATACATCTTTACTCTGCAGCCACTCTCTCTAACTGAATCCCTGAGTGCTAAAATGGCTGGGCTAAATAACATTGAGTCACCCAATTCAAAGCCTCCTGGTAGGAGGGCCTGAAGGGATGGATGACTCCTACTAAGTATGTTTTAAGGACAGGGATAGTGGCATTTATGGCCAGACCTGGGAGGGGGTACCACAATCAAACTGTATATAAATGATGTAACCTGTGCACAGTTAGGAAAAGAGACCTTTTTTTTTAAAAAAAATATTCTTTTACCTTTTGCTTCCTCTGACTTAATATCGCCACCATATTAAGTCGGAGGATGAACAGAAAAGCAGTATTTTCTGCTTTTCTATATAGGCTTTTGGGCTGCTCAGAAATTAACGCCTGCTCTGGGCTGGTGTTAATTTCTGAGCGTACAAATGTGCGGCTTGGGCACATTCTTTTTTTTGCATGTGATGAGCGCTATTAGTTTCGGGGGGGGGAGGGGGGGGGTTGGATGCATGTTTTGGACACGCTCAACCCCTTATGGTATAAAGGGTTGTGGACATGTGTCCAAATCATGCGTTAAACAGTACGTTCAGCTGAGCACGCTTTACTGTGAATTAATCCAAAACCTCGTGTGGCCAGACCCTCTAGTCCGTTACTACATGTCCCTAGACCCTAGTTAGACATTTCAACTCTTGTGTGCCTTCCATCCCCCTTGCCCTCCTCCCACCTTGAGAGAGCTGGAATTGGATGCTCTTGCCTTTATAACCCAGCTATTTTGTAATTTGGAGGGTGATTAATGGTTAGTTTAGGTCAGATACAGAGCAGTACAGATGTCTGGTCTCTCCTTTCTGGTGAGGCCTCCCTGCCTCATTAGGCTTTTGCTTTTTGAAGTGGACCAGTTCTGTGTACTCCCTGCCAGAGAGGCTATCTGGTATTAGTTGTAGTAAGGAAACTTTTTGCCGGAACTCTTTTGGGACTCCCGTTCCAGGATTGAAGATCATTGAGCCCATTCCCTCCATGAATGTGGCAAGCACCTGTGACAGAAGAATGCAATCCAAGGATGATTTTAGAATCAAAGAAGTATTTTTTTTCTCTTTTGTTGCGAGGAGACTTTTTTAACCACCCCTTCTCACTAGGAGCCAGGCTGGTAAAGCAGGTTCCTAACCCTACAGACTTTTCAACACAAGGAGTCACCATTTAAACCAACTAAAGGAGTTAAGTAAGATCTGGAGAACTACATCTGGATCTTTACTTGTATGGGACCAGGACACAGGGCTGGGTGTTCGGGATTGCTCTGCAACTCAAGTAGGACTGTTTTGGTTTTTTTTTTGTGGTAGGAGACCCCTGTTATGATAATCCCGGTAGGCCACTGGGAGAGCTTTTGTGCACAATTACATCACTATGGGAAGCTCTGCTCAGACTGCTGAAATAAAGTACACCTACCTAGAGTGAACATCTATGACTGTAACAAATTCATCTATAACTTCATATATATGAATACAATGGACTTTAATTTTGACTTTTAACCAATCAGTAAAAATTATGAGTTAACACCCAGGGCTGGTCCTGCCTAGTTTGTCCCAGCAACTCCTTCCAGGGGATGCTGCATCTAACAACACACAGGGATTATCACACCACTGTCTGGGTCATAAATTAAAGTTTCCCCCCCATAAAAAGAATCCACTTCTGGGACAGAAAGTGCAAGACATGGGAGGATTGCTAGCCAGAGAAGCCCTTAAGAAATAAATATGTTTGAGTGCCCTTAGGGTTAATTCCCCACTAAGGGTTAAACTTGCAAAAAAAAAAACCAAACCTACAAGACACTTAAAATCTATACAGCAACCCTACCATAAGTAACAGCGGTAACATCAAGGACTCAAACAACAAGAACCCTACCTGTAAAAAAGCAACACTGTAAATATTATACTGGGTCCCAAAATACCAATATACCACCTACTAGGGAAACGAAACAAATCCAATTGATATAGATCCCTATACAGACATTAGAACATAAGAACATAAGAAAATGCCATACTGGGTCAGACCAAGGGTCCATCAAGCCCAGCATCCTGTTTCCAACAGTGGCCAATCCAGGCCATAAGAACCTGGCAAGTACCCAAACACTAAGTCTATTCCATGTTACCATTGCTAATGTCAGTGGCTATTCTCTAAGTGAACTTAATAGCAGGTAATGGATTTCTCCTCCAAGAACTTATCCAATCCTTTTTTAAACACAGCTATACTAACTGCACTGACCACATCCCCTGGTAACCAATTCCAGAGTTTAATTGTACGTTGAGTAAAAAAGAACTTTCTCCGATTAATTTTAAATGTGCCCCATGCTAACTTCATGGAGTGCCCCCTAGTCTTTCTACTATCTGAAAGAGTAAATAACCGATTCACATCTACCCGTTCTAGACCTCTCATGATTTTAAACACCTCTATCATATCCCCCCTCAGTCGTCTCTTCTCCAAGCTGAAAAGTCCTAACCTCTTTAGTCTTTCCTCGTAGGGAAGCTGTTCCATTCCCCTTATCATTTTGGTAGCCCTTCTCTGTACCTTCTCCATCGCAATTATATCTTTCTTGCGATGCGGCGACCAGAATTGTACACAGTATTCATGGTGTGGTCTCACCATGGAGCGATACAGAGGCATTATGACATTTTCCGTTTTATTCACCATTCCCTTTCTAATAATTCCCAACATTCTGTTTGCTTTTTTGACTGCCGCAGCACACTGAACCGACGATTTCAATGTGTTATCCACTATGACACCTAGATCTCTTTCTTGGGTTGTAGCACCTAATATGGAACCCAACATTGTGTAATTATAGCATGGGTTATTTTTCCCTATATGCATTACCTTGCACTTATCCACATTAAATTTCATCTGCCATTTGGATGCCCAATTTTCCAGTCTCACAAGGTCTTCCTGCAATTTATCACAATCTGCTTGTGATTTAACTACTCTGAACAATTTTGTGTCATCTGCAAATTTGATTATCTCACTCGTCGTATTTCTTTCCAGATCATTTATAAATAACTTACTAAGTTATTTCCACCAATGTTAATATTTAAGCTACTCTTAAGTAATATCCTAAGTTGTTTTTCCTATTAATTACACTTTGCTACGCATATTTAACTAACTTAACCATTGTTTGCCTCCCCCTCTTTGAGATGTTCTTTATAATAGTTTTACCATTATTAACTTGTTTAATGTATAATGTTTAGGCTTATAGTTAACCTTTACTATCTTGTTCTATGTATAACGCTTAGGTGTATGTTAATATGTTCTCTGTACACCGACGTGATATCTTGATAAACGGCAGTATATAAAAACCAATAAATAAATAATAAATAAATAAATATTAAAAAGTAAGGGTCCCAATACAGATCCCTGAGGCACTCCACTGTCCACTCCCTTCCACTGAGAAAATTGTCCATTTAATCCTACTCTCTGTTTCCTGTCTTTTAGCCAGTTTGCAATCCACGAAAGGACATCGCCACCTATCCCATGACTTTTTACTTTTCCTAGAAGCCTCTCATGAGGAACTTTGTCAAACGCCTTCTGAAAATCCAAGTATACTATATCTACCGGTTCACCTTTATCCACATGTTTATTAACTCCTTCAAAAAGTGAAGCAGATTTGTGAGGCAAGACTTGCCCTGGGTAAAGCCATGCTGACTTTGTTCCATTAAACCATGTCTTTCTATATGTTCTATGATTTTGATGTTTAGAACACTTTCCACTATTTTTCCTGGCACTGAAGTGAGGCTAACCGGTCTGTAGTTTCCCGGATCACCCCTGGAGCCCTTTTTAAATATTGGGCTTATATTTGCTATCCTCCAGTCTTCAGGTACAATGGATGATTTTAATGATAAGTTACAAATTTTTACTAATAGGTCTGAAATTTCATTTTTTAGTTCCTTCAGAACTCTGGGGTGTATACCATCCGGTCCGGGTGATTTACTACTCTTCAGTTTGTCAATCAGGCCTACCACATCTTCTAGGTTCACCGTGATTTGATTCAGTCCATCTGAATCTTTACCCATGAAAACCTTCTCCATTACGGGTACCTCCCCAACATCCTCTTCAGTAAACACCGAAGCAAAGAAATCATTTAATCTTTCCGCGATGGCCTTATCTTCTCTAAGTGCCCCTTTAACCCCTCGATCATCTAACGGTCCAACTGACTCCCTCACAGGCTTTCTGCTTCGGATATATTTTAAAACGTTTTTACTGTGAGTTTTTGCCTCTACTGCCAACTTCTTTTCAAATTCTTTCTTAGCCTGTCTTACCAATGTTTATGCTTTATCCTATTTTCTTCTGTTGGATCCTTCTTCCAATTTTTGAATGAAGATCTTTTGGCTAAAATAGCTTCTTTCACCTCCCCTTTTAACCATGCCGGTAATCGTTTTGCCTTCTTTCCACCTTTCTTAATGTGTGGAATACATCTGGACTGTGCTTCTAGGATGGTATTTTTTAACAATGACCACGCCTCTTGGACATTTTTTACTTTTGTAGCTGCTCCTTTCAGTTTTTTTCTAACAATTTTTCTCATTTTATCAAAGTTTCCCTTTTGAAAGTTTAGCACGAGAGCTGTGGATTTGCACACTGTTTCTCTTCCAGTCATTAAATCAAATTTGATCATATTATGATCACTATTGCCAAGCGGCCCCACCACCGTTACCTCTCTCACCAAGTCCTGTGCTCCACTGAGAATTAGATCTAAAATTGCATTACATGCTAGCAGAATCTCTCATCTTGGTCACATGCATAGAACAGAGGCAGACCCTCACCATCATCTTGGTCACATGCATAGAACAGAGGCAGACCCTCACCAAATACAGAATAAAGGATCACAAATTAGAACCAGCAACATGCAGACAAAAAACGAAATGGAAACCCCAAGAAGCCAGACTCTCTACAGTGTAAGAATGGAAAACCAGAATCACCATTCCTCAAAAACAAACAATAAAATCAAGAAACATAAAGCATCAATTATAATAATAAAATCATACTAATAAAAGAATATATATTTCAAAGCTACTGACAGATAGAATAACATCTATTAATTAAAATCATATACATTTTAAAAAATTTCCCAAGCACTAATACAAAATTTCAAAACAGCAGACACAGAACACCACCCAATAATTAAAACTAAGGATTAAAAAAAGCCCTTGCTGTCCATACCTGGGAACTCTTGATTTCCAGTCACCCTAAGATTGTCAAGGATTAGGTAGGGGGGCACCCAAACTTTATCCTCTCTCACACACACACAAACTGTCATATATACATGCTGTCATATACACCCACAACCTCTCTTACAGACACACTCATACACATGCTATCTGACCCGCTCTCTCCCACCCCAGCACGTACACACAAGCTCTTACTCCCCCAGATTACCTCATATAAACACACAGAACCTCATTCTCACTGGCTTCCTCACCTACATACACACACACTCACTGGCTCCCTCACACACACACACACACACACATGCACTCACTCTCACTAAATTCCTCACACACACACCCCCCACCCCAGGAAAGCTCCCATTCATTCTCATACACAAACACCGAGGCAAGCTCCCAGTAATTCTCACACTCACACAGAGCCCCCAGACAAACTCCCATTCATTTTCACATACACATGCATATACACCAGGCAGGCTCCCATTCATTCTCACACCACTCCCCCCCCTGCTCCCCCAGAAAGGCACCCATTTATTCTGGCACACACACACACACAGACCCCAGGCAAGCTCCCATTCATTCTTACACCACTTCCCTCCAGGCAGGCATTCATTCACACATGCTCCCATTCATACATACACACACTGAAGGCAGGGCCCCTCTCTTTTGTTGCCGACAGCCTCTCTCACTCCTTTGCTGCTACTGCCCACTGTCACCACTGTGTGCCTGTTTGGGAGGAGCCGATCATTGCTACTGAAGCCCATTCTGCTGCCTCCTCTGTGCAAGCCCCACGGTACTTCCCCTACTACCCATAACTAATCAAGCTTGATATTTCACTTGGTTGCAGCTCCATCACTGCTCTCTACATTAATGGTGGGGGTGGAAGGGAAATAGAACCAAAGAGCTAAGAGAAACAGATAAGTATGAGAAAAAAATGTGAAGCTTGCTGGGCAGACTGGATGGGCCGTTTGGTCTTCTTCTGCCGTCATTTCTATGTTTCTATGTTTCTATATTACAAATTCATGGGACTAGAACTTCCATCATGCTGATCTTGTGCATTGCAAATTAGTATAAAGAAGGTGCTATGCTTGTGAGTCTGTAATACTGCAGGGTCGGCACAGACGAGAAGGGCACATTTCTCTGCTCAGCCACCGGTGGTATGGGGTCCACTGGTGGCTGCACAGGCCTCTCTATGTCAGCCATCTGTGCCCCCTACAGCCAAATGGCCTTGCGCCGGGGGGCATTGACCCCTCTCTGTCCCTCCCTCGGTATGCCCCTGGGTCCTTCTGCTCTGCCGTGCATGTTGCTAATCCATTGTCCTTATCCTGTTTGTGCCTTGTTCCTGATCCTGCATGTGCCTCCCATGTTCTTACGTCCGTGTCCCCTGCTACTGCTTTGTCCTGCTGTTGCCTCATTGCCTTGACCCTTGCTTCCTCTTCAGCTGATCTCTTGTGCTTGACCTTGGCCTATCTGCCTCTGCCTGAATACCAGCTGCCCCAACTCCTGTCTGGTATTTGACTCTGCCTGCATGCCACCTGCCCCGACTCCTGCCTGGATCATGACTTTTGCCTTCTCGCTGCCTGCCCTGACCATTGGTCTGTTCCTGGACTTCCTTTGCTAATTGGGACCTTACCCGAACCTAAGGGCTCAGCCAGTGGGGAAAGGGTTTGGTAAAGGTGAAACCCAAAACCAATCCCCGAATTTGTCCGTCTACTATTCGGTTTGCTTGCTAGGCTGTGTCAATCATGCCTCAGTCCCAAGGGCTCACATAAACATAAATAGAGACCAACCATGACAGTTCTCTGTCTCCAACTGCTGGTAGGGGAGAAAACCCATCTATTTAGACTGATCTGGTGGACATTTATGAAATGTGTTTATTGTGTAGTACAGACTGGGTGAAATGGGGGGGAGTTCATCCTGAAGAACCAAGAAGGTCTCAATGACCTGGAGAAGGACTGGAATAACTGATAGACTAACTGGTAAACTTGTTAATTTCATTCACATGCACATGTTTTAAAATTGTCCAACTTACATGAGTAAGTCCTATTTAACTTGTGCAAGTAAAATATACATGTGTAAAAATAGGTAGGAAAAGTACACGCATTCAGTACACTGACATATATGGTTTCAATGCATTGCATGCATTACCACGCAAGCCTACATACATGTGCATGGCCAGATTTAGGCATAGGCAACTTAGGAATGTGCCTGGGGTGCCACATTTTGAAGGCACCCAATACCTGCAATTCTCCCTTGCCACTTCTTGATTTCTGGGGACAAAACCCCCCCATTTCAGTCTTCTGCCTATTGGCACTATAGTCTTAAATCCGGCCCTGTGCATTGTATACTGCAAGGCAGAGATGTGCATATTTTATAAGATGCATATATCTCACATGCTTATTTTAAAATACTTGTGTAGATCCGCTCGTGGCCATATTTTGCATATATGCCACCACGTGCATTTGTTTGAAAGTGGTCGTCTTAGGGCCTTATTTTCCAAACATATCGCACGCGGTAAGGGACGTTTCGCACATGAAATGTCCCTTTTCGCGTGCGATACCAAAATGGGGGCAGAGTTGGCCCCGGAAGAGGAGGAGTCGGGGCGTCACCGGGGCCGACTCAGCGAAGCTGCCGCGCACGACAAAAAGGTAAGGCCCTTTTCGCATCCTATTTCGCTCCCAATAGCTACACCTCCTATGGTGGCGCTATTGGGTGCGAAACCGGCAGCGATCGCACCGTGACGGTGCGATTGCTGCCGGCTAGTGCAGGCCCGCCCCCCCATTTTGGCCCCCCGCCCCTCATTTCCTAAAGTATTGCAGGCCTGCGATACTTTAGAAAATGAGGCCCTTAGTTTGTAAGCCCTTCTGGGGATGCAGTACTTGAATGTAATCCACTTTGAAGTGTCACAAAAGCCGGAATATAAATATAAAAAATAAAAATATTAGAATTGTGGCTGCTTTTGAGGCTAGACGGACCAGTATGCAGATAAAGGTAATGAATCACTTTTAAAATAATAATTTGTTTTTCTCTCAGAAAGTAATTCCATATGAACCATAAACAGACCATTATTATTACTTAGTAATATTTGATTGTTGTAGCATAATAAAACTGAAAGGAAAATTTCTCTGCCCTCTAGGAGAACAGATGTCCTAGTCATGACACCATGGTTTGCACCAATAATTTGGGATGGAACATTTAGCACTGACATCTTGAACCAACAGTTCAAGCAAAGAGATGTCAGAGTTGGACTGACATTGTTTGCCATTAAAAAGTAAGTATGTCCTCCAAAAACAGAATTCACACCAGAGTTCTCTGTGGCAGCTTGAAAGCAGATTCTGCAACAAGGTGCATGGACTTCTGTGCCTGAGATTTTGCACATCTGCAACAGGCAGATCTGGAATCATCCAGTTTTCAAGGATCTCACACTCTTGCCTCCTTCCCAAAGTGTAGATGTCAAAATAAGTTTTAGAACAAGAACAGGACTCAAGTGGGGGGTGTGCTGGCAATAATATTATACTACTGCACGGAGTATCTGAGTAACCACAGAAATCATCCCTTTAAGCCTCAGAAATGCAGTCAAGTAAAGCTTGGTTAGTTTATCCAAACATTTGCATATCTCTGCTATTCTAATCTGTCATAATGTCAAATATAGCTGTTGGCTACTTAATCTGAAAATCTATTAATCCAATTAAAAGCAGAGTTATCCTACCAATAAAATTAACCAGAAATCACTAAAGCAGCATGACTTGGCAGTATGTACACTTAATGACAGATTGTGCAGTAACTAAATACAATATTCCCGGTTGAAACCCACACTGTGCTTTGTTTGACCGAAGGATATAAGATCCATTGGGTAATTTCAAAAAAGCCTCTACTAGAGGACCGGGATTCGGTTCTAGAGGGCAATCAGCCTCTCCTTCTAGTGTGAGACAAGTATTATAGACCTGCACCAGGGAATTACACACAGTTACAGGAACTTTGTGACAACCTTGTGCTATAATCCAGTGATAACCAGCATTATTAATACACAAATGTGTTGGTTCAAAGATTTGAATTGTTTTAATCCAGGAGTTGCTTCCGTTCAAGCTTTCTAGGTACTGACCCCAGTTCTGGATTTCCCAACAGCGTTTAAAAACCTGAGTGGTGATTGGGAAAAAAATACGTCTAACCCCTTGTACTAGAGTTGAACCTAAGGTTGCCCATGGTTCTTTTCCCATTTCATGTTTGGTGACCTGCAAAATAACTTGTGAGGCCTCAACATGAGCATACTGAATTTGCTCAGCTGTGAGGTTTATTTCCTCTAACATTTTTCACAATTGAAGGTCTCCCCATTTGGTTTTGGGGAAGTAAGACCATCAATAAAATGAGTAAGCTGTTCTATTCTTGCTAGAACCTATATTTTCTCATCAGTCGTGGATATGGCTTCAATCCCTAACTGTAAGGTTTGAGCTAAGTAATCCCTTAACTGAAAAATACCTGCTCTTAGCAGATATTCATTGGACTGAATGCCTTTTATAGCAGTTTTAATTCTATCATTAAGATTAAGGAATGTATTCTGAACCTCATGTTTCAAAGCATTCCTGCGTTTTCTGTTGGCTGTTCTCATTACCCAATCAGGCAGGGGAAATGAGTCATTCAGTCATTTTGTCTGTACAATTAAATCTAACACAGAAGTAACCTCAGCGTCATTCATCCCCCTCAGTTAAACCCCTGATACAGGCAGCGGTCAAGGACCGGCCCAGCACAGGTGTATTTTGAAAAAAATAGCCTCCTGAGTAAAGAAAGGTCCCCATACCCTATTAAAAAATCTTTTATTACAAAGATTAACCTGATAACGCCAACTAGGGCAAAAAAAGCAGTATTCCTGGGTGGACAAGGACTGGGCACAAAAGAACCTATTATTTCCACATGCATTATTCCATAAAGTTAAATTATGATATGGGATTTCTACCAATGCGTAAAAGAAACAGGCAATTCATCACAAAAGAAATGATAATGTGTATTTAAAAACAGAATTTCATTTATTTATTTATTTTGAATTCTTATATACCGACATTCCTGTAAAATATACAGATCACACCGGTTTACAGTAAAACAGAACTGTCGTGGGAGGGCGTTACATTAAACATTGAACATAAGAGCATAAGAACATTCGAAACGTTTGGAGAAACGTTTGGAGAAACGTTTGGAGAAAAACATTAAACATTGGAGCAATAAACATTGAACATTAACTAAGAGCATCAGAGCATTACATTAGACGTGATGCTTGGATTCAGGGGAGTAAGGGAGGGCATATGTGGGAATGAAGAGAGGGAGGAAGGGCTAGGGGGGGCAGGAGAAAAAGGAGGGAAAGAGCGGGCGGAAGTAACTGAGGAAGAAGACATCCCGAAGAGGCCGGGAGGGCAGGGTAGAAAGAGCGGCGTGCTCAATTATTCCTCAAGCCTTAGTTCACGTCCTTCGAACGGCGTCAGAGTGAGCTTGGGTTTCCGGGAAAGCTTGACTGAAAAGCCACGTTTTTAAATGTTTCTTAAAGGTTTGATGGCAAAGTTCTTGACGTAGTTCCGGTGGCAGAGTGTTCCATAGAGTAGGCCCTGCTGTTGATAATGCTCGCTTTCTTAGAGTGGATTTGGCCGGGGGGCATACAAGGTGCCTTTGTACGCTCTTCTGACTGGTCTGTCAGAGGTGTGTGGACGGAATTGAATACTAAGTTTGAGAGGGGCGATGTTATATATGTCCTTGTGGATCATCATGAGAACTTTAAAAGAGATCCTAAATTTGATGGGTAGCCAGTGAAGAGACTGAAGGATGGGGGAAATATGGTCTCTTTTATTTGAGTTGGTGAGTATCCTAGCTGCGGCATTCTGGACCATCTGTAGGGGTTTGATAGTTATTGCAGGGAGACCAAGCAGGAGTGAATTGCAGTAGTCTAGTTTAGAGAGGATAATAGATTGAAGCACCAAACAGAAGTCTCTAAAATGCAGGAGAGGTTTCAGTTTTTTAAGTACTTGTAATTTAAAGAAGCATTCTTTGGTTGTATTGTGGACAAATGATTTTAAATTGTATTGGTTGTTGAGCCAAACCCCTAAATCTCTGACAGAAAGGGAATGGTTGATAGCTGTTTTAGCGAATTGAGAAGCGCTTGGGGAGTTGAGGAGAACGTGGTTTTCATCCGGAGAAATGATGAGGATCTCGGTCTTATCTGGATTGAGGATCAGGTTTAGGCTAGTGAGAAGACTGTTGATAGATAGTAAACAACTGTTCCAGTAAGACCAGGTTTTTTGAAGAGAATCTGTGATTGGGAGAAGAATCTGGACATCATCAGCGTATAGGTAATACGTTAATTTTAGGTTAGAAAGTAATTGGCAAAGTGGGAGCAGGTAAATATTGAAAAGGGTAGGAGAGAGGGATGATCCTTGTAGGACTCCCAGGTTTGATCTGATGGGGTGTGATTCCTTATTATTGATCCTGACCTTGTAAAATCTATTGTCTAGGAATGATTTGAACCAACTGAATGATTAACAGTATCAAATGCTGCAGATAGGTCGAGTAGTGCTAGTAGGTAAGGTTGTTTTTTTCCTAGGTTTAGGAGGATGGTGTCCGATAGCGAGGTTAGCAGGACTTCAGTATTTTGAGTTTTTCAGAATCCAAACTGGAATGGGGAAAGAATATTGTTCTCCTCCAGGTATTCTGACAGTTGTTTATTTACTATTCTTTCCATAATTTTGGAGATCAGAGGTAGGTTAGCTATCGGTCGGAAGTTTGCAGGGTCAGTAGTCGGAAGGTTGGGTTTTTTTAGAAGGGGTTTAAGAATGGCTAGTTTTAGTTGTTCTGGTACCCATCCTTGTGTCAAGGAGCAGTTAATGATATCTGCTAAAGATTTTGAAATAATGTTTGGGATGGAGAGAAGAAGATTGGAGTGTATTGTGTCCAATGGGTGTGAGGAGGGTTTCAGCTTCTTGAGGATGTTTTCGATTTCCAGCGAAGACGAGGTCTCGAAGGAATCTAGAATGGAGCTTCGATTAGGAGATGTAGTGCAAGAAGGGTGGGTTATCTGTTGGGAGGTGGAGAGTGGCTTTATGAGGTTAGCTATCTTTTTCTCAAAAAAGATGGCCAGCTCTGTGGCTTTGTTGAACGCTTGATCATCTGGTATGGTAGGGGGAGAAGGTTTTGTGAGGGATGAGACATAGGAGAATAAGGCTTTAGAGTCAAAAATGAAGTGGTGGATTTTTTGGAGAAGAAATCTTTCTTGGCTCTGAGAATAGCATTCCTATAGGCATTAAGACGGGATTTATAGTCTGATAGAGTTGAGGTGGATGGGTTCTTGCGCCATCTGTGCTCTTTGCTACGTAGATCTTGCTTGAGAGCTTTTAGTTCCGGAGAGAACCATGGTTTCCTATTGTCCTGGGGTGGGTGAAGTGATTTTGTGACGGTTGGGCAAGATTGTTCTGCAACTTTGCTAGTGATCCTGAACCAGGATGTAGTTGCTGAGTGAGCGTCCGTGAGATCGAGTTGAGCTAGATCTTTTGTAAGCAGCTTACTAAGGTGGTCTATAGAGCAGGGTTTCCTGAACTGAATTGAGGTTTTAGGGAAGACTGGCAAGGGGTGATCTTTGATTTGTAGCTCTGAGGAAATGATATGATGGTCTGACCATGGGACTGAAACGCAGGTTGGGCAGGTAGCAGAGGTGATGCCCTCGTTTATGAAAATAAGGTCCAATGTGTGGCCTGCTTTGTGCGTGGGGCTGTTGACGATTTGTCTGAGGCCCAAGTGGCTGAGTGCAGTGAGTAGAATTTCACAATTGGGGGATTGTGGTAGTCTACGGTAGTCTACAAACATAAGACAGAGAATCCTTAAGCAGTGGGAGGGGGAATCCTGTATCCTCTCCCCCCCCCCATGTGGAATAATTCTCATAAGAGAGCGTTACCTCAGGAAAGATGTCCATCCAGGAGAAAACAAGACCTTTAGTCAAACCTGAAAATCCATACATAGGTCCAGACAAGGAGTCCTCCAGAGGTATCTTTGAAAGGGGATTTATGCAGGCACAAGATCCATTACGAAAGCAAGGATGAAGGGCAAATTGCCGCTGGAATTTTCAGAAGCACCAATATGTGGTTGAGAGCAGTGCTGCAGTTTCAAGGAGGGAGATTCAAAAATCCCAGTAAGATTGATATTCACTTTCCTGAAACCCAGGAACAAGTTCTGATACCTGGTTGAACAGAACTCTGCATGGAAGCCATCAAGAGGAGACTCCGAAGTGATGGAAGAAAGCTGCAAGAAGGAACGATCCAGTTGCTGGAACAGAGCAACAAGTCTGGACTCAAGACCCACAGGCAGGGATTCCGGAGAGATGCCTTGCCAGACCTGGTGAATGTAAAACCTGAAAGGAACATCAATATGCAACAGAACAGGATCTTGTACCAGCCAGCCATGGTACGGAACCAAAATGACACCAGAAGGCAAAGGCACAGCAAGAAGAGACAAAGGCTCAGAAAGTGAGCACTTACTGACATGTGAGTGAGAATAACGGAGCTCCCGTGAAGCTGCGGGAAAAGAGGTGGAATGCAGCTGGGTATGAGATAAGAGGTAAAAGAGTGAGATGGGAGAAGCAATAATCAAAAATACCCATCATGCAATAACATACTTACAATAAGGTTTATATAAAAGAAACACCGCATGCAAAAAGGTACTGATTGGGGAACAAACCACACAGCATGCAAGCAGAAGCTTCTGCTGGAAGCGGGTTAAACATGGAGGACGTTCAGACGCGGGAGTAGCTACGCCGAGAACAACCTGGTCTTCCTGCTCTGGGGTAGGCACAGTCATATCACATCTCGGAATGACATCAATTGCTTGAGCAGTGGGAGCGCTGGGCAGCGGTAGTTCCTCCTGTCTCATCGGCGTCAGCGGAAACTGTGGATGCAGCAGAGACTGCATCCACAGAGGCGCTGGCACCGGAAAACCCCAATGTCTCTGGAACCAGCTTGACATCTCTAATAGACACAACTTTTCTGTTCTCTGGATCCTCAGAGTCAGAAAGCAACAGTCCCGAGGTACCTAGAAGTTCTGTAACAATAAAGGGTTTAGACCAGTATGGTTCTAATGAGCCACGAACATGCGTTTTGCTCAAAACTACGGAACCAATCGGAAAAGGATTTGGATTCCGAGGGGCTTTGTCAGAAGTAACCATATCATCTGAGGAAGCCATGTTTTCTAGCATAGAGAACCCAAAGAGAGACATAGCGGGAGCTTCATGATTGGCAGTTATGGTACTATTAATCCGGATTTGGATCTCCGGAAGATGAAGGTACCAATTACTGGGGCTAGATTTCAAGGCAAAAATTTGCAGACTACGCTTAACCTCACCGTTAACCTTTTCAACCATTCCATTAGACCCTGGACGATGTGGGTAGGAGAATGGATGAGTAATGCAATCATCAGCACAGAAAGTCTAAACCTCAGAATTTTTGAAGGCTGGACCGCCATCTGTGCAGAGAAACTGAAAAGGCAAAATACCAAATACTATAGCCAGACGGTTAACAGTTACTATAGCTGTAATGTGTTTCTGTGCAAATAAAAACACAAAGCCAGTAAAGGAATCAAGTACTACCAAAATATGTCTGTAGCCACGGGAAGAAGTAAGGGGACCAACATGATCCATATAGACCACCTGCCCTGGTCTACATAAAGGGGGTCCAGTATGTTTTGGATTCGTGCGCTGACAATCCAAACACTCACTGACCATTTTCTTTGCCTGACTTCTAGTTAAAACCCATCCGAATGCTGGCACAAAGTTGCCGCATTCAAATGTAAGGAACCATGCCTAGCGAGACGTGCCCTTACAGTGGTCTCTTGCTGAGAGAAAGCCAATTTAGCTGCCTCATCTGCCGGAGAATTGTAACGAGAGTACCAGCCCAAAGTCTGGTGAGCTGGCACATGCAAAACTAGCACCTGGACAGTAAGTTTCTGTGAAGTAGAAAATATTAGTCTCTAGTGAGCTCTGTGTGCTATAGGCTTGCCTGTAATATCTAAAAAGTCATTGTTTTCCCACACTTTCATGTGTGAATTGAACCCAGGCACCACATATGTAGAATCAGAACAAACCATAACGGACCTGTCAGGGTCCAAATTGGTCATGTGTTCAATATGTGTCAAAGCCTTTTGAAAGGCAATGAGTTCAGCTTGCTGTGAACTCATATCTCCCAGTTTCCAACTATGCATGTCAGACACTTTCCATTGTCCTCTCTTATTAGGAGTCAAAATTACATTAGCTGCACCTGCAAAAAAAGGCTGTAAGATAGTCACTAGAAGGCGTAGCAGAACCATCAGTAAAAATCACCAACTGCACTTTCTGATGAATCGGAGGACTGAACCTATCTTGCTCAGTTGTTAAGAAAAGATCCTCACAAGTCAAAACAATGTCAGAATCAGCCAAACCATTCTGATAATGGAATTGTACATCATCTCTATATTGATCAGCGCGCCATTGAACCCAGTGGGTGGAGAGAGCTCTACTCTCTGGGAAAGAATGGCGAGTGACAGCCTGTAACTGGGGTATCCCAGTATAACAATGAATGGTCTTACCCTGTGCCAGAGTAGAGACTTTAGACAAGCAATATCTGACAGCTGTCAACGTACACTCAATAATATTAAATTTCTTCTCAGGCTGAGAGAAAGTGTGTATAATATAACAATGGGCTGAGATTCAACAAGATTACATATGCTTGCCAAGAAATGAGAGTCAGAGACCTGCAGCGTAACATCTAAATCTTTTGCTGGCTTATGGTGTGCCAGAGGGGCTGAATTTTTGACAGCCTCCTGTAGCGCCCGCAAACACTCAGAATGAACAATAGTCCAATCCCTTGCCACAACGGCATCACCTTTAAGCAAATCATACAAGGGGGCCGCTAATGAGGCAAAACAAGGTACAGTTTTACGTACAAAATTGAGGCTTCTCATTATTACCTGCAATTGGCAAGTTGTTTTAGGTTCAGGAAAGGAAATTATTTTTTCTTGGCGTGTGGGGGCCAGTGTAGCACCTGCCACCCCAATTAAAAATCCCAGAAACTTTACTTCCTCAAACCCAGTTCTAGCCTTGGCAAAATTCACTACAGATCCTTCCTCACCCAGTGTTGCGTTCGTGCCTGTTCTCGCCCTCGCCCACCCTCTCTTCCTTAGTTTCGACTCCCTTCGGGTCTGATGAACAGATGCTGCCGCGGCTTCTCCTTTCCGTTCTTCCTGGAAACCCCGGGCTGGCCTGATGCTGCGGATCCGCCCTGTTCCTGATGATGTAAGGGCGCATGCGCACGCTCCAGAGTTTGTACCGGCAAGGGCGCGAACCTCGGGGGCGTCCCCCCATAGTGACATCATCCGATTCCACCTTAAAAGGTCTTTGTTTGCTACTACGAATTGAGTTAACAAGGGGAATTCGTTCTCCGCTGCTCTGCCTCCACAACCTTACCTAGGGGTACCCGCTCCTCGGGGGCCCCGCTCTCTCTTCTTGATTTCAGATTGCTAAGACGGGATCCGGTACTCGCTCCACAAGGGCCTACGTCCCTGAATGCTCAGAAGACTCCTTACTACCTGGAAGCGATCACAGACGTGAACACAGTGAGTTCTACCGTGTTTCCCCGAATATAAGACAGCGTCTTACTTTCTTTTTACCCCCAAAAGTCCCACTATGTCTTACTTTCAGGGTATGTCTTATATTGGAAAAAAAACCTGAGTGTTCAAAAAAAAATTATTTTTAAATACCTGTCGGAGGGCCGCGTGGGTCCAGGCGGCTGGCGGCGGGAGCCGGGTGGTTGCGTGTTAAATCTAGGCCGCGGGCGGGTGGGCGCTTGTTCCAGGCGGCGGCGGCGGCGGCGGGGGGGCGGGTGGACGCGCGTTAGTTCGAGACGGCCGGCGGGCGGTCGCGTGTTAAATCTAGGCCGGGTCGCACAGGCGCGCATTCATTCACTGCCGGTGGGGGCTGCCGAGGCAGCCCCCACCGGCAGTGAATGAATGCGCGCACAGGCCCACAGCGCCTGTGCAACCCCTGTGATTCGGCGCTGGGGGCTGCCGGTGGGGGCTGCAGGTGGGGGCTGCGGCAGTGAATGAATTCATTCATCCAGGCGGAGGAGCCGGCTGCTTTCGCCGCTGCCGGCTGCTTTCGGCTACCGCTGCCGGCTGCTTTCGGCGCTCAAGGCAGTCACATGCCGTGACGTCACAGCATGTGACTGCCTTGAGCGCCGAAAGCAGCCGGCAGCGGCAGCCGAAAGCAGCCGGCAGCGGCGAAAGCAGCCGGCTCCTCCGCCTGGATGAATGAATTCATTCACTGCCGCAGCCCCCACCGGCAGCCCCCAGCGCCGAATCGCAGGGGTCGCACAGGCGCGCATTCATTCACTGCCGGTGGGGGCTGCCTCGGCAGCCCCCACCGGCAGTGAATGAATGCGCGCCTGTGCGACCCGGCCTAGATTTAACACGCGACCACCCGCCGCCCGCCGGCCGTCTCGAACTAACGCGCGGCCCCCCGCCCCCCCCCCCCCCCGCCGCCACCGCCGCCTGGAACAAGCGCCCACCCGCCCGCGGCCTAGATTTAACACGCGACCACCCGGCTCCCGCCGCCAGCCGCCTGGACCCACGCGGCCCTCCGACAGGTATTTAAAAATAATTTTTTTTTTAAATGACAGGTACGTCTTACTTTCGGGGGATGTGTTACATTAGCCGACCCCCCTAAAATTCCCACTACGTCTTACTATCAGGGGTGTCTTACTATCGGGGAAACACGGTATTACAGATAGGAACTGGTACTTGCTCCATGAGGGCCTATGTTCCTAATCTCCGAAGACTCCCTTCTGACTAAGACATTATCGCAGGTACGGAGATCGTGAGTCATTATTGTAGATTGCAGATAGGATCCGGTACTCGCTCCACGAGGGCCTATGTTCCTAAAACCCTCCAAAGACTCTCTTCTATTCCATAAGCCATCTCATACATAGATATTGTGAGTTCTCATTCCAGACTGCATATAGGAACCAGCACTCGCCTACGGCTCCTGTTCCTGAATACTGAAGACTCTCTGTTGCATAGAAGCCATTACAGATATCTACAATTGTGAATGAATCATCTACTACTGGTTATGTATCCAGAATACCCTGTCTACTCATTACCTATAGTCTCTCTCTACAGCTCAGCAACCCAGAGACTGTAATTCCAGTATCTGAGGGACTTCAGCCCTGCTAGGCACATCAGCTCACTACTGCCACCTCTGGTGGTTCTACTTCCTGTCTAATAAAGAACTATCTGTGTTGTCTCCATACTCCAGCCTAGCCGGTGGTCCCTCTCAGGATATCCTCCTGGGGGCGCTGTCATCGGCCATTGGCCCAGGGATTCACCAATTTACCTCAAGTGTTCATTCCTTACACTACTAGAGCGGTATTATATGACTGCCACTCTGTGGGAAGCCAACCCACCACAGATCATTAACTCCGCCAACTCAGTATTATAATTGTTAGCTCTTCCCCTTGGCAGGGTGATCCATAGCAGATTGCTAACTCCCTGGCGGACTTATAACAGATTGCTACTCCTAGCCGCAGGGATTGATAACAGATTGTTAACTCCTTCCCTCCAGGAGGAGATCCATATCAGACTGCTAACTCCTCCCCCTACAGGAGGAGCTCGATAACAGATTGCTAATTCCAAGCAACAGATTTGTAACAGATTGCTAACTCCTCCCCTCTAGAGGAGCAGATCTACGACAGATTGCTAACTCCCTGGCGGACTTATATCAGATTGCTAACTCCGAGCAGCAGATTTATAACAGAGTTTTAGGGGTGATATTACACACACTTGGGGTGATCTCTATTTGGATTTTTTTTTTTTTTTTAAATTCTTTATTTATTGCTTTCAAATTATAAACAACAAATATTTTTAATTATAACATCGAGTTAACTGGCCTACACAAGATACATCCGAAAATTATATATGATCATAAAAATAAAACTAATCAGTCAGTCATTTCAAAAAAGGAAAGACAAAGTGATTTCTATTTACTAACAAGCGGTTCCATCAAAAGGAAAAAAAAAAAAAAGAACAAAGACAATTAGCATTACTAATCCCTCTTTCTTTTTTAATACCGGTATTATATAGCTAGAAGACCCTTAAGGTCATTGGGATCATTAAATATATAGTTCTTACCATCTATTTTTACATTGTATCTACATGGATATTTCAACATAAAATGTCCACCTTTATCTAACACTTGTTTTCTCATGTTCAAAAATTGCTTCCTACGCAGTTGAGTAGTTTTTACAAAATCTGGAAAAATCCAAATTTTTTGACCATAAAAAGTCTTTGAACGATTTTGAAAAAAAGACTTCATTATATTATCTTTATCAGTACTGAATGCAAGCTGTACTAATAAAGTCCCCCTATTTTTTACATCCAGATCTTCCTGAGATTTCTCCAATAAATCAGATAGATCAATGGTACTATTAGATGTTTTCTGATCTAACAACTCATTTTCTCCCTCCTTCTCATCCCTTATTAACTTTTCTGGTCCCTTTTCTTTATTCCTAATACTATTTCCAATATAGAATACTCTAACTATAACCGGGAGACATTTACCTGGAATTTTCAAAATTTGTATTAAATAATTTCTAAATAATTCCATAGGGTTAATCTTTTTTATTACTGGAAAATTATTTACCCTTAGGTTTAATGATCTTATAGAGTTTTCAAGATTTTCCAACCTTCTATTAAATTCTCCTTCAACACTCATCTGATGATTTTGGATTTTCTCTATTTGTAATACTCGTTTTTCTATCTGATTTACTTCTTTTACTTGCTCTTCCAATTTTACCGTATTCTGTAATGAGGAATTAGTGGTCTTCATAACAACTTCTGTCAATTTATTTATAGACATGTCTAATTTCGCTAAATAATTCCAGACACTTTCTAAGGTTATATTTGCTGGTCTCATCAATAACATTTCAGTCCTAATCACTACTTCAGTATCTTTCTGTTTCTCAGTTACAGATTTAGTTAATCTTGGAGTGCTAGTTTCTTTGGGATTATCACTTGGATTTTCCAAATTACTTAACTGCGTATCTTTCATCTCTTGTTCTAATATATCTGACAAGGTATCATTTTGCTTAATACTATTTTGTGAGTCCAGAGATCTCAGGGCTTCTTCTTGCATATTCCCTGGATTCCTTGGGATAGAAACTTCCACAATTCCAGGTAGAGGTGTTTCCGGTGCCCCGGGGCTCAGTGATATTTCTTCAACCAGAGAGGGGGTATTCCGCTCTATTACCCCACTCTCAGCGGTTAGCCCAATAGGGGAATTACATGGGGGATTTAGCCATTCAGACACCGTCCTCTGACCTGCTTCTACAACATCCACACCAGTTGGAGGCCTCAACCTGGCCTTCCTTTTGGTGTGTGGCATACTCTTAGGCAAATATACAGGGAAAATCAGGCAGTAGGATAGAGTCCGATAGGGTAATGCACAGTCAATAATAGATTTCACTTTGGGAGGTTTGGAGAGGATAAGGAAGACTTATTACCTGAATTCATGAAAGATGTCCAAAACAAATATCAATCGGCGATCTGCAAACCCCCAGCAAATCCCGGCTAAGCCCGGCCAAGCCCGGCCAAGCCCCTTGAGCGCGCGCGGCTTTAGCGGCGCGCCGGTGTCAGCTGCGCGCCGCAAGGATTTTGGTTATATAGCCCAACTTCCGGGTCCCGCCTCCGGAGCACGCCCCCAATCAGGGAAATCAGCTGGTAGGTGTAGAGACGCCGTCGGGGCAAGAACTCCGCTTACCCCTGGAAATGTCAGCTGAAGCAGGCAATGTTCGCTCCCTCTCCTCTCCTCCTCAGGGAACAGAACTTGTAATTCGGCTATATAGCCCAACTTCCGGGTCCCGCCTCCGGAGCACGCCCCCAATCAGGGAAATCAGCTGGTAGGTGTAGAGACGCCGTCGGGGCAAGAACTCCGCTTACCCCCGGAAATGTCAGCTGAAGCAGGCAATGTTCGCTCCCTCTCCTCTCCTCCTCAGGGAACAGAACTTGTAATTCGGCTATATAGCCCAACTTCCGGGTCCCGCCTCCGGAGCACGCCCCCAATCAGGGAAATCAGCTGGTAGGTGTAGAGACGCCGTCGGGGCAAGAACTCCGCTTACCCCCGGAAATGTCAGCTGAAGCAGGCAATGTTCGCTCCCTCTCCTCTCCTCCTCAGGGAACAGAACTTGTAATTCGGCTATATAGCCCAACTTCCGGGTCCCGCCTCCGGAGCACGCCCCCAATCAGGGAAATCAGCTGGTAGGGACTTTTGGCCAGCTTGGGGGGGCCCCCTGACCCCCCCCCAAGGCTTGCCAATAATCCCTGGGGGTCCAGCGGGGGTCCGAGAGCGATTTCGTTGTCGGCTGCCAGGAATCAAAATGGCACTGATAGCCTTTGCCCATACTATGTCACAGGGGCTACCGGCGCCATTGGTCAGCCCCTGTCACATGGAATGAGCACAAGATGGCGCCGATGGCCATGTGACAGGGGCTGACCAATGGTGCCGGTAGCCCCTGTGACATAGTAGTTCAGAGGCTATTCGGCACCATTTTGAGGAGCACGGCTTGCAGTAGCACACCGGGCACGGAGGGACAAATGGAACCCGAGACCCCGCTGGACCCCCAGGGATGTTAGTAAGTCTTGGGGAGGGATCGGGATGGTGGTGGTGGGGGGGGGGGTGTATGTAATGTCTTAAAATGAATTTAAATGCTTGGGGTGGGGTTTTTTTTAGCTTCGTTTCCCGCTTCATTTTTTGGGCCGGTTTCGGGTTTCCTCGTTTTGTTTTTCAAAAAAACTAAACGAGAAAACCCGAATTTTACCACGAAGTATCCGAGTCAAAAAACGACCCGGTAGAAAAAAACGAAGCACATCTCTAATGACCATGCGGGTACTCCCATTCGGTTTGGGCACAGGAAGGACAGGGGAATTAAATTCAGAATATTCCTCAATCAAAACCCCTTGAGTCACCTTCTGAGAAATAATAACATCCAGGTCATCCCAGAATTTTTTAAGTTCAGGATACTGCTTTTGAGGACTGAAAGGCTTAGTGATTTGTACCAAGCCTGTGTGTGTATGGTAGAGCTGAACAACTCCTAACTTCAGCCATTCAGTAAATATTTTTTTCAGCTCAGCTTCTCCTATTAAGGATTTGAGCTGAGGTGAAACTGAAGCTTTTACAGCCTCAAAGCCATACGATGGGTCTTCCCTCATTATAGAAGGCAAGACAGGTACATCAGCCTGGGTGAAATAAACTGCAAACGGATCCTCATCATCAAATAAACAAGCCACTTTTATGAAGTGAGACCCTTTGAAGTAAGGGGAAAATATCTCTATGTTTGCTAAGGGAGCCTGAGACTGCTTTCCTGCATTCATAGTAATTGTAACATCCTCATTTAAGTACTGAATAGTGTCCCATTCTCTCATCAAAATATTAACTGAAGTACCAGAATCCATCATACCCACAAATAACTAGCCCCGCTCCTTACTCTGGACCCACAGAGGGTTGAGCCATGGAGCCAGCACTGTCATGGTGAGTGGCACATTTAGCAGGCTTTTTCTGTGAGGGAGGGGTTGGGCACTCAGCTTTAGCTACAGCCCCAGGCACCCCTGGAGGTTTCTCAGGTGCTGGAAACCACGCAGGGGGGGTTCCCTCTATTGTCCCTTACAGGATAATGTGGAACCCACCCAGTATTAGAGGGATTTCTTGGAGGGGGGGGGGGTGTATAATCCTGTCTAGAATTCCCAAACCCCCTATTTCTATCCTGGGAAGAAGGATTTCTGAAATTAAAACTCACCCTTCTGGTGGGCTTTTCAGGCTGAGATCTCTGGATGTCTCTGTCTCTTTCCCTTTGCCTGTCGGAACCTGGCTGCGCCTGTTTAAGCGACTTACAAGGGATCAAAGGTTGGCCAGCCGCCTCAAAAACCTGCTGGATTATGAAAGGAAAATGCTCATGTCTCTCAGCAGGCGCTAATGAACTTAAACGATTACTAAGATCAATATGAATAGGTATCAGGCATTATGTCTTTTAAAATCTCCCAAACTTGGTCAAAATTACCCATTGTATCCAGCATGCCAAGAGAATATGCTGCAGAAATACTTTTGTAAAATATGACGCAACACCTCACCAAGATTTGTAACCAAAGGCTTGCCGAAGATAGCACGATAGGTCCATGCATAATAACTTCCCCATGAGTCACAAGCAGGGGGGGGGGGGGGTACCAAATTCTGTGGCATCAGAGTGGAAATAATATAATGTCTAGTACACGTATCACACTGGCCGGTGACAGCCTCAAGGGCAACTAGCCTGGTCGCTAAATGCTCCGGCACCAGATTAACATCAGCTGGTAGAGTCCCTAATGGCCGTCTCACTCTATCTGCTTTATGATCGATCTCACTATGGGCTCCAAATTCCACAGGCGTCCCCGTGGAAACAGAATGTATCCCATAATGATCCCTGAGTGTCTGAAAGCAGCGCAAGACAGCATTGTAAAAAACATTCTTTTTCCCAGCCGGGACCTGGTCCACAGGTGGTGTATCGTAAGACAGAATAGCATCCAGAGGGGGCCTCTGCTCAGTGAATGCCAAACCCCCCCCTCAAAATGGCGCCAAAGGCCTTTGCCCTTACTATGTCCCAGGGGCTACCGGTGCCATTGGTCGGCCCCTGTCACATGGTAGGAGCAATGGACGGCCAGCACCATATTGTGGCCATTTGCTGCTGTGCCGGCCACAAGATGGTGCCAGCTGTCCATTGCTCCTACCATGTGACAGGGGCCGACCAATGGCACCGGTAGCCCCTGTGACATAGTAAGGGCAAAGGCTATCATCGCCATTTTGAATACTGGCAGCCAACGGCACTAGTGCAGGAGATCGCTCCAGGACCCCCGCTGGACCACCAGGGACTTTTGGCAAGTCTTGGGGGGGGGTCAAGAGGGTGGGGGTTTTAGTTAGTTTTGTTTAAATTCTCTCCTTAAGACGGGGAAAAATTCGGTAATGATTCGTTGCATTCATGGGGGTTTGCCATGCGTTTCGCGGACCCACGAATGCAACGAATAGGGACCTATACATTGCGGAATGTGCATTCGTTCAAAACGAATGCACACCCCTACAGTTTTATAGTATCTTCTAACAACTGCATGTTATAGTATTGTTCTTTTACCATCAAGCAAAAGGAAAAAAAAATTTCTGGTAATTTCATTCTTACAGTAGGATTTTCTTTTGTACATTTTCATATGTTTCTAATGACATATCCCTGTTGTATTTCAGATATGTAGTCTTCCTCCAATTGTTTCTAGAGACGGCAGAGAAGTTCTTTATGGTTGGATACAAAGTAAACTACTATGTCCTGACAGACAGACCTGAGGCTGTTCCCAATGTGACACTCAAGGAAGGAAGAAGCGTGGTGGTTCTCAAAACCCAAAGCAATGCCAGGTGGCAGGATATCAGTATGAGACGCATGGAAATGATTAGTCTCTTTGCCAAAAAGCAGTTCATCGGTGAAGTTGACTATATTGTTTGTGTGGATGTAGACATGAAGTTTAGTGACCATGTTGGAGTGGAGATCTTAAGTGATGTCTTTGGGACACTACACCCTGGTTTTTACAAGGGTCAGCGCCAGCGTTTCACCTATGAACGCAGATCTGAATCCCAAGCCTATATAGCATCTGATGAGGGTGACTTTTACTATGCAGGAGGCTTTTTTGGAGGCACAGTAGAAGAAGTTTACAAGCTAACAAACCATTGTAGTCATGCCATCTTGACAGATAAAGCAAATGGGATTGAAGCAATTTGGCATGATGAAAGCCATTTAAACAAGTACTTGCTAACCCACAAGCCGACCAAAATCCTGTCACCTGAGTATCTATGGGACAACAACATGGGAGTGCCAGAAATCCTCAAGAAAAGGAGGTTTGTTGCTGTTCCCAAAAATCATAATCAGATCAGAAACAAATGAGAACTGCACCAAATCTCCTTTCATAAGGAAAATGAAGTCACGAGGTCAGCGCTCTCTACCATGGACTCAAGTCATCCCTAGCAGTTTTAATTTAATTTAGCAATTTGTATCCCACTTTTCCAGTAAAACCTCTCAAATATTACTATAGCAAAATGATCCAAGAGGCAAACAGAAGCCAAATATGGAATCTTACAAAACATCTACTGTTGTAAAGGGGAATATTGTGCAGCTGTGTATATGCCAAAGCTTAAAAACATATTTACAAGGATCAGACAAAAGATATTCAAGGTGCACAGTAGGAGGAGCTCTGACATCAGGGCCAGGTTTAAGACTAGGAAGGTGGTATGGTGTTTTTCTGCCATCATGTTTATCTTTCTTTGCACCTGTATGGCAGAACCTGGGGAGGGTGGTAGAGTGCCATGGTGATGCCCCTTTGAAGAGGTGCCAGCACGTGGCCCTAAAGCAAATGAAAACAGGCTCCTCTTTGGCTTGGGTATTTGGTGACTTCAAAATTTAGCACCCCTGGCAGTTGCCTGTGTCAGCTCTCACTAAATCCAGATCCGTTTGCTATGCTTTCCCTTATTAAACTCCTCCCATCCACAAATGGTTATTCGCTCACTTCATTGAGTATTTTTTATTTGCCTCCCCAAAGCCTTAACCCAAACAGATTTTTTCCAACTCTGATCAGAGAAGTCCAACCAGTCTCCCTTTTGCCCATATAGCTTACATTATTTCCTTTGGGAGAAAAAAAAATGTTCGGAAGATCATGGAAACTGGCTCATGCCACGTGATTTCCTTTTAATCTGATTACATTGGAGTTAAACCAAATGTCAACAATAAATCAAATGTATTTATAAAATAATAATAATAGCAGGTCCTCCCCTTACATAATTTACTATATTGTATTCTACTGAAATATGAACTATTAACATATCCATGTTACTCTTCCTGTTTTTCTTGTGCCTTTTTCTTTCCTCTTTTTGTATATCTTTTCTTTCTTATTTTGTTTTGATTGTTAAAGACTGTTAGTTTTATGTTTTGAATATATAAAAGAAATAAAAAATGTTTTCCCCTTACTCCAGCGTGTTAGGACTCCGGAGCCTTTGTGTCGGGTGAGGGAAAGAGAAGTGTGGGCAGGTATTTTTGGTTTCTTGCTCTTCATGGCCTGATCATGCTCAATGTAGTTTCTCAGTCTTTTTCTTTAGGAAACAGACATCACCCAAGTAACATTGCATGTCTAATAAGTGATACTGAGGCTAATGCACAGGGAAATGGGGCAACTAATGCACTATTCAGTGTGGCACAAAGCAGGCCCAGAATACCTCATTAAATGTCCATTTTTCCCTATTAATCTCCTCCCCCTAGAGTGGAGCCTCTGCTCCAGGTTTTAAGAGCAAAGTTATTTATTTGCTTCAGAATCTTTTCCAACTGCAAAATGCACAAATGTAAGCATTGATTTATTTCCAGGTATATTCATTTCTATGTATATTGATTATGCCCTAAAGCCCATCTTCAAGGGCAATGGTTCTCAACCTTTTTCCCGTTGTGACACACCTGAAGGACAATGCTCACATCTGAGACACACTGCTCATTACAATCCACGGCTAAACTAAAAAAAAAGCCTCAGTATTACTTTTATTGTTAAGAATGACAGAAGGGAAAGATAAAGAATACTCTTACTGAACAGAAATGAGAAATTACCACTTACCTGATAATTTCCTTTTCTTTAGATCAAACAGATGAATCCAGAACCAGTAGGACATGCACCTCTACCAGCAGATGGAGATGGAGCAAAGCTGACATCACAGTATATATATATATATATATATATATATATATATCGCTGCAGTGATATCAGCCTGCCAGTATTCTTTACAAAAGCCAACTATGGAAGACTAACAAAAATTTGATTAATAGCAGATAACCATTCCAGTACTCAGCCAACAGGAAACAATGAGTTCAGACAAAGAATGTATTAACACTAGTTTAGGGACTGGATTAACACTTACCAGTAACCCCTGGAACACTTAGCCACATAGGAGGACCATAGCACAATCATTCGGCAGTCAAGGGCAGGAAGCTGGATTCATATGTCTGATCTAAAGAAAATGAAATTATCAGGTAAGTGTTAATTTCTCATTTCTTAGCAGCCAAACAAATGAATCCAGAACTAATGAGAAGTACCCAAGCTACTACCGAATAGGGTAGGAGGCTTCCCACAGTCCAGTCAAAACCACATGGGCAAAGGCTACATCCTTCCAGGCCTGCACATCCAGACGATAATACCTGAAAAGATGTGTAAGGAGGACCACAACGCAGCTCGGCAAATGTTGTCGGGAGGCAACAGTCTAACCTCCGCCCATGACACTGTCTGAATCCTAGTGTAATGAACCCTACCATGATTAGGCATCGGCTGTTCAGGATCCACATACATGGCCATGACTACCTCCTTAATCCAGCATGCTATTGTAGCCCACAAAGCTGGCTCATCCTGCTAACTTCTACCGTGGAGGACAAACAGGCGATATGTCTTCCTGAGAGATGTAGAAACCTCCAAATACCTCAGGAAATGTCTCTTAATATCCAAGAGTCACAACAGACGATATTCCTCTGCATATCTCTCCCTATCCAGAGGCGGCAATGAAATGGACTGATTCAAGTGAAAAGCTGAGACCACTTTTGGCAAAAAGGAAGGAACAGTATAAGCTGTATCACCCCTGGAGTCACATGAAGAAACAGCTCCTGGTAAGACAAGGTCTGCAACTCAGATATCCTACATGCCAAACAAATCGCCACAAAAACCACCATTTTCAAGGTCAGTAACCGCAAAGAAAGGTTACGCATCGGTTGAAACGTAGGGTCTGCTAAGAAATCCAAAACCAGCTTAAGCCTCCACAAGGGCAAGGGGCTTATTGGTTTCATCAACAGTGCGCCAACAACTTCTGAATATGATCCTCCGGTAGGAAAACCCTGCCTTACTTCGAATTGAATCAAACATTGAGATACTCTAACGACTGAGATGGCTGAAGACTGCTCATGGCTAGGTTCACCACTCAACCGAGCTCCTGCAACAAGGAGATCACCATGCGTGTCACCAGGAGGCTCTATTCTAGAGACTTGCCCCGAATCAGCCAGTTGTCCAAGTACAGTTGTACCAGGATCATATCCTTTCTCAACTCTGCCTCCACTACCACCATAACCTCAGAAAAAGTTCTGGGTAAGGTAGCCAGACCAAAAGGTTGTGCTCAAAACTGATAATGATAACCCAAAAACCACGAATTGCAGAAAACTTTGGTGCTCTAGTTGGATAAGAATATGCAGGTATGCCTCAGACAGATGAGAATATGCAGGTATGCCTCAGACAGATCCAAGGAGGTCAGAAACTCCCCCAACTGCATGGTCATTACCATGAAGCACAATGTTTCCATGTAAAAAATGAGTCACCTGCAAATGACGGTTGACCTCTTTGAGATCCAGGATGGAACGAAAAGAGCCCTCCTTCTTGGGCACAATGAAATAAATGGAATAACAGCCCATATTTTCTTGAGACATGGGCATTGGAACCACAGCCCTCAGACTGAGGAACCTTAACAATGTACACTCCACCGCCTGCCTCTTCTGCGAGCAGTGGAAAGGAGACACCATGAACTCGTCCCTAGGAATCCTGTAAAAATGCAATGCATATCCATCTCGTATCACCTCCAAGACCCATTGATCTGATGTGATTTTGACCCACTTCTGATAAAAGACAGAGCGGTGACCCTCTATCTCCTGTTCCCGGGGGTGGGTTGACACACCTTCATTGGGAAGCTCGGGGAGTTCCGCTTCCCGAGCCTGCACCCTGTCTAGGCTGTCTGGGATGAAAGGAATGAGACTGTTATTTTTTGTAAGGTTTTGGGTGGACCCACGCTGCTGACCACGCCCATGGGGGGAAGTCCCGTGAGGGGCCACAGGTCAGGCTCAGCTTTGGGACATACAACACAGAGTTATATCTTTTATTAGACAGAGTTGAGAAGCCACCAGAGGTGGCAGTAGTGAGTAGAGATGAAGCCAGGCTGGGCTAGGGTTCCTCAGGATACTGGAACAGCGATTCCCTCTATGGCTGTGCTATAGTGGAGAAAACTGAGATAGTGAGTACAGTGGAGCATACACAGAGTTCTGGTATAGAGCCTCGTTGGTAAAGTTACTCACACAGCGGTTTCTCCCGGAAGGTGACACAGAAGCTGGAATAGAGGCAGGCCCTCGAGGAGCGAGTACCTGGTTCCAGGGAACAGCTCTGAGGAAATAAAGTTGGTAACTCACTGATGATGTAGGCAGCGGTTTCTTCCAAGCAGAAGAGATAGGTTCAGGCAGCGAGTCAGGGAACATGGGCTCTCGAGGAGCGAGTACCGGTTCCTGATAGCGACCTGAAAGAAATGAGAGAGGCCCCCGAGGAGCGGGTACCCCGTTAGGATAAATTCCAAAAGTTGGAGAGGCAGAATAGCTAGGTACAAAGAGTGAATCCCATCCGTAAGGAGTTCCCTTGCTAACTCGATTAGCTAGCAAAAAGTGTAGGCTTTTGTATCCGAGATGCATGACGTCATCACAGGGGGACGCCCCTGAGGTTCGCCCCAAAGAGATAATAAGAAGCAGGGCCACACGGTGCGCGCGCCCTATGGTACCTGGCCAACATGGCGGGATGCAGCACCCAAGCCAGACCAGGGATGCTGGAGAGGACGGCAGGCAGATGCCGCAGCAGCCAGACGTCCATCAACTGCGGGAGAGTCGCAAAAAAGGTAAGGTGGGCGAAGTGGAGACGTCGGGCAGTGACAGTCGTAACTGAGACCTACTGAAAGATCAAGTCCTCTGAAAGGCTGTTCCTCTGTTGGGTTGAAAACACTTGGATCCCCTAGCACGACCTCTCATACTAAAGGAGCACAGTGCCTGCTTCTTATCCTCCAGAAACTGAAGAACCAGGGACTCGCCTCACTTATTGGCCATTTTCTCCATTAAAATGCAATTTCATAAGGTTAGCTTTAAAGGTAGCCTCAGCCAACCAATTTCTTAGCCATAACTGATGTCTGGCCGCTATTACCAAAGCTACCCTTCTGGCTGAGATGTGGACCAAATCACAGCCCACATCGATCTCCTGAGAGAGAAGAAAACAGGGGCGAGCCACCAGGGAACAACAAGAAGTTATCTGCAATGTCATCTCCATTGCTTCAAATGCTTGCTTAAGGATAGCCTCAATCCTTCTATCATGCATATTCTTCAAGGCCGCTCCTCCCTCCACAGGGATAGTCATCCATTTGGAGATGGCACACACAAGCACGTCCATTTTCGGAAAATGCAACTGCTCTCTCGCCACTGGATCCAGGGGGTACAAGCCTTCCAAGACTCGACTCCTTTTGAAAGTAGCCTCCAGGGTGCCCCACTAAAGATCAATCAATTCTTGTATGGCCTCCATAACAGGGAAAAAACAAGAAGATTTACGCATAGAAACCAAAATGGGATTTTTCTTTGGCTCAGATATGGAATCAGCCCCAGGCACTCCTAGCATCTCTAATGTCTGGGAAATCAGAGCCAGTAACTCATCTCTATGAAAGAACTACAACTTAGTCCTAAATGGTTCCAATCTTGGAGGAATTTCCCCATCCTCCAGAGAGTAAGGATTGATTTCATCAATCGTGCCATCCGGATCTCCATTGGGATGACCGGCTGCTGATCTAGGTATACTTCAGTGCTTAACTGCAACACCAGTCATGCGGGAAGACATTACCTGCAACTCTGACCTGGCAATTGGTCAGGGCCAAGGACTGCGCCTGAAGAAAGGATTGCAATCCTTGGAAATATTCCACCCAAGAAAAGGCAGAAGGATCCATGCCAAAACCAGGAGGCACATGTCCTGTGCCCAATGAGATACCTTGCCCCGCTAATGAACCAATTAAGGGAGTTCCAAGGTCAGGTGACCCTTCTGACATGTCTTTACCCAGGCCATCATCAGGCTTGGAAGAACCAGGCTTAGTAAAACAAGACGAAGGCAATTCTCCATGAGCCTCTATGCAGCACTAGCACAAGTTAGAGGGAAGGCTAGGCTGAGATGCTCGAATATGACAGGCAGCACAGAGTGTAAGGCACTTAGGTTTCTTAGCTGTAGGTGCCATCAGTCTGTCAGTTTGCTTAACAGGCGACAAAGATGTGCATCCAGCTGAATTCGAGCTGTAAAAAAATATGCATCCAAAATTTAGTCGTCCAAAATTTAAGCAGCCCAGATTGTGCACACAGGCAAGCGCGTGCCTTAATCAGACACTGCTACCAACTGGTCGCCCAAGCAGGTGTCCAGTTAGGCGTCCAAAAGGCAGGACACACAACTGTATGCCCTCCTGAAGAGGGCAGCCTAATGCACAGAAAAACGCACAGAAACACCGACGCGGTCTACCACGTGGCTCTCAGAGAAACGCTAAGAGTAAGTCCTAACGCAAAAGGGCTGCTCAACCTGCAAGGCTTCCCACATACCTTAAATTTCCTCAGGGGCGGGAGCAAACGTCAGATTGGCACGCTGAGCAAGGAGACTGAAGGAAGGAAGAAGCCCTTCCAAAAAACCCTCCTTCTCTGTTCTCTGGGTTTTTTTTTAAGTTTTAACTGAGCTCAGCCCATCCCAGCTAGTACAGAGTTGGTCTCCAGCTACAGGGAGAGAGGGCATATACCATCACAGCTGCACTTGGCTTCCTGCATTCGCTGCTAAGTCCATGCCGGCTAAAAAAACAGTTACCAGACCAAGGCACTCATCTGAGGGGCCAAAGAAATCACTCCAAGAATTCTCAACTGGGGGAGGAACCATTTGGTATCACCGCAGGGTGAATCAAATTTCCTTCTTTCTTTCTCCTTCTAAAACTTGAAGTAATCCCAATAGGGAGATGCATGTCCACCATCTGCTACAGATGGAGAATTCTGGCAGGCTGATTTCACTGCAGGGGTATATACAGTGTGATGTCAGCTTTGCTCCATCTCCATCTGCTGGTAGAAGTGCACAACCAACTGGTTCTGGATTCATCTCTTTGGACGCTAAGAAATAACACATTTTTGTGCAAGCTGCGTTCTCTGTCCCCTATGAAGCCACCATCCTTTTTTTATTCTGCTGTCACTTTCGGGCACAGCAGGAGAAGACATAATCAGTTATCACTATCCTGGAAAAGAAAGAGAATTGCAATTTCTTGCTGGGCTCCAGCAGGAATAGAGTTCAAGATCTGTGTCCTACTGGCCCTATTGGATGAACAAATCTGCTTTGTGAACCATACAACTTTGCACACCCTCCCCTCCCTCCCTACACAATTAAAAATTATAGATTTATAATAGATTTTATATGAAAATGACATTAAAAGTACAGTCTGAAGTTAAAAAAAATCACTTACAGCATATAAGTAAAAAAGCAAAAACGTAAAAAAAGACACTTGGAACCCATATAGCATTAGGTCTATTGTAATGTGTTCAGTGGGGCTTAGCACTCAGAAAGTCATGACTAAAAAATTAAAACAACAACAATATAGTAAAATCTCCATACCAAAACAACAGTAATTGCCAGCATGCCTTTTTCTGCTGTCATCTTCCATGTCATTATGATTGTACAGCATCCTTATGCTGACCCACACTATCCTGGCTATTAGCAGTGACTAATTGTGACCTGCACTTTATTTGCTGTCTTTCAAGTTCACAATTGCTGGCACTGGTCCAGCCTGTAGTCAAGGCTGATGCAAGGGTATTAGGTGCCCTAGGTAAACCTTACAGATTGGTGGCCTGCTTCCCCCCAACCTCCTGATTCTCCCCACACACAATTAAAAATTATGCATTTATAATAAGATTTTACATGAAAAAGGACATTCTGAGGTAAAAATACCACTTACAACTACATGTATATTATATATATTCCTCTTATTAGGAAAACAAAACAAACCAGGCTCTTATAGATCCCTACACTGAAAGTACACGCTAGCAAAATACCTCCCCTCGGTCACCGTGCAGAATACAGAAAGACCCTTGCCAAATACCGAATAAAGAGACTATAAAGTATAAACAGAAACGTGCAGACAAAAACTGAAATGGAAATCGCAAGAAGCCAGACGCTGTTTATAGTGCAAAAATGCAACAACAGAATCACCATAAATCAATAAAATCAATAAATATAAAATATCAATCACGTAATCCCATATCCTACCCCTTGCCTTCACCCCAGCCCCCCCCCCCCCCCATCTTCCCTTAACTAGCTTAACTACCTTTCGTTAATGCTATTCTCTTAACTCTTTATCATTACGTTCTGACTGACTTATTTAATTATTTTTCTGTTAACTATATATGCTACCATCTGTACATAGTTTATCTCTCATATGTTTCATATGTTAACGCTTTTCATAGAAACATAGAAATGACGGCAGAAGAAGACCAAACGGACCATCCAGTCTGCCCAGAAAGCCATGCACTTTTTTTTTAAATTTCTCTCATACTTCTGTTACTCTTGGCTCTTAGTAACCTTTTGGTTCTATTTCCCTTCCATCCGCACCATTAATGTAGAGAGCAGTGTTGGAACTGCATCCAAGTGAATATCTACCATAGTAACCGCCGCAATAAGCAAGCTACACTCATGCCTTTGTTTACCCAGACTATGTAACTCAGTCCTTGTTGGTTATTGTCTGGATATAGATCCACCTTTCTACGTTCCCCCCTGCCGTTGAAGCAGAGAGTTATGCTGGATGTGTGTTGAAAGTGAAGTATCAGACTTTCTCCCCTGCCGTAGAAGCAGAGAGCTATGTTGGATATGCGTGAAGTATCAGACTTCTCCCCTGCCGTTGAAGCAGAGAGCTATGCTGGATGTGTGTTGAAAGTGAAGTATCAGACTTTCTCCCCTGCCGTAGAATCAGAGAGCTATGTTGGATTTGCTTGAAGTATCAGACGTCTCCCTTGCCATTGAAGCAGAGAGCTATGCTGGATATGCATTGATGTGTGTTGAAAGTGAAGTATCAGACTTCCTCCCCTGCCGTAGAAGCAGAGAGCTATGTTGGGACATTACTTACCTGTGCCTATTTTTCCAAAACATTTTCTCCAGTGGAGAGGAATTATGCCATAGGAGAAAGGAAATTATTGGCAGTCAAGGCAGCACTGGAGGAATGGAGACATATTCTAGAGGGGGCTAAATATACTGTCAATATCTACACGGATCACAAGAATCTTGCCTACCTATCACAGGCTCAACGTTTAAATCCCAGACAAGCTCGTTGGGTGTTGTTTTTCAGTCATTTTGACTTCAAGATACATTTTCGGGCCGCAAAGAAGAATGTATGAGCAGATGCATTGTCTTGAAGTTTCATTCCGGAGGATACTCTGGAACCATGTCGCCATATAATTGATTCAGCTAAGATAATGGTGGCAGCCACTTTTACGGTTCCGGTGGGGAAAACGCTAGTACCTAAGCGACTTAGACAAAAAGTTCTTCAATGGGCTCACGACTCCCAATACGCAGGACATCCTGGCATTAGTAGAACTGGAAACCTTGTCTCCCATTCTTATTGGTGGCCACGATGGAGATCTGATGTGAAGAGTTACGTGGACTCCTGTTCTACATGTGCTGCTCAAAAGATTCCGTGACAATGCCCAGCTGGACTATTGCAGCCTCTGACAATTCCAAAGAAACCCTGGTCACAGATCGCCACGGACTTTATAACCGACCTTCCTCCGTCTAAGGGGAATACGGTAATTTGGGTGGTTATTGATCGATTTTCTAGAATGGCCCATTTTATCCCACTTCCTGGACTACCCTCTGCCTCAGAATTGGCCCAACTCTTCGTAGACACATTTTCTGTATTCATGGTTTACCTTCAAGTATTGTGTCAGACAGAGGGATGCAATTTATGGCAAAAGTTTGGAGAAGCTTGTGCAAGAAATTTCAGATTAAGTTATAATTTTCATCAGCCTATCATCCTCAGTCCAACGGATTAACTGAACGCACCAACCAGTCTCTTAAGAACTTCTTACGATGCTATGTGAATCAAAGACACGATGACTAGGCATCCCTTTTACCTTGGACCGAGTTATCACATAATAATCATGCAAACCCGGTGACCCGGAGGGTTCAAATATTCGCCCCTCGCAGAGGCTTCAAGTATTTCGCCCCTCACAGAAAACGCATAACATCTGGTTGAGCTGCCAAACTGGTCCCATGAAGCATGCCTTGTAAACAGCTTAGAGACTTGGACTTGCAGGGAATTGTAAGATAGGCCCTATGTTAGATCCCGCTGCAGGAAGGCCAGGACCTGTGACACTGATGCAATGCATGGATCTACTCTCTGTTCTGTACATCAAGACTTGAAGACCCGCCATATCCTGAGATAGGCCAAGGAAATAGATGTTAAAATTTTTTTTTTATTAATTAATTAATTAATTTTTAAAACTTGCAACAGCGTGGAAATCACATCTTCTGAATATCTCTTCTTCCTCAGAGTCCACCTTTCAAAAGCCAGACCGCTAGACAAAAGTAATCCACTTGATCGAAAAATATGGGACCTTGGTGCAGATTCTGTAGATGACCCAGCCTCAGAGCTCCATCCACGGCGAGGTTGATTAGATCAGCGAACCAAGGCATTCTGGGCCATGCCAGAGAATCGAAAACCACCCATCCTAGGTGACACCCATCCCGGATGAGAACCTTGCCCACAAGAGGCCACGGAGAAAACATGTATCCCAGCACCTTGGTCAGCCAAGGTAGGACTAGGGCGTCTATGCCTTCTGCCCCGTGTTCCCTCCTGCGACTGAAGAAACGTGGGGCCTTGGCATTCTCCCTCGTTGCCATCAGGTCGCCCACCTGCGCAAAATGAGCATCATCACCTCCTTGGAGAGCTCCCACTCTCCCGGGTCCAGTTGCTGACAGCTGAGGAAGTCTACTTGGATGCTGAGAGATCACGCAATGTGAGACACCGCCAACATTGCTAAGTTCTGCTCCGCCCAAGCCATGAGTAGGTCCACTTCCAGAGCCACTGCTCTGCTCTTGGTACCCTCCTGGTGATTGATGCAGGACACTGTGGTCGCACTGACCGACAGAATTCAAACCACTTGATTCTGAAACAGAGGGAGAAACTCCATGAGTGCCAAACTTCACCAGCCTGGTCTCCAGGCGATTGATGGACCAAGGGGCCTCCTCCGCTATCCTTCGCCCCTGCACTGATTGGGATTGGCACACAGCCCCCCAACTGGGGAGGCTGGCATCGGGGGTCACCATGACTCAGTACAGTAACTCGAGGTTCACACTGCAGGCCAAATGCTCCCGACACAGCCACCACGAGAGGCTGGATCTGGCAGGCTCCATCAGCGGAAGAGAAGATGAAAGTGTTCTGACCTGGGGTCCTACCTGGAGAGGAGTGCCCTCTGAAGAGATTGCATATGAGGAAACACCCATGGAACCAACTATAGGGCAGAGGCCATGGATCCAAGGACCTGTAGGTAATGCCATGCATGGAGTTTTCCATATCCAGAAACCTCTGGACCTGCAAAAACAGCTTGACCATGTGATCCCCCGAGAGAAGACCCTTCCGGCCCGGGTATCGAACCTGGCAAAGTTGACTACCCAGCCCAAGGATCAGAGGAGGGTCACTATGGCTTCCACCACAACACAAAGATCTTGAGACTTCGCTTGGATGAGCCAGTCATCCAAGTACGGGTGGACCAGAATCCCCTGCTTCCACAGGGCTGCCGCCACCACCATGACTTTGGTGTAAATTGTTGGAGCTGTAGCGAGGCCAAAAGGGAGAGCACAAAACTGGAAATGTTCTCCGAGGATCTTGACCCTGAGATACCTCTGGTGATCTTGGCTTATCCCAATGTGCAGATACACTTCCGTGAGGATGAGAGAGGCCAGGAATTCTCCACTGCGGACAGCTGTTATGATGGACCTCAATGTTTCCATCTGGAAATGGGGCACCTTGAATGCTCTGTTCACCTTCTGCAGGTCCAGGAAGGGCAGAAAGGTCCCCTCCTTCTTGGGGACAACAAAATAAATGAAGTAACGTCCTCACTCCTGCTCCTCCGTAGGGACAGGAATGAAGGCCCTAACATCTGCAGTCTTTAGATGGTCTGTCGGACTATGCTCTTCTTTGCTGTAGACGTACAGGGTGACACCATGAAGAGGTGCCTTAAAAGGCAACCAAACTCTAAAGCATAGCCTTGTTTTATAACGCTAAAGACCCATTGGTCCGAGGTGATTTTGGCCCACTCCTCTTAGAAGGTCAGCCGACCCCTGATGGGAGGAGTCGAGGAGTGGACTCTATTCCCCATTGCGATGATTTTTTGGCCCGCTTGGACCCTGTCCTGATCTATCTCGGCTGGTCCTTGGTTACGAAAAGCCTGGGACTAGGGCTGAGACTGCCCCAAAGTCTGTCGCTGGCCAGCACTTGGAGCTGTGCTCTGGTGGAAACATGTTTGGTTCTGAAAGCGTCAGCGGACAAGGTTGAAAACCCCTAGAGATTGTGGGTCTATCCTCCGGTAACTTATACACCTTGTTATCGCCGAGCATCTTGATCATCTGTTCCAGGCCCTCTCCAAAGAGGAACTTGCCCTTGAAAGGAAGAGCCACCAGTTGCGCCTTAAAAGAGACATCCGCAGACCAATTGTGCAAACACAAGAGTCGTTGGGACGAAACCGAAGATACCATGGTCCTAGAAGATGTGTGGGTAAGATCATACAAGGTGTCTGCTCCGTAGGCTACCGCTGCTTCCAAGAGTTCTGCCTGTTCTGTCTCCCCTGGAGACAAGTCCTTAGTGCTCTGCAACTGTTGGACCCACCGTAAGCTGGCGCGGAGCATGAAGCTGCCGCATACAGTAGGCCGAATGCCCAGGGCAGACACGTCAAAAGTATGCCTGAGGTAAACCTCAAGTTTGCGGTCCCGGAGGTCCTTCAGGGCTGCAGACCCGGTGACTGGAATCATAGTTCTCTTGGTGACTGCACAGAGGTATCAACCTTCAGTGCCCTAAGCAGCTCCAACATGTCTTCGGGCAGTGGAAATAAATTTTCCATAGTACTGCTGACCTTTAAACCTGTGTCTGTGGCATTGTGGACCCTTGGTCACTGTGGAAATGACTCCATCCATGGGGAGGAGCCCCGTAGGGAACCACAGAGATTGGCTAAACTCAGATAGCAGACACAGATTGAATGGAAGGCTTTATTGTACTGCTGTAGATAGATGGTATGAAGCAGGAAGGTAAGGCACTGAGGTCCATGAGGTGCCAATAAGTTCAACAGTCTCTGATGATGATTCTCACCCAGATGTTACAGAGAGGCGGGGACCCGCGGTGCGGGCAATGCCAAGCCTGGTGGGTGGAGTTGGAGCACTGGATCATAAAGGCACTCACAGGAGTATAGGCATCTTCCTGGTAGAGATGGTGGGACCGAAGGTCCGTGGTACAGGATACTAGAACGGTAGGCCCTCTAGGAGCGAGTACCTAGTGGTCCAGAGGTCCTGTAGGAATAAGAGAGAGAGAGACCCCCGAGCAGCGGTTGTCTCAATTAGTAAGTCCCCGAAGGGAGATGGAAGCGAGAGACCCCTGAGGAGCGGGTGTCTAGAGCTTCTGAAGGAGCAAGGCCCTTGGAGTGTAGAGTGGCGTTTAAGCGTGCATCTTAGAGCGGTCAGAGTAGCTTAACCATAGTCCTTGTTAACTCAATGGTGGTAGCAAAGCAGAGGCTTTATATACCCGGAGGTATTGACGTCATGCTGTGGGGATACCCCAGAGATTCCTGCCATGACGTGTATTTGAGCGTAGGAGAGGTGCGCACATGTGCCCCAGGAGGCCACAGGAGTGAGCATGGCGGACTGGAATGCCCATGCTAGACTGGAGACGCCGAGATCCTCGGCACTCGGCACCGGAGGCAGCCATCTTGCCCGAGGAGGAAAAGGGAAGAAAAGAGGTAAGGCAGAGCGGTCGCAGCCGTCTGCGACTGAAGGACGCAACAGTCCCACTCCCAGGTTACCAACTGCTGCATCCTCCGGTGAAAGGGAACGTGGTAGCCAGCCCCCCACAGCCCAGCCATGACTGGATCCACAGAGTCCAGGACTGGATCCTCCCACGGGACCTCAATTCCCAATCCTGGAAAACATATGGAATGAGGGGGCTAAGTTCTTACATTTGGAACAAATGGACAACCCTGAGATTGTCACCCTCCAAAGCCGGAGGGGCCTCTGGGTCCTGTCCCTCTGGGGCCTGGTCCATCGGAGCAGAGAATCATTAGCTGGATCCCGAGGAGGGGACCCCCGAATCCGGACCCCTTGGGGCCATGCCCCTCAGGGGTATGGACTGTACGGACCCTAGGAGCCCCCCCGGAGTCTCTGAGGGCTTGGCCTGTTTACTGGGAGGCCCCACCAGCCGAGTTCCGTGCTGTAGACCATGTACATTTAGCCCCCCAGGCTAGAAAGGCCTGGTACATAAACAAGAAAAATTCAAGGGAGAAAGCAGGGACCTCTGGTTCATCACCCCCAAGGGATCAACCTCGTCCTCCTCTGGCCCCCCCAGGGCACTTCGGGGCTTAAATTCGCCGAGGACAGCGCTGGTGGGAGATCCTCTCCCCCCGCTGACCTCTGCTCTGTGCACGCGAAGGTATTCAAGATGGCTGTCGTTCCCGCGCTCTCCGGGAACGGGTCAGCCTCGCTGGAGGGAACAGGATGGGCTGGCCGCGATTCATGCGGCGGCATGGAGTCTGATGCGGTCCCCCGGGTAGAGCCCTCCCCACTGGGGAGACACTGAGAATAAGTGCCTGACTGTGCGAGCCGCGGGAATCTCTGGCAGCGGCACAATTGCGGCATGAGGCCGTGGAAGAAGACCGCGAGGGATGCGCCTGAGTAGGGAGGGAGTCTTGGCAAAGACTTACCCCACCAACCGGGAGCCCAGAGATCATGGTGAGACCGGGGTGGGAGAATCACTCCTGAAAACTGCCCGCTGCTCAGCCTGCACAAGACTTTTTTTTTTTTAAAGAGAAAATGCTAAAATACTTTCCTGGACAGCAAATGGCAGAGGCTCCCTCAGACACCGTGCTGGAGCGGAGGGAGCCAGTCCCCTGGCTATCACCCTCGACGCACCAGCCAGAGCAAATTTGGGGTCCCCAATCCCTGCTCGTTAGTGGCTACGACTGGGAGGGATGGTCCCCCCAGGATCTCACAACCTCTCAGGAGACAAATCAATCTTAAGGCTGAAAACTTCCTTTGCTCTTTTTTTTAGGTACAGAGCCGCAGGTTTTGCACCACTTCCATCTGCTGGAGACAGAGAAATACTGAAGTGGTGCAGGTGGCACACCGCGTTAAGAGGCAGTGGCTTCAACATTTTCTCTGTCTCCATGTGCTGGAAGGGAGGCTAAACCCAGCTGTCTGGACTGATCTGGATACGTACAGGAAACCTAACATCGTGTGCCTTCTGCATGGGTTATTTTTCCCTATATGCAACAACTTGCACTAGTCCACATTAAATTTCATCGGCCATTTGGATGCCAAATCTTCCAGTCTCACAAGGTCCTCCTGCAATTTATCACAATCCACTTGTGATTCAACTACTCTAAATAGTTTTGTATCATCTGCAAATTTGATAACCTCATTCGTCATATTCCTTTCCTGATCATTTATAAATATATTGAAAAGCACCAGTCCAAGTACAGATCCCTGAGGCACTCCATTGTTTACCCTTTTCCACTGAGAAAATTGACCATTTAATCCTATTCTCTGTTTCCTGTCTTTTAACCAGTTTTTAATCCAAAAAGGGACATTGCTTCCTATCCCATGACTTTTTAGCTTTCTTAGAAGCCTCTCACAAGGGACTTTGTCAAATGCCTTTTGAAAATCCAAATACACATCTACCGGTTCACCTTTATCCACGTTTATTAACCCCTTCAAAAAATGAAGATTTCTGAGGCAAGACTTGCCTTGGGTAAATCCATGTTGACTGTTTTCCATTAAACCATATCTTTCTATATGCTCTGTGATTTTTATCTTTAGAATAGTTTCCACTATTTTTCCCACCACTGAAGTAAGGCTCACTGGTCTATAGTTTCCTGGATCACCCCTGGAGCCCTTTTTAAATAGTGGGGTTACATTGGCCATCCTCCAGTCTTCAGGTACAATGGATGATTTTAATGATAGGCTACAAATTTTAACTAACAGATCTGAAATTTCATTTTTTAATTCCTTCAGCATCTCGGGATGCATACCATCCGGTCCAGGTGATTTGCTACTCTTTAGTTTGTCAATCTGGCGTACTACATCTTCCAGGTTCACAGTGATTTGGTTCAGTTCATCTAACTCATCACCCTCGAAAATTGTCTCCGGAACTGGTATCTCCAACATTCTCATTAGTAAACACAGAAGCAAAGAATTAATTTAGACTTTCTGCAATGGCCTTATCTTCCCTAAGAGCTCCTTTAACCCCTTGGTCATCTAACAGTCCAACCGACTCCCTCACAGGTTTTTTCTTCTGATATTTCTTTTTTTTATATTTTATTAAAGTTTTCAGAAGTAATATAAATGCAACATGAATGAAAGTGGTAATAATAATAATAAAATCAGCAATACAAGACATCATTATCACAAACAGCAACATTGACTTCATATCTGTACTTCATCAATATATTCCCAGCGCTGACCCTCAAACCCCCCCCAAAAGAACTGCCACTATTCCAAGTCCCAATTTGGTGCTTCACAGGAAAGTTCTTTAGCTTCTGTTGATGTTCTTAAGGTATCGTTCTTAAGCTGTACATTATGGGTGGTCGATGATATAATATATTCAGCAGTCTTACAGGTAGCATTACTTAACCGAGCGACATATATGTATGCAACAATGTAGAATTGAAGTGGAAATGAAGCATAGTCCCCCCGTTCCAGATATACAGCTGAGCCCCTCAGTAGGTCTCGAATAAAGTACAACACATGCAGTAATTTCCATATTTGACAGCATATGTAGAGGTTTGGACTATAAAAGTAATGCTCATAGCGGGGTCCAGTCATGCATAGGTTGCCACACTTTATAATAAGAAGCTAAGCAATTATTTTTGATCGCTGGAGATAAAGATCCTGGCCATGTGTGGGAGCATAGGTTGACAATAGTGAGAAAATTTCCTTACCCATTTTAAGCTTAAGAAACACATACCTACCCTCTTCATCCGTAATACTCAGCACAGTGTCAAAAAGTATGGTGGCAGATATAAGAATCCCTGTACCGGCATATCTGGAGTTCATGCCTTTTCCTAAGGTGTGTTTCCTGTATAAATGCAATTGTGGCTTTTAATTGTTTTAAATCTCTATGTAATAAGTAACGCTTCCTGTATGAGTTAAGTCCTTTGACATTAATAGTGACAATACGAATCATGAGTTAGAAGTTCAGTGACCTTTTTTAAATAGCAAATGATCACAACACCCTGCAAACCAATATTCCCTAGCTTGGAAAATTTGTACACCCTGCTTATCTTCCTGGATTTTATACCAAAAGGTGCATGGAACTAGGCTTTCTGGATTTGATGACGCTCCTGTACTTGAGGTAATATTCTCCCCCCCCCCCCCCCCCATATGAGCCACTTAAACAACATCGTGGATCCCAAACTTAGGGAGAAACTCACCCCTGGCTTCTGGGCACCCTGCCTCCACCCTCCCCCACCCCACTTTCAAACATACAATAACACAACATAGCAACCCCACATCTTTTGCAAACATTTAAATAAAGTTGCGATTCTATAGTGCCATAAACATCAGAGCTATAGCTCACGCATTGTGCGTCCATGTTCATCCTTAGTCAGACAAGTTGTCTTGCAACTGCAGAGAGCGAGTTGCCATGCGGCGCTTTCCTTTCTCTATCCGCCGCCATTTTAGGGTTGATTCCCTGCTGGGCATTGTGGAGGTTTACAGGGAGTCGAATCTCAAGGCCCGCTTGTTGAAAAATGGCATTTGCTTCTCCCGCAGTCTTTAATCTGTAAGTGGTGCCTCCATGTTGGAAAGAGAGTGCAAACGGGGAGTTCCACCGATATCGGATATCAGCGCGCTGCAGTACTTCCGTTACTATCCGAAGATCGTATCTCTTTTTCAGAGTACTGGAAGCCAGATCTTGATATACTGCTACCTCTAGGTTATTCCAGCTCCATTGCTTCTTTTTCCTGGCAATATTCAAAATAATTTCTTTTTGTTGAAAGCTGAAGAAATTTATAATGATATCCTGTGATTTGCCATCTCGGCATGCACCAAGGGATCTATGCGCTCTCTCAAGCTTAATCTCTTCACTCTCGGTTTCAGTAACCTGGTTGCTCTCACCCGCAGCTTGTGTAAGCAGGAAGGAGCAAAATGCTATGGCAGTTGTGAAACAGTTAGAGAAATCAGCCGTTTCAGGCACCCCGTGGATCCGAAGATTCTGACAGCGGGACCTGTTCTCCATTTCTTCTATTTTTTCATTTAAGGCACTTATCTCAGTCTTGTGATCCTTGGTGACCCATTATATCCGTATCATGCTGCTCGACTTGAATTTCCATTTCATCGACTTTCTGCCCGAGAGCCCGAAACTCCTCCCTTAATTCAGAGGAGTTTAATAAGTCCTCCTTATGCATTTTCATGTCGGCCCGGAGTTCCATAAACCATTCTCTTTTTTTTTTTTTTTTTTCAAAATAATTTTTTATTAAAGAATGCGAGGATACAACCACAGCAGCCTCAGAAAGAGGTGAACAGTGCTAAAGCAAGTACAAAATACAGCCATGGCACGAGCAGACAGCGAATGAACCGAGTATTCAAAAGAACAAGTATTCAAAAGAGAGATATGTCCCAGTCCAGGTGAACGCTATGGTGCTATATCCAGTATTTAAGAGTTGAGTTTGGATATCCAGAGGTAATATAGCAAAACAGGCAGCCCAGTAGGCACAGTAGGAAGCGTCCAAAGTGCGTCCGTTCGAAAGAGCATCCAAGCGTTCCAGTTGCATGGAGAACGCAAGTCTATAATACCAGGCTTGCAAAGTGGGTTGTGTCGTGGGCTCAATCCAAGAGGCAGTATCGTCCGGCAGGCTAACAGGATTACGGTATGGCCAAATCAATCAGCAGCCGCAGTGTAGGAGGACATGTTGCCTCGCAGCCCAAACAACAGCAGTCTGCCCGACCGTGAGATAGTGGAAGTGAGGCAGCAGGCCACATGGGCAAGGACACCGTCCCAGACCGTCTGAAGAGTCGGGCACTGAAACAGCCTGTGAGCCAGCGTGCCAAGCGCGCCACCACATTTAACGCACTGGGGGGAAGATAGGCGACCCATATGGTAATGACGAACATCATCACAGATGACATGGTGTAAAATCCGGAATTGAAGTTCCCGCAGGGTAAGATCTGGCACAGAGTGAGATAAAGTTTTAAAACAAGTGACTATGTCAGTAGGAGAGATAGTCCGCCCCCAAGCCTCCGTCCAATAACTTGCCAGGGCACGAAGATGTCGAGGGTCTCTACATCTCTGCCCCAGGGTACTCCATCCCCTTATAGAGTTTTGAAGAAGAGCGGTGTCGAAGAAACGCTGGGTGAAACTGAACTCCTGGCGAAAGCCTTCCGCTGTCCACTTAAACGATTGGAGGTAATGACGAGTTTATAGGTAGGCTAAGAAGTGTTTAGATGGAAGTGCATGATCCCGAGGCAGGGAAGCGAAGTCCTGCACCGTCGGAGCAACCAGAAGATAAAAATGGTAGTCCTTTTTGAAGCCAATCTTGAAAAATTGCCCAGCAATCCAAGCCAGGCAGAAATTTCTTATTACCCAGGAGCAGCATAAACAGCGAAGTAATACCCTTGAGACCCTCCTGCTGACGAAGCCAACGCCACGCCTGTCGACAGGGTTGTAGAAGTTCTTTAGGGATATTCAGAGCGCTGTAGGTAACTGTGTCAGCTTGAACCAGGTACACTGGAGACCAGGGAGTCGTCATACTAATAAGCAAACCATCCTCACAGTAAGAGTATTGGTCTAAGATTCATTCCCCCACAAAGCGAAGCTGACAAGATGCATTATACAGACGGAAATCAGGCATACCCAGTCCCCCAGTTTCCTTAGAGTGTAACAGCACAGAGTATTTTAGCCGAGCCCTCCTCCCTGCCCACAGGAATCGTTGAAAGGAGCGCTGTAGCCACATGACATCAGCACGCGAGAGCCAGCAAGGCAACATGTGGAGCTTGTATAACAATTTTGGTACCAGTATCATCTTGATCAGGGCGCAGCGCCCAAAGAGGGACAGCGGCAGGGTGCGCCACGCAGTCAACTGAGCCCCCAAATCAGACAGTGTGGTCTTAATATTAAGGGCATAAAGGTCTGACAGGTTTCTAGGTATCCACACCCCCAAGTATTTTAACTTATCCGGGGCCCAAGCAAAGGGAAACCCATCACTCCAGGCCTGGGCGGTGCCAGGCATGAGCGTCAAGGCTTCAGATTTAGCATAATTAATAGTCAGGCCCGCAATCCCCTTAAAGAGGGAGAACTGCTGAATAATCACAGGGACACTATGCCTGGGCCTTCCCACAAATAACAGGATATCATCTGCAATCAGCGCTAATTTCAACTGATGCCTCCCTATTCGGAGTCCTATAAACTCAGGGTCTAAGTGAAGTTTAATGGCAAGTGGTTCGATGGCCAACACAACAGCAGGGGGGACAAGGGGCAACCCTGGTGCACCGCACAATGTAAGGAGAAAGGCTCGGTCAATGCACCATTAATAAGGAGGCGTGCGCTGGGATTTCTGTATAACATCTCTAGCCATGTGACGATGTTACCTACAAAGCCATATTGACGCAAGCTCCAAAACAGATAGCCCCAAGAGAGAGAGTCAAAGGCTTTCTCAGCATCTAAGCTCAGGACAAGTGCGTCCGTCTGGCGATGGAAACTAAGTGCTGCAATTAGCCGGCGGACATTCTTCACCCCCTGTCTGCCCTTGATGAAACCTGTCTGGTCTGGATGAATCAACGTGGGAATTTTAAGGGCCAGCACAGCCGCCAGCACTGCTGCAAAAATTTTTAAGTCGCTATTTATCAGTGAAATAGGGCGATAAGAGCCTACATCATGGGGGTCCTTCCCCGGCTTAGGGAGAAGTACAATAGTAGATTGGTTCGCAAGGCCACTTAAAGTAAGTCATTAAAGTAGGGGGTCAGGACTGGCAATAATGGGAACTTCAGGATTTTATAAAACTCAGGGCCAAGGCCATCGGGCCTCGCTGCCTTCCCAACTTTCAGGGCATAGATGATGGCATGTACTTCACAGCCCTTAACAAGGGCGTTCAACGCCTCCAACTGCAACTGAGTTAACTGCGGCCAAGGGAGGCCCTGAAAAAATGCAGCCGCAGCCTCCGGCGGACTAGGCTTCTCCCCATAAAGACTCTGATAATATTCTAAAAATCGGGCCGCAATTGCAGCAGTCGCAGATTGGTGGTTCCCCTGTCCATCCTTATTACTAGTAATGAGGGACTTCGGTCTCCATGCCCGAACTAGATTGGCAAGCAGTTTACTTGGCCAATTGCCATGTTTGTAAAGTTGCAATTGGTAGTATCTGAGGGACTTGGTGGCCCGCTGATACAAAAGGGTATTTAGAGTCTCCCGTATGTGAGCAACCTCCATCTTACCGGATTCCGACAGTGTTTGCATGTGATGCAATTGCGCCCGATTGAGCTCTGCTGTCAGGCGCAAAATGGCCGCATTCTGCTTCTTATTTTGTGTTGCCACATAAGCTATCACTGCGCCTTGCATAACCGCTTTACCTGCCTCCCATAAGACTGTGGGCGATGTCTCTGGCTCTGTATTAAGGCGCACATATTCGTCCCAGTGATTCTGTAAATATTGATGAAACTGCTTGTCTAGCATAAGCCCGGGGGGCATTCGCCAGGAGAAGGGCGGCTTAGGAAACGTTCCCAGCGTGACACCAACCGACACCGGCGCATGATCGGATACGGCTATAGTACCGATAGTGGCTGCAGTCACTCTGGGAAACAAGTCGGAGAGCAGAAAATAGTCCAGTCGAGAGTAAGAGCCATGGGGATGTGAAAAGAAAGTGTAATCTTGCTCTCCTGGATGCAGGGCCCTCCATACATCCATAAGGCCCAGCTCCTGGCTGACAAAATTTGCGCCCACTCGGCAATTATTATGTGCAATAGGTTTAGGGGGTTTACAATCCTCCTACTTATTCGATACCATGTTAAAATCCCCTCCCATAATCACCGCGCAGGAGGAGAGCTCGGCCAAGACCCTCGTCAGGTGGGTGAAGAAATCATGTGAATATACATTTGGTGCGTACACATTGCAGAGAGCCACTTGTTGCTGGCAGCATTGTCCCTGAACTATAACGTACTGCCCCTCCACATCCTGCCACACTTTGTCCGCCTGAAAGGGCACTTGTTTATGAATTAGAATAGCTACTCCCCTCTTCTGGGAGGAATATGAGGAAGAGAAGCATTGCCCCACCCACTCTCTCTGTAGAGTAGCATGTTCCCCCGCAGTTAGGTGTGTCTCCTGCAGAAACACTATTTGAGATCCCAACCGCCGAAAGAATTGCAATAGCTTTTTCCGCTTAATGGGGGAGTGAATCCCGTCCACATTAAGTGAGGTAAATTTAATTGTAGTCATTTTGAAAAATTAGGGAGGACCCAGCCACCCACAAGAGCAGAACAAGAAAATGCTACTTGGGTCACCCGTGGCTCCCCAGCCTGAGCCACCAGGATCAAAGGTGATTGGCACTATAGCTTGAGAGAACAAAGCCATTTCCAACTCAACAAGAGCTTTTGCAGTGCACCTATTCCCCGGACCCTCCCCATCCCCAACCAGTACTCCCCCCCATCCCCACAGACATATCCTACACACACCCATACAATCCAAAATTCCATAGAAACAGCTCTAGGAGGCACAGGCCTCTGACACCTCCTGCTGGCAGGGTGTGCCCTAGGCCCCCTCCGACCCCCCTCCCCCTTCCCCCCTCCAACATCCGGTATCCCAATAAGGTAAGAACAGGGCTTATAAACCGCATAAACAGAATATGAACAGTGATCAACATGAACAAATAAGCATGGAGGTCCCAGGTCACGAAAACGCATCGATTAAAACCTCCAACCAACGTGACTGTGACGAGATACGGAAAAGGCAGTGGTATGGACAGTGCAGCGGCCCCACAGCCAGATGCCAGTAGATAGTGTGCAGGTGGACCGCTCTAAATCCCCAGAGTGCCAGGGCGCCCCCATCCGGAGAAGAAAGAAGGTAAAAAACCAAAAGAAAAACCATGGAAGCGCCACAGCCCGCAACCAACCAAGTCCGAACAGCAAACTCCAAGGGTAGTGACACACAGCCATGAACCACACTCCCTGCTCCAGAAAAGGGGGACCACAGATTTATCAAGTGTTCTCATCCTGTGGGAGATGTGCCAGGAATTGCGACGCCTCCTCCTTGGAAGTAAAGAACGCTGTTTTATTCCCATGATGAACGCGTAGTTTAGCTGGGTACAGCAGGGCAAAGGTTATTCCACGTTTGTGTAGCTCGTTACAGGTCAGAGCCATAGCCTTGCGCTGCGCCGCTACTGTGGCTGAGAAATCATTAAAGAGCAGAATGCGAGAGCCCATATATTCCAAAACAGACTGCTTTCGAAATTCCCGCATTATCTGGACTTTGTGCAGCCAATTCAGAATTCTCGCTATTATGGGTGCGGCCTACCTCCTGACTCCCGTTGCTGTCCCATTCTGTGCACCCGTTCACAATGCAGCTGCCCTACCAGAGTACAAAGTCCCAGGCACTGTGGCAGCCATTCCTCCAAGAACTTGTATAGGTCATTGTCCAGAGCAGCCTCAGGCAGCCCCACAATTTTTAGGTTATTTCGGCGGTTCCTGTTCTCCTGGTCCTCAAGGTGTTCAAGAAGTACCGCATGTTGATCAGTAAGCACTTGGACCTGCCTTTCAGTAGCCATGAGGCGGTCCTCCTACCGGTAGTCTCCAACGCGCTGCTCCACGCCATCAAGCCGCCGTGCCTGGCTCTCCACGGCCGCTTTTACCTCATCCATGGCGGATTGCAGCTTGAGCAGACGATCATCAAGGGCTGCGGATACCCGCGAGGAGATCTGAAGCAGCGCGTCCTCAGACACCGACGCCAGCTGTGTTGGCCGATCGGTCCCGGACGCCATCTTGGGTTTCAGGCTGCGGCGCTCCATGATGGGTCTCGGCCGGCACGGGCGCATACCACGCTCCACGGCCCCAAATGGCGCGATCCGGCGCACCGAAGTTCAATAATGTCTACGGAAGAAAACAGGAGAGCTGTGCGCCCAATTTCGTAGCGTTGGTAGAGAATAAGGGAAACAGGGATCGCGGAGCTTTCATTCAGGCGTCCGCTTCGGGTGACATCAGCTCTGGAAGTCCACAAGTCGATGTTTTCCTGCTATAGTCCCCCCGCCAGGTGAGAAGAAAGGTTAGTCCCCAAAAAGACTTAATGGAGGCGGGTGAGGGAGGGAAGGATCACCCTAAAGAATGTCCACAAACCCACATGGCAAAACTGTATAGAATATCACCAAGGGAGTTATTGAATGAGGAGGCACACTCCGCCGGCCGTCATCTTGGCCACGTTATTGCTTGTCCTGCCCCGCTCACTACCTCCCACGGTCCCCTGTTACCGTCGGCACTACAGCAGTCTTTCCTCAAAGGCAGTCGGTTGGCACAGGTTCTCCCGGGCAGAATCACAGCCAGATGCCAGTCAGAGCATATGATTAAGTTAGTTGGGACATCGGGTTGTGAGAGCGAGGTGCTGCTGCGGCTGCCATCTTGGCCCGATCCCGCAGCGCTTTATTGTATTGCACCCTAGCCGCTTTCATTCGGCCTCCTCGGTGTCGCAATGTTCACCGCGGGGAGCCTGGACCCCCCAGAAGTCCTCCCACGGTGAGCTGCCACAGAAAAGCCGCGTTTTGAGGGGGTTAGCGGGGGAAACCCGGAGGGGGACCGCGGAGCTCAGTCTCCCGGCTTCCTTGCTGGCAACATCATCACCCGGAAGTCCCAACCATTCTCTTAACATGGTTTTGTTTGGCAGATCTGACAGGCTGGGTGCAAAATCAGTTGCTGTTTGCAGAGATAGGATCGGGGCCTCTGCTTCCATTTCCCCTGCCATGCAGTCTGTGATATCAAGCCCAGTTTTCCGCAGCTCCGATGCTGTTCTAGTAAATGAAAACTTTTGGAGATCCGCTCCTCGTTTCTTCAGCGACATCAAGCCTCCTAATGGTACTCGGGCAGTGAGACATTATAATACTATAGTTCGCGATTCGCCGTAATGCGGGTTAGTGAGGTGGGGGAATGCCAGAGCTTCAGGCAAAGGCGTCCATCTTGCCTCGTGGCGAACAGCACCCCCCCCCCCCCGCTTCTGATATATTTTTAAAAGTTTTTATTATGAGTTTTTGCCTCTTCGGCCAACTTCATTTCAAATTCTCTCTTCGTCTGTCTTATCAATGTTTTACACTTAACTTGACAATGCTTAAGCTTTTTCCTGTTTTCTTCAGATGGATCCTTCTTCCAATGTGTGTGTAGCCCCTGGGTTGATAGTCCCAGATAAAGGCCCCAGGAATCACACCTCAACCATAGTCTTTTCCGTTAAAGTGTTCCCGAACTGTTATGATATCTGAGTATCCATGACTTCCTAAGTAGGGGGAAGAATTCTCTTCTAGGTCCTGTGCACTGCATTTGGCAAATCTCAAGTTGAAGTTCTTTGTATACAGCACTGATAATCACAGCAGTAATAATAACACTGGAAGCACTGGATGAATGAATGGTAAAATTGCTGAAAATTCTTTACAGCTTTGTTTCAATATAGGATGTTGAGAATTGACTGTTAGAAATATAGGGGGAGGGATTATGTTGGGGAAGAAGAGAGATTGCTGGAAACAGCGGAGAGGTAGCTGGGACAAGGGGGCTTGAGAGACATTTGGTAGAAGAGGAGGAAAGAATGAGTGACTGCTGGGGGTGAGAGGAAGAAGAATGAGTAGGGGTGAGGAATGGAGAGAATGACCTACTGACTGACTGATGGGGGTGCGAAAAGGGGTAAGAGATCGAGTGGCTGCTGGGCATGAGAGGCATGGTGAAAGAGTGACAGACTAGGATGACCTAATTCTGCCCAGCTGTGAGCTTGGCAGAATTAGGTCAGTGTGCGCCCATAATCAATTGGGGGAGGTGGAGTTATCTTCACCCTCCTCCCTGCGGGAGAGAAAGGGGAGATTCCTCCTGCATAAATCTCTACGGGGGCACACCCCCGTGTTTCTTTCCCCTTTAAGCTGCCGTGCCGGCTCCGATGGCAGTAGAACAGATCAGGAAGATAAATCAGCGTGGAGCCTTCCACAGCTTTTACGCTCTGCGGCATCCTGCCCCTTCCTCCTGCCTGGACTTTCTTTTATTAGAGAAACCTGTGCGAAAGGCGGGACGTGGCAAGATCTGTCAGCTCAAAAAGGCTTCTATGGAAAACCGCCGCGAGCTGATTTATCTTCCTGATCTGTTTTGCTGCCATCGGAGCCAGCGCCGCAAGAAAACAGAAGTGGTGCCACGGCGGCAGATGTTGGGTTGAGGCATTGACAGCAGCTGCGATGCTCCAGCATCTATAAAAAATTTGGCGCCGAAGACAGTTGCCTATGCCTAAATCCAGGCCTGGCTGAGGATCCCAATTTACGACAGGGATGCGACTCTCAATATATTCTGCACAAAGAAAACCCAGTGAAATGGCTCTATTTTGAAAGGTTGCAGACCTCTAGCCTAGTTTACCTAATGGAAGAACCTGTGTGTTGCTCAATAGCTTAGAAAATATGAACCTAGGCCAAGTGGCAGCCTGTGCAGAAGATTACCGCTGATAAATATGAAGAGTGGGGGTACAATTTCGGTTCCCATCCGAAGAATAGATTCTCTTGGCTCTCTCTTTGTTGTGATCAAAGGACTCCAGCGCCATCTAGGGCGGTCCTTAAGGCAGCGGGCCACCAAAATGTAGCTAGACAGGGTTCTGCAGGGACTCCAGGGCCAGTCCTGAGAGCATATGTCGAGTAGTTCTTGTGAAGCAGAACCTGTACACGCAGGTTTTACGGATTCTGTTACTCTTTGCTTTTTAACATCTGGTACTACAGCATTTCAAACCTCTTGCATTTATCTGGGTCAGGACTCAAGCAAGACAAAATCTACAAGATAAACTTTTGAAAAAAAAAAAAAGCTCTATTACTAACTGCTGTAAATTCAAATATTTTGGGGTTGGGGGAGAACTTCGGCTAAAATATGACGCGAGCTAGGCTGAAGCTCCGCCCCCTCCACTCCTCTTCCTGGTCATGCTGGCACCTCCAGCCGCAGTTCTCGCGAGAAGTGAGCGGTCTCCATAGAAACGGAAGGACTCTTGCAGGTCCCGATTTTTCTCTCCCTACCTCTAATTCGCTTGTGGAAGATGGGGAATTAAGAGGAGGGAGTCTGCGAGTTTCCCTCTCCCACCAGGCCCAGGTAAGAAGCGCAGACCTCGGACGGAGCAGCGCAGGTGGACCTCTGCCTCTTTTCCGTGCACTGTTAACAATAATAAGGAGAACAGGAGCAGTAAATAATTTATCGGAGCCAGAATGATTCTCTTTAAACTTCTCGGAGAGGATGTTTGAACTTTATAGGTTAGAGGCGGGATTTAATGCTTAATATTACCATTTTGGCTATAACTACTGTGTTGTCTATGAAATTTTTGTATTGCCGATGTGCAAGTTTGTTATGTATGAATTTATCTTACAATATGTGTGTTTAGAGCTATAAATCGCTTTGACTTTACGATAAAGCAACATATAAATCATAAAAAACAAAAAAATAAAGCTTCATGGAGCAGGGATTATTTCATACGTGTATCTGTCTGTACACTGTGTAGAAATGAAATGGGTTGATGCAAAAAGCTGAGCATTAAAACTGCTGAAATAAAGCATGCAGTTTTTTTGCACAGGCTGATTTTTTAAACTCTTGATGCAGTAAGCTAATGCATTGGGAGTTAAAAAATGGGCACAAACTAGAAAATGTGTGCCAAGAAAAGGCTTAGTGCACAGCAAAACATGATCTATATGCATAACTCATATTTTATGCATATTTTATGCATAGAAAACATGTTTTTCGCAGATAAAATTTGGTTTATGCGCACAAAAAAAAACCTTTCTGTATAGAAAACATTTTTTGCGCATAAATCAGATTTTATCTGCGAAAAACATGAATTGTACACATAAACCATGTTTGCTGCACAATACAAAACATTTTTCAGTGCAAAGAGCATTTTTTGTACACATAAATCATATGTTATACCTGGAAAACATGTTTTTTTGTGCATAAAGGATATATTCTGCACATAAATACTAACTACAGAGCCCGGCACCGGAACCTCAGCTCCTGCCTGTAGACTGACATAAGCCTTGGAAGCTTTATTCCTCCTCGGACTAGGAGTTGAGATTCCAGCACAAAGAAGATATGAGATAAGCCAGCATACATCTTTGTACTGGGGGATAATAGCTAATGCCATTATTAGCATACAATTGCCAAGCAAGGAAGCTTACTTAAATGTACATAGTGTGCATATTTTTTATGCAAAATACTCTGCTGCATTGGCTTTAAAGCACGACTGAGGGTTAAACAGCACTGTACTAAGTGCACCTTATTGCTTTGACCTCAACTATAATAGTGGTAAGTCAGGAAGCTGGGGCAGGGCCAGATTTAAGATTGTGGCGCCCATAGATGGAGGACTGAGAGTAAGGGAATTTTGCATCCAGAAATCAGTGAGCAGCAAGGGGAGTCCTAGTTTGTGGGTGTCTTCAGAATTTGACACTCTAGGCAAGTGCCTTTTTTGCCTATGCCTAAATCTGGCCCTGAGCTGGAGAGATACATTAGTGCAGGCTTAGATGGCGTTACATACAGGTCAGGTGGGCCAGGCACCCCCTGAGTTCCTTTCCCCTTCCAACCCTGTCTCCTTGCCATCCTACTAATAGCAACACATTCAATCTATATTCTGGCCCTGGATCAAGAAGCAGAAACCAAATGCCAACATATGACCACATTACCATGCAGTACTGCCTATCTATAATAGTAATACACACAGTGCTTTTTAGTATATTTATAAATGATCTGGAAAGGTGTATGATGAGTGAGGTGATCAGATTTGCAGATGACACAAAATTATTCAGAGTAGTTAAATCATAAGCGGATTGTGATAAATTGCAGGAGGACCTTGCAAGGCTGGAAGATTGGGTGTCCATATGGCAAATGAAATATAATGAGGACAAGTGCAAGGTGATGATTATAGGGAAAAACATCTTACACGATGTTAGGTTCCATATTAGGAGTTACCATCCAGGAAAAAGATTTGGGTGTCATATTTGATATTACATTAAAATCATCAGCTCAGCTTGCTGTGGTGGTCAAAAAAGCAAACAGAATGTTATGAATTATTAGGAAAGGTGTTATGTTTTTGTAAGAATGTGAACCCTGGGCTGAGATGAGAGGTGTCTCTGCCCACAGGGGGGAGCCCTGTGAGTCTCACTATCAGCAGGCGTAGTCTCAGTGGCATGGGACAGCTATAGGAAGAGACTTTATTATGAAGGAAGGAAAAAAATAATGTCCACAAAGCAGTGGGGAATACCCAAAGTGATGCCAGGGATGAGAAAATCCGGAAGTGACCCGCAGAGCGGGGTAGGCTGGGGATCCCATCTGACGAGTGTAGGCACCTTGCGATACAGATCCGGTAGTGGCCCGTGGAGCGGGGTATGCCATGGACGTCTGTATAGTAGATGTTGAAGAACTGGTAGAGATGTCGGAACCTGGAAGTGGCTCCCATAGTTGGTGTGTCAATGCTCTGTAGCGCAGGGAATGCTGAATAGCTTCTACTGGAGGAAGGCGGCAGTGGCCCGAGGCTCGGGGTACACCGCGGAGAATCTTCAATACAGTTCGTAATGTAGAAGTCTGTAGAGGTACTCACAAGAGATAATTCCAGGAGAGAGAGAGATCCGAGAAGCAGGTCTGGTAACAGGTAGGCCCTCCGAGGAGAGGATAGCCAGGGACGCAGGGGAGCCCCCGAGGAGCGGGTACTCAAAGCGTCTGATGTCAAGACCAAAGTCAGGAACAGGAAGTCCTCGAAGAGGCAGATTCAGCAAGAGAGAACTCCTTGCTAACTCGTAGAAGGCAAGGACCGGTCAGGTTAAATACAATAGCGGATTGATGTCATCGGGAGGGGACACCCCTGGGGTTCCCGCCATGATGTGTACAAAGGAGGCCCTTGCGCGCGCGCGCACCTAAGTAATTCCTGAACCAAGATGGCGGTCGGCATTGCCCACTCTGTCTCGGAAAGGTCGGTGGAGATTAGCAGAGGCCGCCATTCTTCCCAGAATTTACGGTGCAAATAGAAAAGAGGTGAGCATGAAAGGTCACAGCAATCTGCGACCAACAGGCGTAACAAAAGGAATGGCAAACAAAACGGAGGATGTCAATGCCTCTTTTCGCTCCATGGTGAGACTGCACCTTGAATACTATGGTTGCTGCATTTCAAAAAAGATTTAATTGCACAGGAGAAAGTAGGGTGACCAAAATGATAAAGGTCATGGAATGGCTCCCCTGTGAGGAAAGGCTTAAGATATTAGGGCTCGTCAATTTAGAGAAGAGATGACTGAGTGGGGCTATGATAGAGGTCTTCAAAATCATGAAGGGAATCAACGGGTAAATGTCAATTTGTTATTTACTCTTTCGGATAATACAAGGAATAGGAGGCCCTCATGACCTTAGCAAATAGTACATTTAAAGCAAATCGGAAAAATTTCTTTTTCACTTAATGCACAATTAAGCTCTGGAATTATTTGCCAGAGGATGTGGTTAAAGCAATTAGTGTAGCTGAATTTAATAAAGGCTTGGATAAGTTTCTGAAGAAGACCATAAACTGTTGTTAATCAATAAGGAAAAGCCACTGCTTTTGCCCTCATTATAGTAGCAAGGGATCTATTTAATTTTGGGTACTTGCCAGGTACTTGTGACTTGGATTGGCCACTGTTGGAAACAAGATACTGGGCTTGATGGACTCAATATGGCATATCTTATATTCTTATTTACCAGTATTCATTTTAATTATTTATTTTACCACTTATTTTTATGATTATCTTGCTGCTAATTTAATATTAAACAATTTTTATTATTTTATCAGAAATGACATAAGCAAACAAGTCAAGAGGAGTGTGGTGTGACTCTGAACCACTCCCTCCTCACAATAAACACAAATAGTCCAGTTATTACTTTTCTCCCTGAACCCAACCTACCCCCAGCCCCCCAGCCCCAATCCACGGATAAGGTCCATCGTCCACTGATGAGAATAGAGAAAGAACATAAATAAAAGATAAAAATAAAATAAAAAAAACCCATAGCCATCCAGTAAAATAAAATTGTATGAAGTCATAATTTAGGAAATCCATACGAGATCACTCATTCAGGACAGCACTGCGAACACGGTGCGGCAGAGACTGCAAATAAACGTCCCAAATGTCGAGGAATCGCTTCTTATGTCGTGGCGATATCTTCATGAGTGCTGCATCTGGTAGCATCATACGATGAAAGCTATTGCGCCAAGCCCAGCACGAGGGAGGAGTCTGATCTCTCCAGTGCAACAATATGACCTCTTTCCCCACTAAACAGTGTTATGAATTGAGAGGTGGACCCTTGGTCCGGCGATGAACGTAAGTCCCATTGTCGGAAGGCGAGGCCAATCCCGAGGGTTACTGGCGGTGATAGGTGAAGATCTGGATGCAGGCGCCTCCTGCAGGTCGTATAATCCAGATAGCTGGCGCCTCCAGCAGGTCGTGAGAACCGAAGCTGGCGCCTCCAGCAGGTCGTGAGAGCAGAAGTTGGCGCCTCCAGCAGGTCATGAGAACAGACAAACACAGTTCAGAGATCCAAGCAAAAGGAATGTCTCCCGACAATCCAGAGATCCGGTACCAGAGAGTCCTCCTCAGCCAGTCCAGGGGTCGAGCGCCAGCAAGTACCACAACCAGTCCAGGGGTCGAGAGCCAGAAAGTACCGCAGCCAGTCCAGAGATCACACACGGAGGGTCAAATCAGGAACAACAAACAGGAACAACCACAAGAGCCAAGAAGCCAAGGCAAGGTCTGAAGGCTCGGACCTTGCCTTAAATAGCTCCCCAAAGATGGAGCCTGCAGGAAGGAACTCAACCTACTTCCTGTAGAGGCTCCTTTAAGTCCTGGTTATTGCCGCCCCCGCGGCCCTAGGGAGCTTCAGGGGGCGGGGCTAGCCGCGCGGAGAGAACGCCGCGGCCATGTTGGAGACAGCGGCACTGCCGCGGAAATGGCCCGCCGACGCCGGCCTCAGCATCGGCGGTTGGCCCTTCCGTCCCGGTGAGTGACCGGCCCCGGTCGCGGTCTGCTGCGGCCGGCGGCCATAACAGTACCCCCTCCTTTAGGCCTCCCCCTAGAAGGCTTGGGTTTCCCTGGGTGAGTGATATGAAAGTTCTTGAGAAGATCCTTGTCCAAGATTTTAGTAGCAGGCTCCCAAGAATTCTCTTCTGGCCCAAATCCCTCCCAAGCTAGGAGATACTTCCATCTACGACCTCGTCTCCGGACATCGAGAACTTCCCGGACTTGATAAGTTGTGTCTTCCTCCAGTTGCAATTGTGGAGAAACAGGAACCTTCCGAGAGGGCCATTTGAGAAGCAAAGGTTTCAACAAGGATATGTGAAAGGCATTGTGGATACGTAATGAGGCGGGTAGACGTAGTTGGTAGGTCACAGGACCTATTTGCTTAGTTACAGGAAAAGGGCCAAGATAGCGGGGAGCCAGTCTCATCGATGGGACCCTCAAACAGATATTTCTGGTGCTGAGCCACACCTTTTCTCCTATACAAAATTGGGGTGCGGGTCTCTGATGTCGGTCTGCGAATCTTTTAGCAGTATGTGCGGCCCTTTGTAGCATCTGTCGGGTGTGTATCCAAAGCTGCTTGAACTGTGTGGCAGTAAGCTGAGCTGCTGGAGAGGGAACAGATAGGGGTAGAGGCACCGGTGGTGTAGGTTGTTGACCAAAGACAATTTGAAAAGGAGAAGATCCAGTCGAGGTACAGGTGTGGAAGTTATGAGAGAATTCCGCCCAGGGCAACAATGCTGCCCATTCATCCTGTCGAGCGTTAACATAGAAGTGCAAGAACTGTTTTAGAGTACGATTAGTCCGTTCTACCTGCCCATTTGCCTGAGGGTGAAAAGCGGTGGTGAAGTCTAAAGCAATATGGAACTTGGCACAGAAGTTCCGCCAGTATCGAGCTGTGAATTGCGATCCTCGGTCAGATGTGATGTGCTGGGGTAGACCATGAAGCCGGAACACATGTGACATAAATAAATGAGCCAAACGGGGAGCAGAAGGGAGGGCGGGTAGGGGTGTAAAGTGAGCCATTTTGGAGAGCCGATCGACCACCACCCAAATAACAGTACAGCCCTCTGAAGCAGGCAAATCAACAACAAAGTCGGTGGAGATGTGAGTCTATGGCTTCGTCGGTGCCGGAAGTGGCTGGAACTGCCCCCACGGTCTCCCCACAGGATTCTTATGCTGTGCACAACAGGGCAGGAGTCCACGTATGCACGAATGTCCTTGCACATCCCAGGCCACCAGTAAAATTGTTGAAGGAGATCTTGTGTTCACTTACATCCTGGGTGCCCAGCAAACTGAGAATCTTGCCCCCACTTCAGTACCTTATTGCGGAGTCTACTGGGTACCACGGTTTTCCCGACGGGAACAGAAAAGGTAGCTGAGAGAATGATGCGGGCTGGATCAATAATGTTCTGTAGAGGCTTCTCTCCATCTTCACTGACAAAAGAGCGAGACAATGCGTTGGCTTTGATATTCTTGTTTGCTGGTCGATATCTTAGCTCAAAGTCAAAACGTGTAAAGAATAATGCCCAACGGGCTTGACGTGGGTTCAGTCATTGAGCTTGCTGTAGATAAATTAAATTTTTGTGATCTGTAAAAACTGTAATTCTATGTTGGGCCCCCTCTAGCCATTGTTGCCACTCTTCGAAGGCAAGTTTGATGGCCAATAATTCTTTGTCGCCAATAGAATAATTGCGCTCTGCAGGTGAAAACTTCCTCGAAAAATAGGAGCATGGATGGGATGTTCCTCTTACGTCATTCTGGCTCAACACTGCTCCAACTCCCTCAGTGGACGCATCGACTTCTACAGTAAATGGGCATCTAGGATCAGGGTGACAAAGGCAGGGGTTTTGTAGAAAGGAGTCTTTTAGGGCTTGAAATGCTTCTACTGCCACTGCAGGCCAAGTTTTGACATTAGCTCCTTTTCGTGTGAGTGCGGTGAATGGTGCGGACAACTTTGAGAAATCTTTGATGAAATGTCGATAATAATTAGCAAATCCAAGAAACCGTTGAAGTGCCCGTAGTCCGTTAGGTTGAGGCCACTCTTGTATACATTTGACTTTAGTCGGGTCCATTTGGAATCCCTGTTTGGAAATAATGTAACCCAAGAAAGGTAAAGATTCAGTTTCGAAAACACATTTTTCTAGTTTGGCATATAACCGGTGTTCCCTTAGTCGTTGCAACACTTGTATAACTTGTTGGCGATGAGTCTGTAGATCTTTGGAAAAAATCAAAATATTATCAAGATATACCACAACACAGATATATAACAGGTCTCTAAAAATTTCGTTAACAAAATTTTGAAAAACAGCAGGAGCATTGGTTAACCCAAACGGCATAACAAGGTATTCATAGTGTCCATCTCTGGTGTTAAAAGCAGTTTTCCACTCATCCCCCTCCCGAATCCGGACCAAATTGTAGGCTCCTCGTAGTTCCAGTTTGGAAAATATTCGGGCTCCTTGTAGGCGGTCAAACAGTTCCGCAATAAGAGGCAGAGGATATCGGTCCTTGATAGTGATAGCATTAAGCCCACGATAATCGATGCAAGGGCGTAATGTCCCATCTTTCTTGTTGACAAAAAAAACCCCGGCCCCCGCAGGAGAGGTGGATCGTCGAATAAAACCTTTTTGCAGATTGTCCTGAATATATTCAGACATAGCCCGGGTCTCAGCTGCAGATAAGGGGTAGACGCACCCTCGCGGCGGTGTGGATCCTGGAATCAACTTAATAGCGCAGTCGAAAGCACGATGTGGGGGCAATGTGTCAGCGGCCTTCTTAGAAAATACATCTGCAAATTGTTTGTACGGACCAGGTAACTCCTTCAAGACTGAGGTACAGATGAAACCGGAAGCAGGAGTTGTTCCCTTCAAACAAGTCGTACGGCATTCTGATCCCCAATGAATAAGTCGTAGGGAAGACCAATCGAATTGGGGATTGTGGCGCTGCAACCAGGGTATACCAAGAACCACCGGATGAATGGCTCTCTTGAGGACGTAAAAGGTAATTTGTTCAGTGTGATCGGGCGCAATGTAGCAGTCCAGAGGTTCCATGTGATGGGTTATTCTTCCTGGTAAGGGTTCCCCGTGAATGGAAGAAATGATTAATGGCTTTTGACAGAAATTGGGAAGTTTATCCACAATTTCTTGTAAGATGAAGTCCCCTCCGGCTCCCGAATCCACTAAAGCTAGAGTAGTAAATTCCTGTCCTTCGGTACGAAGGGTCACTGGTAAGGTGAGTTGGGGTTTAGGAGATGTGAGGCCTAGGGAAACACCCCCCAAGGTTCCTAGGCCTTATAGTTTCCCGGACGAATAGGGCAGTTTGCTAGTCGATGTCCGGACCCTCCACAGTACAAACATAGACCTGCTTTGCAATGTCTCAGGCGTTCCTCCGGAGATAAGGGACCCCTTCCAAGCTGCATGGGTTCCTCCACAGACCCTTCACTGGTGGAGGTTTCTCGGGGGGTTGCAGAGGTGGATTGAGGAACATGGGAGATAGCTTTCCGTCTCCTCCAACTTATGCTCTCTCGGGTCCTTTCTTGCAGCCGGCGGTCGATTCTAGTTGCTAACTCAATGAGGCTATTTAGGGAGAACGGAAGTTCCCGAACGGCCAGCTCGTCCTTAATCTTGGCTGATAATCCTTCCAGGTAAATGGTTCAAAGGACATTCTCCTCCCAATGAAGTTCGTTAGCCAAAGTACGAAAATCAATATTGTAATCCGTGAGAGAGCGCCCTCCTTGACGAAGATGAAGCAAGTCAGTAGCGGCAGCGGCTTGTTTCTCTGGTTCTTCGAAGATAGTCCGGAATAGTTCTATAAACCGTGGGAAGTCCTGGAGTACTGGATCTGAGCGCTGCCACAATGGAGGCTAGGGCCTTGCCTTCCAATAATGATAAGATGTAGGTAGTTTTGGTTATATCGTCTGGAAAGAAGGGGGATTGTAGGCGAAAATGCATATTACACTGATCCAGGAACCCCAAACAGAGACGAGGATCTCCGGCGTATCATGGTGGAGCTGGTAGAGGAAGAACCGGGCGAGGACAACCTTGTGCTGCGGATGGAACCGATGCAGGTGGAGGAGTTGCGACTGGAGTACTGGGGTGTGTAGCAACTACTGCGTCCAGTCGAGCATTGAGACGTTCCATGGACGCCGCCATGGATTCTAGCATATTCTGTTGCTCCATGATTTTCTGAGCCAAGCCGGGAATGTCACGCAGTGCGGAAGCCACTGCCGGGTCCATGGCCTTGGCTTACTGTTATGAATTGAGAGGTGGACCCTTGGTCCGGCGATGAACGTAAGTCCCACCGTCGGAAAGCGAGGCCAATCCCGAGGGTTACTGGCGGTGATAGGTGAAGATCTGGATGCAGGCACCTCCTGCAGGTTGTATAATCCAGATAGCTGGCACCTCCAGCAGGTCGTGAGAACCGAAGCTGGCGCCTCCAGCAGGTCATGAGAACAGAAGTTGGCGCCTCCAGCAGGTCGTGAGAAAAGACAAACACAGTTCAGAGATCCAAGCAAAAGGAATGTCTCCCGACAATCCAGAGATCCGGTACCAGAGAGTCCTCCTCAGCCAGTCCAGGGTCGAGCGCCAGCAAGTACCACAGTCAGTCCAGGGATCGAGAGCCAGAAAGTACCACAGCCAGTCCAGAGATCAGAAGCCAGAATATTCTGCAGCCAGTCCAGGGGTTGAGAGCCAGAAAGTACCGCAGCCAGTCCAGAGATCACACACGGAGGGTCAAATCAGGAACAACAAACAGGAACAACCACAAGAGCGAAGAAGCCAAGGCAAGGTCTGAAGGCTTGGACCTTGCCTTAAATAGCTCCCCGAAGATGGAGCCTGCAGGAAGGAACTCAACCTACTTCCTGTAGAGGCTCCTTTAAGTCCTGGTTACTGCCGCCCGCGCAGCCCTAGGGAGCTTCAGGGGGCGGGGCTAGCTGCGCGGAGAGAACGCCGCGGCCATGTTGGAGACAGTGGCACTGCCGCGGAAATGGCCCGCCAACGCTGGCCTCAGCATCAGCGGTTGGCCCTTGCGTCCCGGTGAGTGACCGGCCCCGGTCGCGGTCTGCCGCGGCTGGTGGCCATAACAAACAGGCCTTACGGATAAGCAATCGAGGTCCCAAACCCCGAATTCGCAATGGAGAAATGCAACCAAAAAGCAACTACAGTGGTCAACAGGGATAGGAACCCCTAATAGTCTGCCCAAGTACCGCTCCAACTTAGTCCAGAGGCCATATATAGGAGGGCACTGCCAAAAAGCATGAGACAATGAACCCAGCGCATGTCCACATTGTAGGCACGCAGGGGAAGAGGAAATTTTGAGATAGAAGGCTCCCTGTGCCGATATATAGCATCTGTGTAGAAATTTGTATTGCATTTCTGTAAAGTAAGAGTTCACTGAGATTTGGGACACCCGTTTCAAAGAAGCTTTAATTATATATGCGGAGATCGTAAACACCCCATCCCCATTCCACCGTTCTACTAGAACGGAACATATGTCCACCACGGTCAGCTGTTTAAGAAGCTTATAATACTGTGATAGCGAAGGCACCTTTTCTTTCTCAAAAGAGAAAATAACATCAAGCGATTGAAAGTGAGAGGCTTGTCTAATGGAGGAGGGGAGGGAGCCCACATAATGCTGCAATTGTAAATAAGAAAAGACCTCGGTGGCGGGAAGGGCATAAGTTTCCCGAAGTTCAGCAAACAGCAAAATCTTACCCTCCAAATTTAAAACATGTCCTAACACACGCATACCTTGGCGATGCCACCTCCCATATGCCGCTGTTTGGGATCCCAGGGTGAAAGGATTACCCCGGATGGGAAGAAAATAGGCACATGTGCACGGTATCTGTAGTAACCTCGTGAGCTTTAGCCAGGAGGTCCTGATGGGCCTAGTAATAACGCTCTGCACCAGAAACGTGGGCAAAGCGGCTGCCGGGGCCTGTAAAATAAATTTGAGAGAGAACGAGGTGGCCAATTCCCCATCTGCAGCAAGATTGATAATAGTGGAACTATCTAATAACCAATCTCGCACCACCCGGAGGTTACTAGCCAAATTGTATAAGGCTAGGTCTGGAACTACCAATCCTCCGTGCCCCCACTTCTCCCGCATCCAGCTCAAGGGAATACGAGATTTCCCTTCTTGCCAATAAAAGGTACGCTGGGCCTTGTCCAACTGTCTGAGCTCAGCTGTATGTAGCTGTAAAGGCAAGTTCTGAAGTATATATAACCACTTTGGCAAGATATTCATTTTAAAAAGGTGAATCCTTAGAGAACTGTGTAGGTATTATAATAGGTATTTCTTTAACATTACCCCAGCACTTCCCCTTTTGACTGCATTATTGCCCCATTATCCCCTTCATTTACTGACAAGGAAATATCCTTATAGTCTGCATAGGAGTGTTCTCCCATACTACCAGCAGAATCTATCTCTCCTATGAAGGGAGGGGCTGGCTTGGCTGGCTGGGGCACCGGGCGTCAATGATGTTTCTATGGCCTGTAAGCTTTTCTCCTGCTCCTGGGTTACACTTAAAGCGGCCGCTTCCGGTGCAGATGTGGAAGAATTGGGAGCAATCATGGTAAATGTTCAGAAGTCTATAGTTAATCTAACAAAAACAGTTCAAGAAGCTTTAAAAAATAATTTTTACTTAGAAGAAAAAGTAGTCAGTTTGGAAAAAAAGGTAAAATCCTCAGATATACAGATGGGAGAAGTTCAAAGAGTTCAAACGAACTTGATAAGATCACTGGGGGAGACTGAAGCAAGGATCGAGTTCCTAGATAACCAAAATAGGAAGTTCAACCTCAGATTGTTGAATTTCCCTAAAACACCCTTAGCTCACCCAGTGGACTTATTTAATAGTTATTTAAAGAACATTTTGAAGTATACTAATAGTAATATGCCTGTGTTATCAAAAATTTACTATCTCCAACAAGTACAAATTGATAAAGAGAAAGATACACAGAATCAAGAAAATTCAGACTTAGACTTAACTGATTTCTTAGAAAAATCATATGAGGCACGAATTGAAAGTAGAGCAACGTTATTAGTTCAATTTACCTCTCTTAGGGGTAGATTTTCAAACTATGCGAATAGGCCTACTTTTGCTGGCGCATCAGGCGCAAGCAAAAGTACGCTGGATTTTAGTAGATACGCGCGGAGCCGCGCGTATCCACTAAAATCCTGGATCGGCGCGCGCAAGGCTATCAATTCTGTATAGCCGGCACGCGCCGAGCCGCGCAGCCTACCCCCGTTCCCTCCAAGGCCGCTCCGAAATCGGAGCGGCCTCGGAGGGAACTTCCTTTTGCCCTCCCCTCACCTTCCCCTCCCTTCCCCTACCTAACCCACCCACCCGGCCCTGTCATCAGTAAGATGAGTCTGTTGTAGAAATGCAATGTTCGCTCGCTTACGCTTAAGAAGAGAGTGTATCTTGGACCTCTTAATACGTGAGTGAATCCCACATACATTCCAAGTTATGAGATTAGTAACATTACTAGTGAGATATCCATGTAAAGCATCCCAGCAAAGATTCAAACAACAACGGTGGTAGCAGAGGTTCTCCCAGCCAGAACCTCCAGCCACCTGTCACTGGATGGCTAAGTGTTGTGTGGATAACAAGTGGACATATCTGGTGAGAATTTATAACATGGAGCCTAAACAGACCCTCCCCACTTCCCAGAACCCTATCCTCCCCTATTAATCCCCCGAACTGTTTCACAACCCTAGTTGTGAAAGCATACCCCATATACAACCTGGAGATCACTACCATGCTGGCATTCCCACCCCCCACCCCACCAGCATCCGAGGTGAATAAAGGCTGACTATGAGATTAATATAGACACATGTCAACAGGTCCTGAACTTAGCAGCAACCCCCCCCCCCCCTCAGAAAGTACAGGAACAATGAGAAACGAATAGAACAATCAACCATGTACATAGAAATGTATGAACAATCATAACTGCATCAAGTATGAGGCATATAAACAATTATAAGCCTACATATTTGCACCCATAGAAGCACCTAAAACAAGTTGAAAAACAGGTAGAGAAGAAATTGTTTAAAGTATAGGCAATAGGGTTTGGGTCCCACTATTATCATTCGAAAAAGTACTTCAGATCTGACCAGTACTTCAGTGTATCATATTAAGATGTATGGGACAGTTGTGAAAAACACAAAAGAGATATTATAAACTGTCCTCTGGGCTGCAGGAAGTCCATATGATCCATCTGCTTCCAGAAGTTCTCATTTATACTCCCATTAAAGGTAAAAAAGAGAAGAGATCACCAATCCACTCAGCCAGTGTATTTGCTAGAGCTAGAGCAGCCTCAGTACAAAGAAAGGCTGGATGTTTCCGATCTTTTAGCTCTTCTAACAGCCAGACTAAAAGGACGAACAAAAGGCAAAGTCCATCAACAATCCAGGAAAAAACATAAACAACCCTCCAATGTCTGAAGTATGCAAAAAACTTGGATATGAGAGCCATCCAGAACCAGAAGTGCCATGAACTCAGAGATATGCATAGAGAAGGAGACAACCAGTCTGAGAGTCTAATCCGGCTTAGTGGTCGAATCAGGGGTCCCCCCTCTCTTTCAATAGTAATTTGGCAGCTTGAGGCGAAGTATACCAAGTTACCCCAGTGTCTGTCACCACCCGCAGCCGTGCCGGGTATAACAACGAGGCGCGAACATCCTGCGCCAATAGTTGAGAACAAATTGGGGCCATAGCCTTCCTTTAGGCTACCACCATAGCCGAGAAGTCCTGAAAAATAAGCACACGGTGATTTTCATATTGCAGGACCCGGCCTTTTCTCATGGCCGTCAGGATTTCCTGCTTGTGTGCATAATTGAAGATTTTAGCAACAACAACCCGGGGTCGTGGGGCATCGGGCTTCCGAGCCCCCATCCTGTGTGCACCATCAATTCGCAGCTGGCCATGTGCTGTAGAGAGGGAGAGCTCCCCAATCAACCAAGTTTCTAGCAGAGCCGGCAGGGAGCGATCATCTAAGGATTCAGGCAAGCCCACAAAACGTAGGTTGGATCTTCTAGATCTGTTTTCCAAATCTTCGATTTTTGCAGAGTATTTGTTGATTTCAGCCTGCAGGGCCGTGATATCCAGCTGCGCCAAGGGGAGGCCATCTTGTGTCTCTGACACACGGCTCTCCAACTTGGCGAAACAGCCCTCGAAGCGATTCAAATTCGCTGAAATTTCAGTAATCGCCGCAGAAATATTTTTAAGATCGGGCCCCAATGCCTCCATAACTGCCACTTTAATCTCGGCAATTAGCCGGGGCAGGAGTCGCATCGCCTGAGCCCGCAGCCGCCATGTCCGGGTCTGGAGAGGGAGGAGCAGTGTCTTTCCCTTTATCTTTCGTCTGCTTCGTGGGACGAGCCGGCATTCCAGACAAAAAGAAACAATAGCAGTGCAATTGGTAAGATTCCAAATATCAAATTTGACTTATCTGGGTAGTTGGGATGCGGATGGGGTACGATGCAGACGGCAGGGCACTGAGAGAGAAGGAATCACATCCTCCTCCCTCAGTGCATCACGTGATCTATCTTGCTGCTAATTTAAATGTTTACACGTCCCTGTTGTGGTAGTTATCATTATTGTTATTATTATTGCTATATATATTAAGAACATAAGAAATTGCCATGCTGGACCAAGGGTCCATCAAGCCCAGCATCCTGTTTCTAACAGAGGCCAAACCAGGTCACAAGAACCTGGCAAGTACCCAAATACCAAGCAGATCCCATGCTACTGATACAATTAATAGCAGTGGCTATTATCTAAATAAACTTGATTAATAGCAGTTAATGGACTTCTCCTGCAAGAACTTATCCAAACCTTTTTTGAACCCAGCTACACTAACTGCACTAACTACATCCTCTGGCAACAAATTCCAGAGCTTAATTGTGCATTGAGTGAAAAAGAATTTTCTCCAATTAATCTTAAATGTGCTACTTGCTAATTTCATGGAATGCCCCCTGGTCTTTCAATTATCTGAAAGTCTAAATAACTGATTGTCATCTACTCGTTCAAGACCTCTCATGATCTTAAAGACCTCTATCATATCCCCTCTCAGCCGTCTCTTCTCCAAGCTGAACAGCCCTAACCTCTTCAGCCTTTCCTCATAGGGGAGCTGTTCCATCCCCTTTATCATTTTGGTTGCCCTTCTCTGTACCTTCTCCATCGCAACTATATCTTTTTTGAGATGCGGCGACCAGAATTGTACACAGTATTCAAGGTGCGGTCTCACCATGGAGCGATACAGAGGCATTATGATATTTTACATTCTATTAACCATTCCCTTCCTAATAATTCCTAACATTCTATTTTCTTTTTTGACTGCTGCAGCACACTGAGCCGACGATTTTAAAGTATTATCCACTATGACGCCTAGATCTTTTTCCTGGGTGGTAGCTCCTAATATGGAACCTAACATCGTGTAACTATAGCAAGGGTTATTTTTCCCTATATGCAACACCTTGCACTTGTCCACATTCAATTTCATCTGCCATTTGGATGCCCAATCTTCCAGTCTTGCAAGGTCCTCCTGTAATGTATCACAGTCTGCTTGTGATTTAACTACTCTGAATAATTTTGTATCATCCGCAAATTTGATAACCTCACTCGTCGTATTCCTTTCCAGATCATTTATATATATATTGAAAAGCACCGGTCCAAGTACAGATCCCTGAGGTACTCCACTGTTTACCCTTTTCCACTGAGAAAATTGACCATTTAATCCTACTCTCTGTTTCCTGTCTTTTAACCAGTTTGTAATCCACGAAAGGACATCGTCTCCTATCCCATGACCTTTTAGTTTTCGTAGAAGCTTCTCATGAGGGCTAGCTCACTAGCTAAAGGCAATACTAGATGTTAAATCACTGGGACTCACCCCTGCACCAGTAGTTGCTTTTCTTCCCCTGATGTCTAAACACAGTACTTCCACTGTCTGCATTTCTTTGCCGCGACAGATACCTGTCCAATCATTGATCTTCTATATTGCCATACTAGAGCCAAGCCCATGAGACTGGTTAGAATGATAGCCCCCAAAGCAGGGGGGGGGGGGCAAACCTTTTGGCCTGAGAGCTACATTGCATTAGTTGGCACCTTTTGCGGATGGTGGATGAGGTCCTCTACAGTGCCGCAGCAGTCCTTTGAAACACTGTGTACCTCCAGTGCTCACCGCAACACCTGCACTTCCTCTCACCACCGTGAGCCAAATGAAAAGCTACTTTGAATATACAGCTCGATTTAAAAACCCTATGCGTGCCAAAGTCTGGACATATGCGCATGACTCGGCCCAGCACTCGTTGCAGATTTTAAAAACTGCGCGAGTATGTGCACAAACATTTTTTCACAAAAAAGGGGCAGGACGTGGGCCAGTTCTGTACCATGAAGTCTGCGTGAAAGTCTTTAAGTGCATATGTGTGCGCTGGGGTCCCCTACTGCGTAACTTTACTTCTGCTATGGACGGTGTGTAAGTTGTGAAATAAAAACAATAGGGTAGTCAATGGAATTTAAAGGGTTGGTGCTAATAGGGTAAAAGGAAGGTGAGTTAGCTAGGGGGGTTAGGAAGTCCTTTCCTTTATGAGGGCGAACTGGGAATGAACTGGGAAGTAATCGCGATGGTGCGTATGCTGGTAAAATACCCCCCACTTACATGAGCAAGGCAGCATTTGCACATGCATGTGGGCGTCAATATGAAATTGTGCGCATATCTACGCGTGAATAGCTGATTTTAAAACACGCATGTATACATGCATATATGCATGTATGTTTTAAAATTGCCGCGTCCATGTACGCGAGCCAGCAAATGTACACACATGTGCCTTACAATTTACCTCATAGTTTGCCCACCTCTGCTCCAAAGTCTTTTGAATTGTCATTTAAAGGAAGATCATCTCCTGATGAGGTCATGTCACCAAGGACAGATTAAGTGGAGGGAGGGGGGCGGAAAAGGGGAGAGACAGGTTTGTAAGTACTCTTTGTGAAATGTTAAAAGCTGAAGTTCAGTTTTCAATAGAAAATCCAAAAAAATGTATGTGATTTTTCACAACAAAATAGCCAATTTTGCTGTTTTCTTTCTTTTAGCAGGTACAGGAAATCTGTCTGAAAAAGTAATCCGAGAGCCAGGGGTCCTTTTGATACTGGTACAGCATGGCAATGGTGGGGGAATCGCATGTAGTCCCTAGTGGGAAAGTTTACAGACAAATCTTTGATGCTGAGGTATAGAAATAATAGATAACAAAATTAGTCTAAATTATTTTTTGAATCACTTTTCTTTCAATTTGTATTCCAGTGAACTTTCTGAGAGCAATTTTCAACTGTCCACACCGAGATAAAGTCAGTGGGTACATTTTACCTGTAGACTTCTCACTGATTTTCAAAGAGAATGTATGCTTATGATTTTGCTTTGAAACCTGTCATGGGTACAAAATACATGGAAAGGGTGGAGTAAATAGCACACACATACAATAGCAAATGCAACAAGAACTAATGCGTGGCAAACATAAAGTCCTGATCAATATATCTCAAAAGGACACACTTTTATTGAAAATGCAGTCACGCCAGTGGTGTACATTGGCTAACAAATTACAGTTCACAGTTTTGAAACAGGGGCCCCAACACTGCCGTATTTCGCATCGTGCTGTGTCAGGGAGACCAAGCATGTAAATTATAAGGGATCCTTAATTCACTAAATTTAGTGAGAGCCATGCCTGCATGGCAAAAACAAGTCAGAGCCGCTTGTGAGTGAGAGACAAATTTTTATGATGGATAAATTCCGATGGGTACTAGTCAGTTCTAGAGAAGGGGTCAAATGACATGTGCCGCGGGTGTGCGGGAAAATCCCACCGCGGTTAGAAGAGGGTATGCAAGCTTTAAATCATGGGACTCAATGGGGAAACAGAAAAACCTTGTAAATTGAAAAGAAGAATTGCCGACCTGGGCTTTTAGAAGCTTAGTAATCTTCAATGAGTTGGCTGTCTAAACCCTCTTTGAAGATTACTAGAACTGACTAGTACCCATCGGAATTTATTCATCAGAAAAATTTGTCTCTCACTCACAAGCGGCTCTGACATGTTTTTGCCATGCAGTCATGGCTCTCACTAAATTTAGTGAATTAAGGATCCCTTATTATTTACGTGCTTGGTCCCCCTGATGCAGCCCGATGCAAAACACGGTTGTGTCGGGGCCCATTTCAAAACTGTGAACTGTAATTTGTTAACCATTGTACACCACTGGTGTGACTGCATTTTCAATAAAAGTGTAGCTTTTTGAGATATGTTGATCAGGTCTTTATGTTTGCCATGCATTAGTTCTTGTTGCATGGGTAAAAAGTACCCATGGATATTTGCACCTGCTTTTTCTGCAGGTACTTTTTTCATGGAAAATATCATGCATTGATAAAAATGCTAACTATGTGTGTTATTTTCCACCCTCAACCTAACATGGCCCCGGAAATGTTCTTCTCAGTGTGGCTAAAAGCATTTGTGTTGTGGAACAAATCATGGACTTTTAGCCTTATTGAGGGAGAGCAGTTTTCAGAAAAAGAACATGAATCAAACACTTTTTAGCTGCATAAATCACTTTGAAAATTGCCCTCTATAGTCTTAACACACTGAAAATTGTTAAGATAATTTACTTATTGCATGGCTGGTATGATTTAGTGACTGCAAGAGGTATCTGAAACACAGAATCTCTGAGATGTGTAAGCATTCAATAAGTCATTGCCTGAGAAAGACATGTTACTGATCCTGAAGGCTTTGCATCTTTTAACATGTGTTAGATTAATAGAGATATTGTACTCTTTGCAACTGCTTTGTTGATGCATTTTTAACTAATTTTATTTTCTTTATTATATATCAGATTTTTTCATTTATATTCCAACTTTCATGCAACAGCAAAGCATATTACTTTCAGGTACTGTAGTTATTTCCCTGTGCCGAGAGGGCTTACAGTCTAAGGGCTGTTAGGGTTGAGGACCCAGCTTGATTTGGGAACCCCCTTGGGAACAGTCCAGGACTCCAGGGGCAGACTAGACTAGGGGATCTTCTACCTGTACTAGCCACCTTCCCCACAGGTTGAGGCCTTGGGTTCTGGTGGCTGGCAGGACTTGAACAAGGGAGGAGACCTAAGGCTAAAGCTGGACTGGAATCCAGAGTGGAGAGGAACAAACTCAGGGGAAGCTGAACAAGCCTGAGGAATCAGGCTGCAGGGCTGGAGACAGAAGTCAGGCAGGTCTGAAGAGGCAGGCTGCAGGGCTGTAGGCTGATGTCAGACAGGAAGCCAGAGCAGACTTGGGATGCAGGCTGCAGGGCTGGAGGCTGATGTCTGGTGGGTCTGGAGCTCAGGCAGGAACCAAGATCAGGCATGGAACACTGGAACAAAACAGAGGTTGCTAATACTCGGAAGCTTGAGACAGGAGGCTTGGAAACCAGAGAGCAAGGCTCGAGACAGGAGACTTGAGAACCTGAGAACAAGCTTAGAAACAGGAAGACTTAGGGAAGCCACCAAGTAAGCTAGAATACAAGAAGGCTAAGGAAGCCACATGGAATATAAAGACGAGAAGGCTATGGAAAGCCACAAGGCAGAAGGCTGTGGAGAGCCACAAAGAATTCAGCATAGAGGGGCCAAGCAAGTAGCCGAGCAGACTCAATACAAGGCCCAGAGTGTAGACTGAGGCAGGGCTAAATAGGCAGGGATTTGCCAAGTCACGAGGTCACCGAGACTGGAGCTGGAAAAAGGGTAAGCGCAGCTCCAGGAGGACCTCTGATGTTTGGGAGGCTGCATGACAAACAGAATCACAACAAGGGGTCTGTTTACTAAAGGTTTTTTTTTCCCATTTTCGGTCTTTGGGAAAAATGCCTGGAAGTAGATATCCAGAACATATCCAAATAGGAAAGGTAGCTGGATAAACATATCCAACTAACTTAGCTGGGATATTCAATGGCATGCCTGTGCCACAGATTATATCTGGATAAGTTTGAGTTAGCCTGATAAGTTTATCCAGCTAACTTTAGACCTGCTCAATACACACAACACTCTCGATGCACAGGAAGCATCAAAATACTCAATGCATAGACAGTGTCGAAGTACTCAGTGCACAAAAAGCATCAAAGCACTTCAATGCATCGACCCCGCTATCCTAAAGGCTCATCGATGTACAATGCAAATGTGGAAAAGAGGATTTACATTCAGACAACATCCAACAAGTTGTTGATCTGTGCAGTCTGGAAAAACAAGCATCGGGGTAACTTGCTTGATGTGGCGGTTACTACCCTTAAGCCTTATGTGCTCACCTTTGATGCAACTCCAACATTACTCTCTGCATCAATGGCAAGGGGTGGCAGGAAATTGAATCAAACAGTTACCAACAAGTGCGAAGTCCCCCCCCCCCCCCCCCCCACACACTTAAAAGTCTTCGGGCCCCTTTAGAAGTTGAACACCCTATCAGATCCAGCAGCTCTCCTAGTCCATAACATTTACACTGGTTGTAGATGAGAATCTGGGAAACGCCTATTTCTGGCACTCTGACAGCTAGGAAAATAGATCTCAAATACAGAGTCCAGATATCTCTACGGTTTAGAGTCGTCCAACTGCCACATCAGTCAGTTGGCATTGAGTCGGCCCTGAAAAAGGCTTCTAGACAATTTTGGCAAGAAAGTTTACAAAGCCCCATGCTTACTGACCTGTCCATATCTCTATGCATGAGTTCTTATATAATGCAGAATCTGTGGATGGGAATAAATAAAAAAGCTTGGGAGTAACCTGCTGGGAGGGGCAGTTACTACCCTTAACAGAAACGAGGGGGTAACCTGCACAGAGCAGCAGTTACTACCTTGGGAAGCTTGCTGGGCAGACTAGATGGACCATTTTGGTCTTTTTTTGCCATCATTACTATGTTACTATATGTTTCTACAACCTGCAGAAGGAAGTCTTATTACGCTCAACTGCTTTTGAAGGCAGAAGAGTACATTCATCATCACCTTCTCTGTTCTCTCTTGAATTCTTCAACTCCATTTTTTCACACACCTTTTTGGTTTCAATTGGAACTCAGCATATGATGTGGTTCAGGGCGAGTAGCATCCTTCCCCAAGTCGGATGTACAAGTCAAGAGAAATACAGCCTTTAGGTAAGCATTCTCAGAGCAGCCCTGTCTTCTTTCTGCCCATATTAGTATGGGCTTGGGAACTTCCCACAAGTCTGGACTGGACTAGCAGGATGAAAAGGAAGGAGACACTATTTTTGCATGTTAGTTTCCTCTCTTTGAATCCTGCTAAATCAATCTAAAAGCTTCCTAGGAACTCAGGGGCTGTGCTGTTCACCTTGATATGAGGTCTTGGATTTTTTGCAGAAGGCTTCTCTCATGCCTTATAGGGAGAGCCAAGTACTGGCTTTAGCTCCTTTTTTCTCTCTGTTGTTCGTTTTACCTTCTATTCCTGGTTAGGATTTGTTAAGGGGAATTTATCTTGGACATTTTTCTTCTATATTTTTTTGAGGTTTTTAAAGTTGATAATATCCAATTGTTTTGACATACGGATACTGGCTTTTGCCTACACTGCACTATCCTATATAATGGTGATGATAACACTGAAAAGGGTGTGTCCTCTTCCCAATCTGCTAGTAGACAGTGTAAATCCACACTTCTAGACTAGTCTAGAAGGATTCAAGGAAAGAAGATTAACAGACTAAATTTTTCCTTAGGCTTTTATAAAACGGGTTGCATATTTTGATTCAATGATTATTCTCTTTCTTTTTCTTTTTTTGTCTGATTAATCATTGGCATTCTGTATTTTGCTACTGTGATACTGTATATTGCTTGATAGAGCACTCTTGTGGCGATATTGCCAATATATGCAATAATTTGCATGGCCCAGCCCAGGTACCCTCCCCTATTACAACAACCTGCTTTGCATGTAATTTGCATGCATGACTAATGCAAATACATGCAAAGAAGGCCATTACTAGGCAATTTGATACAAATATTTTATTGCGGCCAACCAAGAAAACGGTCAGCCTTGATAAAATAATAACACTAATTCAATTTTTGGCAAATGTAATGTTAGAGCCCTGGGACCCTAATGAGACAAAAAGAAAAGTTGAGTGGGGGTCAGGCAGCCATGGATCTCTTGAAGGGGCCCGGGACACAATAATGAAAAATGGTGCTGACCTAACTTTGCTCCAGCCATGTGACTGGGGCAAGGTTTGGGGATCGGACCTTAGCCATATGGCGACACCCCCCCCCCCCCCTCATAATAGTGGGATCCCTCCATAAAAAAAATTCTGGCTTAGTTGCTCAAGGCCAAAGTTTGAAAGAAAGAAAATAATGCCAAACATAAAACTTGTAGAAAAAGTGCTGTGGCACTTTTTCCTTAAAGGGCTGATGTTTAAGGCTTGGGTGAAAGTTCCCCAGTGCTTTCTAGACAAGATTTTGCATGTTTGTCCTGTTTTTTTGTCTTGTGTTAAGTGTCTTTGCATTTTTATGCCAGTTCTTTGAATCTGGCCCTGTATGCCTTTTGCACAAAAGCTGCATTCAAGATTAAAGTACAACAGCAGCTTCTCTTATTTTAAGATACTTTTACAGTGAGCTGAAGAATTACTGTGTTTAAAAAAAAAAAACCTGACAAAGTACAGACTGTCACATCCACTATTTCTTTAAAAAAAATTTTTGGCCCAGCAGTTTCCTCCTGCTCCTTTGGATTTTCAGTCCAGTTAGAACCAATGCTACGTGTGGTACCATGACTTTCCATTCATACCTATTCAGGAATTTTGCTTTTATTTTATATCTCCTCTTAATTCATTTTAATCCAGTCATTGGAATGACAGTGCTCTGCGAAGGACCATGGACAAAGACTCCTTTCAAAATCCTGCAATGATGGGGCCTATATTTAGCTACTGTGTGATACTGTTCATTAATGATTGGAATGCTGGAAATCCCTCCCCAAGAGCTGTGAATGCTGGCCCTGCAGCAACCCAGCCAACACAGGGTGCAGAAGACCTAAGCTGAAAATCAATTTCAGGTCCCTCTGCATGGCAGTGCACACTGCCATGCAGAGGGACCTGCATGGTCCCTTTTCCAGTACTTCTAAACTACTTCTTAAGCGTTCGGGCAAGTCAATCCCCACGAGTGAGTTATGCACCTCTGCCAACAGATTGAGATGGAGCAAAAGTCCCACCCTGACAGCCCGCCAGTATTCTCCATCTCCAGCAGATGGTGGACATGCATTTCCCTTCGAGGGATTGCCTGTGAGTGTAAAAGAAAAAAAAAAGAGAAGAAGAAGGAATTGAAAGGTCATAGTGGAAAGACGAGATGTATATAAGGCACTGCTTGCCTCCTGAGGTGATACCGTGCGGACTCTCCCTCAGTAGAGTGCCCTCAGTCCAGTAGCCTTGAGTGGCATGGACCTAAAATTTCAGTTAGTGGTTGCAGGCCAAGAGAGGCTTAGTGGTGAAGGCTTTAGCCCTCTCCTACCGAAGTTGGTACCCATTTCTTTACAAAAAAAAATTACAACAGCGAGAAGAAGAAAAAAAGCAGTAAAAAGGGTCTGTTACCTCGGCGTTCGGCTGTCCTGTTTATATCTTTGAGAAGTTCTATGAGGTGAGATGGTAGTGCAGGCACAGCGGGATGAGTAGCCGTTTGGCTAGGCCCCACTATCAGGTTTCTCTTCTTTTGGGTGCATGGTAGACCGTGAGGTGATTTTGCGCATTTTACGCTGCAGGCGGTTGGCACGCACCTGCACTTCTAATTGTGCGCCCAACTTCAACATATCTTTTGGTGTCGGTACTGGATGCCCAGTTTGGGCGCCTAGTTGGACTTGCGGCCTAAGCACACATATTTGGGAGCACATTTTTTATGTGGCCATTTTGAGCATGGGTTTTATGCATGGATAATCTAGGTGTGAGCTTTTACCGTTCTGCATGCTTACAACCATGGTGCCCGTGGTGAAGAAGCCTAAGCGCTTATCCAGGTAAAAATTAAAAATACGGTCTCCGATAAGATTCCTCTTAAAACTGGTGTACCACAAGGGTCAACTTTATCAGCCACACTTTTTAACATATATTTATTGTCAATCTGCCATCTTCTCACGGGACTTGGATTACATTTTTATATATATGCCAATGACATACAGTTTCTTGTTCCTATATACGACACAATAGAGAAAACTTTTGAAAATTATCGCAATGTATCTGTCAGCAATAAAACAGCTCCTACAACATATGAAATTGGTATTAAATATGGACAAAACAGAGCTAATCCTGTTAGAACGTAAATGTAGAGATAAAGAAATCCCGCCTTTAGTCATTGATAATAAAACTACGATAAAACCATCATTATTTGTAAGAGACTTAGGAGTTACATTAGATTCAGAACTTAATATACAAAAGCACATTGCCAACAAATTAAAAGACGGATATTTCAAACTCCTAACACTGCGACGACTGAAACCATTATTGAATGCCAATGATTTCAGGACTGTTCTACAAACTTTAATATTTTTGAATATTGAATACTGTAACGGAATGTTACTAGGATTACCTCAAAGTACAATAAGGCCGCTACAAGTATTACAAAACTCTGCGGCAAGGGTTTTGACTGCATTAGAAAATGTGATCATATTACACCTGTATTAATCTCATTACATTGGTTACCAATTAATTACAGAATACAGTACAAAATAGCCAATACCTTGCATAATATATTTTATGGAAAAAATACAGAATGGCTTGATACTGCAATACGTTTACACATTCCACAAAATAATCTCAGATCTGCAAATAAAGGGTTGCTTACAATACCAACAATAAAGTCAGCTAAACTTTGCCAGGTAGTATTCCAAGTTGGAGAGTTGCTAACTCGATTAGCTAGCAAAAGTGGAAGGCTTAAATATCCGGGCAGCATGACGTCATCTCAGGGGGAATGCCCCTGAGGTTCACGCCAATGAGGAAATAAAGATGAGGGCAGCGTGCGCGCATGCGCCCTATGGTACCTTGGAGGAGCATGGCGGGAAGCAGCACCAAAGCGGGAGAGGTCGGCAGACAGACGCCGTGGCAGCCAGTAGTCTGAGGTGAGCGGGAGGAGCCGCAAGAAGAGTGAGGTAGGCGGGGCGAAGCCGTTGCAGACCGACGGTCATAACAGGGGCGGACTTCAACTCTTGTACCAAGTCTTGGTTTCCGAGGATGCATCTGGTGAAACTAATGAAGCATCTCTTTATCTAGGATATTAGCCATCGGCTTCCAAGAACTTTCTTCGGGGCCATAACCTTCCCAAGACAGAAGGTATTCCCAAGTCTTGCCACATCTTCTTATGTCTAGAATGGCTTCAACCTTGTATTCTAGGTCTTCTTCTGCACTGATAGAAGATGGTTCAGGAGACTTGGATAAGAACTCACTGAGAATGAGTGGTTTCAGAAGTGAAACGTGGAATGCATTGTGGATTTTCAATCCAGATGGTAGCTTCAGACTGTATGTAATGTTGCCAAGACATCGGAGGATTGGAAAGGGTCCTACGTAGCGAGGAGCAAATCGAGTGGAGGGTAACTTTAGTCTCAGATGCTTAGTAGATAGCCAGACTTTGTCACCAGGTTGAAACACAGGCCATTGTACCTGAAGACTGGAGGATAGCTAATGTAACCCCAATATTTAAAAAGGGCTCCAGGGGTGATCCGGGAAACTACAGACCGGTTAGCCTGACTTCAGTGCCAGGAAAAATAGTGGAAAGTGTTCTAAACATCAACATCACAGAACATATAGAAAGACATGGTTTAATGGAACCAAGTCAGCATGGCTTTACCCAAGGCAGGTGATGTGAGTGTTGTGAACAGTCTGCTGGGAGGAGCAATCTGTTAGTGATGTGCTATCTGATGGGAGGAGCAATCAGATAGTAGTTAGCAATCTGTTGTTGATCTGTCTGCGGACAGAGCAAACTGTTAGAATTCTGTTATAGTTGACTCCTAAGGAAGGAGGAGTCAGCAGTCTTATTAGAATCTGTGTTGCAGGTTCCTGAATGAGGGAGGAGCTAGCAATCTGTAGTGTTTCAGATATCATCTTGCTAAGGAGTAGCAATCTGAAATGAATCTGATATAGTTGTGGGTGGATTCCTGGACCAGTGGCAGATGACCACGCCCCCATGAGGATATCCTGAGACGGACCACCGGCTAGGCTTGAGGATGGAAACAGACACACATTAGTTCTTTTATTAAACAGGTTTTTGAAACCACCAGAGGTGGCAGTAATGAGCTGATATGCCCGGCAGGGCTGTAGTCCCTCAGGTACTAGAACAGTGATCCCAGGATGGCTGAGCTGTTGAGAAACTGTAGAAAGTGAGCAGGCAGTTCATGAACAGAACTAGATGACAAAAACTCACATAAGGTCTCAAGGAAGCTCAGGAGCTGGAAAGGATTAGGCCCTCGAGGAGCGAGTACCTGGTTCCAGGGTAAGCTCTGAGAGAGAGATGGTAACTCACAAATGTTTGTAGTAGCGATAGCTTCCAGGCAGAAGAGAATCTCCAGAGTGTCCAGGAACATGGGCCTTCGAGCAGCGAGTACCCGGGTTCCAGGGTAAGCTCTGAGAGAGCGATGGTAACTCACAATTGTTTGTAGTAGCGATAGCTTCCAGGCAGAAGAGAATCTTCAGAGTGTCCAGGAACATGGGCCCTCGAAGGGAGAGTACCGGTTCCTAACTGTAATCTGAAAGTAGAGAAAAGAGAGCGAGGCCCCCGAGGAGCGGGTACCTCTGGTAAGTCCGAGGAGGCAGAGTAGCTTGGGGGGAGTAGTCCGAAGGTAGCGAGACACATTCCCATACCAACCCCTTGCTATCTCAGTTTGATAGTGCAAATAGAGACCTTTAAATATTGGAAGCGGATGACGTCATCTCAGGGGAACGCCCCTGAGATTCGCACCTTTGCTGGTACTTCAATCAGAGTGCGCGTGTGCCCTAAGTCTTCAGGCAACATGGCGGATCTGCAACATCGAGCTGGTCCGGGGATGCCAGAAGGAGACCGCATGGAGACGCCGCGGCAGCCAACCGTCCATCAGACCCAGAGGGAGTCGCCACAGAGGTAAAGAGGGCGGAGTGAGGGCGTCGAGCAGTGACGATCGCAACAGCAAGTCTTGCCTCACAAATCAGTTTCACTTTTTTGAAGGAGTTAATAAACATGTGGATAAAGTTGAACCAGAACCAGATGTAGTGTACTATTACTAGCAACGGTAACGTGGAATAGACTTAGTTTTTGGGTACTTGCCAGGTTCTTATGGCCTGGATTGGCCACTGTTGGAAACAAGATGCTGGGCTTGATGGACCCTTGGTCTGACCCAGTATGGCATGTTCTTATGTTCTTATGTGAGCGTCGTAGGACTCCTTTGCTCGATCACCTGCTTTAAATAGCATTTCTTTAGTCTGCGTCCATAGCTGATGGAGATCATCAGCAGTGGATTGAGCTGCTGAGGACGACCCTGAGAGCTTCAGTCGAAGTGGCGGTGAAGGTAAACATCCATATACCACTTCAAATGGTGTTGATCCAGTGAATGATGCTGGATGTGAATTAATGGCGAATTCAGCCCATGGTAACAGCTCGGCCCCGTTATTCTGACGGCAACGCACATAGGCCCGAATGAACTGTTTCAGGGTCCTATTCATCCTTTCAGTTTGGCTATTAGATTGTGGATGATAGACAGATGTATAATCCAGAGATGTCAAATAGCTTGCACAAAGCCTTCCAGAATCTTGCCGTGAATTGAGATCCTCTATCCGAGACTATGTGCTTCGGTAGGCTGTGAAAGTGAAAGAAGTGTGCGAAGAAGAGCTTCGCAAGCTCCAAGGCTGAGGGTAAGCCAGGCAGCGCCACGAAATGAGCCATCTTGCTGAAACGGTCAACTGTGACCCAGATGGTATTCATTCCTCCAGAAAAAGGTAAATCAACTACAAAGTCAGTAGCGATGTGAGTCCATGGCTGTTCCGGAGCTGCCAGCAGTTGTAGCAATCCTGACCAGAAGTAGGCTTATGTTTGGCACAGTTGGGGCATGACGCTACATAGGACTATGTGTCTTCCTTGATAGTAGGCCACCAATAGTACTTCTGTAATTTCAGCAGGGTATGGCGTTGACCAGGATGGCCGGCCAGCTTGGAATCATGAACCCAGTATAGAAGCTTCTTTCTGAGGTGTTCTGGCACAATTGTTTTACAGGCAGGCACAGAATGGGTAGCCGCCAAGATGACTTTCTTCAGGTCGATGATGTACTGAGGTTCTTCAGGAACATTCTCAGAGAGGAAAGAATGTGACAGGGCATCAGCTCTGGTATTCTTGTCTCTGGGGCGATATTTGAGCACAAAGTCAAAGAGATTAAAAAATAAGGACCATCTGGTTTGTCTGTGGTTAAGATGTTGCACATGACGGAGATACTCTAGATTCTTGTGGTCCGTGAATACGGTAATTTGATGTTGGGCGCCTTCGAGCCAAGGCCACCATTCCTCGAACGCCAGTTTAATAGCCAGGAGCTCTTTATCTCCGATCCCATAGTTCTTCTCTGCAGGAGAAAAGAGTTGTGAGAAGAAAGAGCAGGGATGTAAGGCCTTAGAATCTTCGGTTTGGCTTAACACGGCCCCTACTCCCACATCTGACGCATCAACCTCCACGATGAAGGGTCTATTGGGGTCCGGGCTCAGTGGAAAAAGCAGTCTTTAATTTCTCGAACGCGGAAATGGCCTCTGCAGATCATTTAGAAGCGTTGGCCCCTTTCTGTGTCATTGCAGTTAAGGGCACAGTTAAAGAAGAGTGGTTCTTTATAAAGCTTCTATATTAATTTGTGAACCCCAAAAATCATCTCACGGCCTTCAGACTGGTAGGTTGAGACCAATTCTTGATACTCTAATTTTTGGGGATCCATCCGGAAGCCTTGTTTTGATATGATGTAGCCAAGGAAAGGCACAGAATCTTTATGAAATTCGCACTTTGACAGCTTGGCATAGAGGCGGTGTTCTCGAAGTCTCAGTAATACTTGCTTGACATCTGCTAGATGAGTAGGCATATCCTGTGAGAATATCAAGATGTCATCTAGGTAAACAACTACACCTTTGTACAGCAGGTCCCGCAGAATGTCGTTCATCATGTTCTGAAACACAGCGGGAGTGTTACACAGGCCGAAGGGCATTACCAAATATTCGAAATGGCCATCTTGAGTGTTGAAGGCTGTTTTCCACTCGTCGCTGTCACTTGGTCAAGTTTCGAGAGTATCTTGGCTCCTTGAAGTCGATCAAACAGCTCTGAGATCAGAGGTAAGGGGTATCGGTCTTTAATCGTGATCTCATTCAGACCTCAATAGTCGATACAAGGATGCAGAGTACCGTCCTTCTTCCCCAGAAGAAGAAGCCTGCGCCCACAGGAGACTTAGATGGTCTAATGAAACCTTTTTGAAAGTTTTCCTCAATGTACTCGGACATGGCCTTGTTCTCTACCACTGACACTGGGTAGACACGTCCCTTAGGAGGTTCAGCATTAGGTTTCAGTCTTATGGGGAAGTCCAGTTGAATTGTGGCATGTGCAGCTGCAACCAGGGTAACCCCAGAACGATAGGGTGCATGGCCTTCTCTAACACAAAGAAGGAAATTGACTCAGTATGGAGGGCTCTGGTGCGGAGGACTGACAGTTTGGTACAACTGGTAACATTACCCAGTAATGACTCTCCATGAATAGACGATAGGAGTAGTGGAATCTTCAAAGTGGTGAGGGGAATCCTCAGATGTTCCACAAGTCATTGTAGAATAAAATTACTTCTTCCCCATGAGTCCACCAGGGCAAGGGTTTGGAATTCCAACGGTCCGTAGATCAGAGAAACAGGGAGAGAAAGCGAAGGACAGGGCATAGTAAGGCCTAAGAAAAGTCCTCCCGCAGGACTTAGGCCCATCCATTTCCCGGACAGATGGGGCATGTTTGGACTGCATGACTAGCTTGTCCACAATACATGCACAAACCATTCCTCTTCCGAAGTCTTCTCTCTTTGGATGTCAGGTGACTGCGACCAAACTGCATCGGTTCTTCACCACTGGCAACAGGCATTACAGGAACCATCCTGAGTGCAGATTTAGCACAAACTTCTGAACAGGTCGTTTACCAGGCTTGAGTTCTTGCACCTTATCACGAAGCCAGTGATCAATTCTAGTAGCTAAGGTCACTAGCTCATCCAGCGAATCAGGTGTCTCACGAGCGGCCAGCTCGTCCTTCAAGTGGGAATCCAAACCTCTGAAGAAGAGGATTTTCAGGCATCTAGGGTCCCAAAATAATTCAGTTGCACTCTTGAACTCTATAGCAAAATCGGCCAGTGATTGGTTGCCTTGCTTCAGGTCCACCAAAGCAGAACCAGCAACAGTATGTCGGTCAGGATCATCAAAAACAGATTTGAACAAGTCCATAAATCCGTCAATATCCTGGAGTATAGGATCTTTGTGTTCCCACAGCGCGGAAGCCCAAGACAAGGTCCTTCCTTGCTAGAGACATAAAGTTCCTGGATGTAATAAATGATTGCTTCATGGAGCAATTGGTTCAGGAACCAACAAGAGAGGGAGCTATTTTAGATTTAATTCTTAGTGGAACGCAAGATTTGGTGAGAGAAGTAACGGTGGTGGGGCCCCTTGGAAACAATGATCATAACATGATCAAATTTAAACTAATAACTGGAAGGGGGACAATAAGTAAATCTGCAGCTCTAGCACTACATTTTAAAAAGGGAAACTTTGATAAAATGAGAAAAATAGTTAGAAAAAAACTGAAAAGGGCAGCTGCAAAGGTTAAAAGTGTTCAACAGGCATGGACATTGTTTAAAAATACAATCCTAGAGGCGCAGCCCATATGTATTCCGCACATTAAGAAAGGTGGAAGGAAGGCAAAACGATTACCGTCATGGTTAAAAGGTGAGGTGAAAGAGGCTATTTTAGCCAAAAAACATCCTTCAAAAATTGGAAGAAGGATCCATCTGAAGAAAATAGGATAAAACATAAGCATTGTCAAGCTAAGTGTAAAACATTGATAAGACAGGCGAAGTGAGAATTTGAAATGAAATTGGCTATAGAGGCAAAAACTCATAATAAAAACTTTTTAAAATATATCCAAAGCAAGAAACCTGTGAGGGAGTCGGTTGGACCATTAGATGACAGAGGGGTTAAAGGGGCTCTTAGGGAAGATAAGGCCATTGCAGAAAGACTAAATGAATTCTTTGCTTCCGTGTTTACTAATGAGGATGTTGGGGAGATACCAGTTCCGGACATGGTTTTCAGGGGTGATGAGTCAGACGAACTGAACGAACGAACTGAACGAAATCACTGTGAACCTGGAAGATGTAGTAGGCCAGATTGACAAACTAAAGAGTAGCAAATCACCTGGACCAGATGGTATGCATCCTAGGGTTCTGAAGGAACTAAAAAATGAAATTTCTGATCTATTAGTTAAAATTTGTAACCTATCATTAAAATCATCCATTGTACCTGAAGACCTGAGGGTGGCCAATGTAACCCCAATATTTAAAAAAGGCTCCAGGGGCGATCCGGGTAACTATAGACCAGTGAGCCAGACTTCAGTGCCGGGAAAAATAGTGGAAACTATTCTCAAGAACAAAATTGTAAAGCATATAGAAAGACATGATTTAATGGAACATAGTCAACATGGATTTACCCAAGGGAAGTCTTACCTAACAAATCTGCTTCATTTTTTTGAAGGGGTTAATATACATGTGGATAAATGTGAATCGGTAGATGTAGTGTATTTGGATTTTCAGAAGGCGTTTGACAAAGTCCCTCATGAGAGGCTTCTACGAAAACTAAAAAGTCATGGGATAGGAGGCGATGTCCTTTCGTGGATTACAAGCTGGTTAAAAGACAGGAAACAGAGAGTAGGATTAAATGGTCAATTTTCTCAGTGGAAAAGGGTAAACAGTGGAGTACCTCAGGGATCTGTACTTGGACCGGTGCTTTTCAATATATATATAAATGATCTGGAAAGGAATACGATGAGTGAGGTTATCAAATTTGCAGATGATACAAAATTATTCAGAGTAGTTAAATCACAAGCAGACTGTGATACATTGCAGGAGGACCTTGCAAGACTTGAAGATTGGGCATCCAAATGGCAGATGAAATTTAATGTGGACAAGTGCAAGATGTTGCATATAGGGAAAAATAACCCTTGCTGTAGTTACACGATGTTAGGTTCCATATTAGGAGCTACCACCCAGGAAAAAGATCTAGGCATCATAGTGGATAATACTTTAAAATCGTCAGCTCAGTGTGCTGCAGCAGTCAAAAAAGCAAATAGAATGTTAGGAATTATTAGGAAGGGAATGGTTAATAGAACGGAAAATGTCATAATGCCTCTATATCGCTCCATGGTGAGACCACACCTTGAATACTGTGTACAATTCTGGTCGCCGCATCTCAAAAAAGATATAGTTGCGATGGAGAAGGTACAGAGAAGGGCAACCAAAATGATAAAGGGGATGGAACAGCTTTCCTATGAGGAAAGGCTGAAGAGGTTAGGGCTGTTCAGCTTGGAGAAGAGATGGCTGAGGGGGGATATGATAGAGGTCTTTAAGATTATGAGAGGTCTTGAACGAGTAGATGTGACTCGGTTATTTTCACTTTTGAATAATAGAAGGACTAGGGGGCATTCCATGAAGTTAGCAAGTAGCACATTTAAGACTAATTGGAGAAAATTCTTTTTCACTCAACGCACAATAAAGCTCTGGAATTTGTTGCCAGAGGATGTGGTTAGTGCAGTTAGTGTAGCTGGTTTCAAAAAAGGTTTGGATAAGTTCTTGGAGGAGAAGTCCATTAATGACTATTAATCAAATTTACTTAGGGAATAGCCACTGCTATTAATTGCAACAGTAGCATGGGATCTTCTTAGTGTTTGGGTAATTGCCAGGTTCTTGTGGCCTGGTTTTGGCCTCTGTTGGAAACAGGATGCTGGGCTTGATGGACCCTTGGTCTGACCCAGCATGGCAATTTCTTATGTTCTTAAGATAAGACAGAATGTAGGTAGTCTTGGCGTAGGCTGTAGGGAAGTGAGAGGGTTGTAATGCAAAATGCATGCAGCACTGGTTTAAGAAGCTTCTAGTTCTTTGAATCTCTCCAGAGAAACGAACTGGAGCAGCAAGAGGCACAGTAGTCTTTACAGTTACTTCAGATAACTGACCTTCATTACTGGAAGGAGAGCCTTGATTCTTCTGTGCGTGCAGCTGATGAAACGCAGTAGTGAGTTTCTCCAATGCGTCTTGTTGCTCAGCAATGTGCAGGGCCAGGCCTGGGATGGCCTGCAAGGCATTGAGCTGAGATGGATCCATGGAGTTAGCAATCTGTAATGGTTATTGATGTTTGAGTGGATCCTTGGACACTGTGGCAGCTGACCACTTCCACGGGGGGCAGCCCTGTGAGGGACCACGGTGTCAGGCTAGACTCTGGACACACAAACACAGATTGAATCTTTATTTAAAAAGTTTTGGAAATCACCAGAGGTGGCAGTAGTGAGTAGTAGATGTTGAGCCCAGCTGGGCAAGTATCCCACAAGACGCTGGAACAGCGAATCCTCTGCTTGACTGTGCTGTAGTGGAAAGAGACTGAAAGTTATGAGTACACAGTGAGAAACATACAGAGTCCCAGGTAGAATAGGAGAAGCTCCGAGACAGAAAGAGCAGGCCCTCGAGGAGCAAATACTTGATCCCTTAGAGCAGAGAGACTCAGTGGTATTGTACTCACACAGCGATTCCACTAGACAAGAGGTCTGGCACTGGAACAGAGGGCAGGCTCTTGAGGAGCAAGTACCTGGTTCCAGGGAAGCAGTACTGTGTAATATTTATTTATTTATTTATTAATTTTGCTATACCGGCTTTCATGACAGGAATCATATCAAACCGGTTTATATTTAACAATGTGTGTAAAGTAGAGAGAACTCAAACCACAATAACAAGAGCATGGTTAAGAATGTGAAATAGTTACAATAAAACAGATAGAATAGATGGTAGTTGTACTCACAGATGGAAACTGTTAGTGAAGTCTTCCAAGTAAAAAGGGTTGTAGATGCAGGCAGCGACTCGGTGAACATGGGCCCTTGAGGAGCGAGTACCGGTTCCTAATAGCACTTGAAAGAAGCAGAAGAGGCGCCCGAGGAGTGGGTACCCCATTAGCAATAAGAGTTCCAGATAACGCTGGAGTGGCAGAGTAGCTTCGGTACGGAGAGCGAATCCCATCCGTAGTATTCCGAGTTGGAGAGTTGCTAACTCGATAAGCTAGGAAAAGTGGTAGGCTTAAATATCCGGGCAGCGTGACGTCATCTCAGGGGGACGTCCCCGAGGTTCGCGCCAATGAGGAAATAAAGATGAGGGCAGCATGCGCACGCGCGCCCTATGGTATCTTGGAGGAGCATGGCGGGAAGCAGCACCAAAGCCTGTCCAGGGATGCCGGAGAGGTTGGCAGACAGACACCGTGGCAGCCAGTAGTCCAAGGTGAGCTGGAGGAGCCGCAAGAAGAGTGAGGTAGGCGGGGTGAAGCCATCGCAGACCGACGGTCGCAATAACAGCAGAGTGGCAGTGGAACATCAACAGACTGAAGGCAGGAGTGGTTTGGTTAGCGAGCCTATAGTTCGCCAAGTGACTAGAGGCTTGGGTGATCCGGATAATGCCTGACAGTGCGACGACAGTGGCTTACATCAATCATCAGGGTGGAATCAAGAGTCAATAGGTGTTGGAGGAGATAGATGTGTTCATGGTGTGGGTGGAACAGCTTCTCCTAAGTATATCTGCCTCTCACATTGCCGGACAGGACAATATCAGAGCTGATTTCCTCAGCAGGAGAAATTTGCATCCAGGAGGATGGGAGCTGTCGGACGAGGCCTTTCAGCCTTCATCTCTATCCCTATCCAAAGCAGGCAGGGAAATGACTGATTCAAATGAATCATCGGTTGCTGATGTTTTAATTTGTGGTTAGCCTTTTTTTGGGTGAGCTATGCAGAGTATGAGTCTTGCTCTTTGTTGAAAACTGATAAGTGGCTTCTCTAGCCCTTATTTTATTATTTATGTTCCTTGTTTTGGCTGAGCTAAGTGTTCCTGTTAGTTGGGAAACATGAATGGTTGATTGTTAATAGTAATGCTCAAGTATAATCAGTTTTGTCCACAGTTTGGCTCTTCCAGAGAATATTGACAGGCTGATGTCAGGGTGGGACTATATGGCCGTGACGTCAGCTTTTGCTTCGTCTCCATCTGCTGGCAGATGTGCTTAACCCACTCATGGGGATTGACCTGCCCTTACTAGAGGAAAGGAAATTATCAAGTAAACAGTAATTTCTCCATTCCTCCATAACCCAAATTAATTTTTTTATGATGCTGAATTATATAATTTGTTTATTCCCCTATTTCATGTAAAGTTTAGGAAGCATCTTGAATTTCTTTCCTGAATCCAGAAAACTATAAAGCGCCATTGTTTGCAAACATATGTTCTCAGATTAGCTTTTGTTTTCTGCTTGTATAATTGTCCATCTTCAGCTGCAGAAGGGATCGTTCTGATCTATTTCTTGTATTTTGCATAAAGGTGCAATTGGTGCGTTCATTGAGGGAGGCACGAGCCAGAGCTGCACAGCATGTGTTTCCTTTGGAAAGTGTCAGGATACCTCTGGTCAGAGATGTGGAGACACGAGCTGGAACCCTATTATCTCCTCGTCAGCAGTTGTGGACTGAGAGCATGCCCAACGATGGCGTCACTGAGAACCCAGTTTTCTACAGGTGTGGAATTGACATCTTAGTGTACACAAATTATCTTTATAATATTGTACTATATATTTTGTCAGAACAAACTAGGATTATGTATGACAATCAGCCAGCTGAGGAACATTACTGAACCTGCGGTGCTTATCAACTGAAAATATTGGTAGTATTGGACCATGTTTTCTAAAGAGTTTTCAGAAGTGACCAGCTTTCAAAGGGTTAACTTATCTTAGTGCCCAGAAAGTTATTGTCAGATACATAAATGATCTGGAATGAAGAGCTGAAAGCTGAGGTTCATTTTTCAATAGATATGTAAGAATAATTGGTTTACAGATAATCTGATTTATTAAAATTAGATAAAATGCAATTCAAGTTCACACATAAGATAATAGAATATCTACATCTTTTAGAGGTAGATAATAAGAATTTATTATAGTAGCATAAAATATGCTATATTTTTATATACAGTAGATACTGTTTTAACTTTGTAATTTAGCAGAGTAAATCATTCTTGTTACAAAGGCTTGAAAAATACCTTATCTAGCCAAAAGTCAACTTGCACATTTCAAACATGTTGCCAATTAAAAATTCAACTTAAAAGTAGTAATTTAGCCAGCTGATCTTATGCTGATCAGGAGTGCATGAAGATGTCTCAGGGGTAGTCTCAGGCTCTCTCACTCTCTACTATAATCGGGTTTTCTTAGCATTCAGATAGGTGGATCCATATCAGTGGCTTATACACCTCTACCAGCAGATGGAGACGGAGCAAAGCTGATCTCATGATATATATACTCCTGCACTGACATCAGCCTGCCAGTATTCTCCATCTCCAGCAGATGTTGGACGTGCATCTCCCTACTGGGGATTGCATTAAAAGATTTTTGTAGAAGGAGAAAAGAAGAAGGAAGTTATTGCCCTACTCTTCTCTGGTGATACCTTATGGTCCCTCCCTCAGTCGAGTTTTCATGAGGTGATAACTTCAGATCCCTCCCTCCTTGATCCAGTAGATGGTTTTCTGCTGGCGTGGACTTAGTTGTAAAAAAAAAAAAAAAAATAGCTGAAAGGCAAGCGGGTGCAGGAAGACGAGAGCGGCAGTGAAAGCCTTTGCCCTCTTCCCTTGCAGCTGGGATGAGCTAAGTTCAGGTAAAGAGTAATTAAAAAAAGAAAGAGGTAAGGGAGAGTTAATTTTAGGGATTCCTCTCCCCTCTGGTCTCCATTCTCGGTGCAGCAATCCAACTTCTGTTCCCATCTCCAGGGGAGATTGGGGACTCGGGCAGTTTGGCGGGTTGAGCAGCCTTATGGCTAGGCCCCGCTTTCAGGCTTGGCTTGTTCGCCATGTGGTGGACTGCAGTGTTCGCACACTTTTGTCTGCACATAAGGCTGCCCTCTTTAGTTACGACAGTTTGCACTTGCGTGCCTAGCTGAGCGCTCAGTTGGATGCAAAAGGGGTGCCTACTTGGATGCTCAGTTGTGCGCATAAAGGGCGCCTAAGTGGATGCATAGTTGTGCGCATAAGGGCGCCTAGGCGGGTGCACTCGGGTGAGTGTTCTGGTAGGCACTCTGTTTGTGTGCTTACCAGAACAATGTTTTAGGCGCCTCATTTTTGAGTGCCTTTTTTTTTCAGTGCCTATTGGGAGCACAGCTGGGCACACAGTTATCAGATGCCTGTTGAAGCATACTGACAACTCTATGGCTAAGCGCCTTACTCTTTGTGCTTCTTGCCATATTCGGGCATCTCAGCCTGGCATCTCTTCTAATTTGTGTCAGTGCTGATTGGCAGCTCAGGGAGAATTGTCTCCATCTGATTTTGCTAAGCCCAGTCCTTCCCAACATAATGCTGAAATGGAAAAAGAGCTGCCAGAGATTTCATCTGAATTTGGGGCTTCTCTAACTGATTTGACAGTGGGGGAAGGTAGTTCAGTTCACACAGGACTAACGCCCCCTGGTTTTGGCATGGATCCCTTTGCCTTTTCTTGAGTGGTATTTTTTCAAGGAATTAGGTTGGGTGGTAAACTTTGCCAAGAGCAATCTACAGCCATCCCAGACACTGGAGTATCTCAGTGTTCGGTTTGATATGAAACAAGGCAGAGTGTTCCTGCCGGAGGGTTGTATTCAGAATCTGATGGTGCAACCGCAAATATTAACAGAAACAATATGCCCGACAGTGTGGTCTTATCTTCAGATGCTTAGGTTGATGGCGGCCACCCTAGAAGTAGTTCTATGGGCAAGGGCGCATATGCACCCTCTTTGGCACACTCTGCTGGCTTGTTGGAGTCCATAATCTCAGGACTGATTGATTCGGCTTCACCTATCGGTGGAGATCAGCATAGAACTGCAGTGGTGGTTATAAGCAGATCATCTAAGGAAGGGGGTTTCCCTATGATCACTGGACTGGCTAATTCTCATGACAAATGCGAGCCTCCAGGGTTGGGGGGCTCACTGTCAGGAATTGACAGTACAAGGGCAAACAGTTTCTTTAGAGCATCAGTCGGTTAGAAGCCCATGCTGTCATGTTGGCATGCTTATGATTCGTCGACCACTTGCAGGGTTGAGTGGTCTGGATAATGTCAGACAATGTGACGACAGTGGCTTACATCAATTGCCACACAGGAACCAAGAGCCAGCAAATGTTGCAGGAAGTAACTCAACTCATAGAATGGGTGGAATTGCATCTTTAGGAGATCTCAGTATCACACATTCCAGGAAAAGACAATGTGAGAGCCGAATTTCTCAGCAGACAGAGTCTGGATCCAGGAGAATGGGAATTGTCAAATGAAGCATTCCAGCTCATAGTAGACCGCTGAGACCTCCTGTTTCTGGCGATTACTCATAATATGAAGGTTCCGCACTTCAGTCGCAGAAGAGATCAAAAGTCCTTGGGCATCAATGTTTTCAAGCAGGAGTGGCCAGAGAGCAAGTTCCTATATGCCTTTCCCCGATGGCCCATGTTGGGCAGAATGATTTGGAGGATTGAGATCACATGGGGATGGTGCTTCTGGTGGCACTAGATTGGCCCAGGAGGCCATGGCATGCAGATTTGCAAAGGCTCCTGTGGACTCTCCTATCTGATTACCAGTTCACAGGTATCTGCTACGGCAGGGGCCTGGTCTTCACAAAGATCCGAGTTAAGTTTGTCTTACAGTATGGCTGTTATGGTTTTGAGGTGTTTGAGGTGTTTGAATGGATTCTTGGGTACTGTGGAAGATGACTGCGCCCACGGGGAGGAGCCCCATGGGGAGCCACAGTACTGGGCTAGACTCGGGACGCACAAACACAGAGTTTTGTCTTTTATTGTACAGCTGATGTATACCACAGAGATGGCAGTAGTGAGGTGATCCAGAGGTAGCAGTCCAGGGACCCTCAGCAGAGGGAACCCGTCTCACCAAGATGGTATAGAGACATCCAGGTGTAGGTTTCCCAGCAAGGCAGAGCTGTAGATGAGACAGACTGAGAATTAGATTACTTACTAGATGGTAGCTGTAAGGTTGAAGATTCCACCAGGCAGAAGTAGATGGTTACAGGCACCGAGGCAGGGAGAGCAGGCTCTCGAGGAACGAGTACTTGATCCCAGTAAGACACCTGAAAGAAAGCAAAGGGCCCCCGAGGAGTGGGTACCCAGGTTAGAGAATACCCCGAAGGGCAGAGAGAGCTTCCAGCAACAGCACGGAAGCGGCAGAGTAGCTTAGACCGGACGATTCCAATCCTTGCTAACTCAACGAGATAGCAAACAAGCGTAGGCTAAATACCCGGCTGGCGTAATGTCACTCGAGGGGAACGCCCCCGAGGTTCCCGCCATGACGTGGATAAAGACGTGGGTGGTGTGCGCTTGTACACCCTAGAAGGCCCTTAGGAGGAACATGGCGTGAGGCTTTGCCATAGCCGTTCCAGGGACACCGGAGAATGTGGCTTGCAGATGCGGCGGTAGCCATCTTCCCAAGGCTAGCGGGGAGAGCAGAGAAAAAGGTGAGGCACAAAGGTCGAAGCCGTCTGAGACCGATGGACGCAAAAGTCAAATTTGATTTAATGACTGGAAGGGGGACAGTAAGCAAATCCACGGCTCTCGTGCTAAACTTTCAAAAGGGAAACTTTGATAAAATAAGAAAAATAGAAAAAAACTGAAAGGAGCAGCTACAAAAGTAAAAAGTGTGCAAGAGGCGTGCTCATTGTTAAAAAATACCATCCAGAAACACAATCCAGATGTATTCCACACATTAAGAAAGGTGGAAAGAAGGCAAAATGATTACTGGCATGGTTAAAAGGGGAGGTGAAAGAAGCTATTTTAACCAAAAGATCTTCATTCAAAAATTGGAAGAAGGATCCAACAGAAGAAAATAGGATAATGCATAAACATTGGCAAGTTAAATGTAAGACATTGATAAGACAGGCTAAGAGAGAATTTGAAAAGAAGTTGGCTGTAGAGGCAAAAACTCACTGTAAAAACTTTTTAAAATATATCCGAAGCAGAAAGCCTGTGAGGGAGTCAGTTGGACCGTTAGATGATCAAGGGGTTAAAGGGGCACTTAGAGAAGATAAGGCCATCGCGGAAAGATTAAATGATTTCTTTTCTTCGTCTACTGAAGAGGATGTTGGGGAGGAACCCATACTGGAGAAGGTTTTCATGGGTAATGATTCAGATGGACTGAACCAAATCACGGTGAACCTAGAAGATGTGGTAGACCTGATTGATAAACTGAAGAGTAGTAAATCACCTGGACCGGATGGTATACACCCCAGAGTTCTGAAGGAACTAAAAAATGAAATTTCAGACCTATTAGTAAAAATTTGTAACCTGTCATTAAAATCATCCATTGTACCTGAAGACTGGAGGATAGCAAATGTAACCCCAATATTTAAAAAGGGCTCCAGGGGTGATCCGGGAAACTACAGACCGGTTAGCTGTCTTCAGTGCCAGGAAAAATAGTGGAAAGTATTCTAAACATCAAAATCACAGAACATATAAAAAGACATGGTTTAATGGAACAAAGTCAGCATCGCTTTACCCAAGGCAAGTCTTGCCTCAAATCTGCTTCACTTTTTTGAAGGAGTTAATAAACATGTGGATAAAGGTGAACCGGTAGATGTAGTGTACTTGGATTTTCAGAAGGCATTTGACAAAGTTCCTCATGAGAGACTTCTAGGAAAAATAAAAAGTCATGGGATAGGTGGCGATGTTCTTTCGTGGATTACAAACTGGCTAAAAGACAGGAAACAGAGAGTAGGATTAAATGGACAATTTTCTCAGTGGAAGGGTGTGGGCAGTGGAGTGCCTTAGAGATCTGTATTGGGACCCTTACTTTTCAATCTACTAGATAAATGAAGCTTGACCGATGTGCAGTAGAGAGCAGATCTACCGCGCAAGCGCAGGCGAGCACGTTGGTCAGAGTTTGCCTGTAACAAAAATGGCGCTGGGAGGAGCAGTAGCGGCGGCGGCAAGGAGCAGTAGCGGCAGTGCGCGTGAGGGAGGGAGGGACCTCCCCCGGAGATCTTCCGTTTGTGCCATCTGAAGGGGTTGTGAATGAGCTGAGAGAGGGGTAGTGACTGAGGGGAGGAGGGAGTGACTGAGGGGAGGGGGGAAGGATGAGGGAGTGACTGAGGGGAGAGGGAGTGACTGAGGGAGGAGGGGGGAGAGGGGTGGGAGTGACTGAGGGGAGGGAGGAGGGAGTGACTGAGGGGGGAGGGAGGGAGACAGACTAGAGGGGGGAGGGGGGAGGGAGAATAGAGGGGGAGGGGAGAATGAGGGGGGAGGGGGGAAGGAGGAGAATGAGGGGGGGAGGGGGAAGGAAATGGACAGAAAAAAAAATTTAATGTAGCCCGTGGTTACGGGACGGGCTTAATGGCTAGTATATTTATAAATGATCTGGAAAGAAATACGACAAGTGAGGTAATCAAATTTGCAGATGATACAAAATTGTTCAGAGTAGTTAAATCACAAGCAGATTGTGATAAATTGCAGGAAGACCTTGTGAGGCTGGAAAATTGGGCATCAAAATGGCAGATGAAATTTATTGTGGACAAGTGCAAGATGATGCATATAGTAGGGATGTGAATCGTTTTTTGACGATTTAAAATATCGTCCGATATATTTTAAATCGTCAAAAAATCGTTAGGGCCACGATACAATACCAATTCCCCCGATTTATCGTTAAAAAATCGTAAATCGGGGGAAGGGGGAGGGCAGGAAAACCGGCACACTAAAACCCCCTAAAACCCACCTCCGACCCTTTAAATTAAATCCCCCACCCTCCCGAACCCCCCCCCCCCCAATGCTTTAAATTACCTGGGGATCCGGCGGTGGTCCAGAACGGCGGCGGTCTGGAACGGCCCCCTCAATAGAATCGTGTTGTCTTCAGCCGGCGCCATTTTTCAAAATGGCCGCCGCAAAATGGCAGCGGCCATAGACAAAAACGATTCGACGGAGGAGGTCGTTCCGGACCCCCGCTGGACTTTTGGCAAGTCTTGTGGGGGTCAGGAGGCCCCCCAAGCTGGCCAAAAGTTTCCTGGGAGTCCAGCGGGGTTCCGGGAGCGATTTCTTGCCGCGAATCGTTTTCGTACGGAAAATGGCGCCGGCAGGAGATCGAGTGCAGGAGGTCGTTCAGCGGTGGTCCGGAACCCCCTGCTGAACGACCTCCTGCAGTCGATCTCCTGCCGGCGCCATTTTCCGTACGAAAACGATTCGCGGCAAGAAATCGCTCCCGGAACCCCGCTGGACTCCCAGGAAACTTTTGGCCAGCTTGGGGGGGCCTCCTGACCCCCACAAGACTTGCCAAAAGTCCAGCGGGGGTCCGGAACGACCTCCTCCGTCGAATCGTTTTTGTCTATGGCCGCCGCCATTTTGCGGCGGCCATTTTGAAAAATGGCGCCGGCTGAAGACAACACGATTCTATTGAGGGGACCGTTCTGGACCGCCGCCGTTCTGGACCACCGCCGGATCCCCAGGTAATTTAAAGCATTTGGGGGGGGGTTCTGGAGGGTGGGGGATTTAATTTAAAGGGTCGGGGTGGGTTTTAGGGGGGTTTAGTGTGCCGGCTCACGATTTTAACGATTTTTCACGATAGTTTACACACCCAAACGGCAACAATACGATTCCCTCCCCCTCCCAGCCGAAATCGATCGTTAAGACGATCGAGGACACGATTCACATCTCTAGCATATAGGGAAAAATAATCCATGCTATAGTTACACAATGTTAGGTTCCATATTAGGTGCTACTACCCAAGAAAGAGATCTAGGCGTCATAGTGGATAACACATTGAAATCGTCGGTTTAGTGTGCTGCGGCAGTCAAAAAAGCAAACAGAATGTTAGGAATTATTAGAAAAGGAATGGTGACTAAAACGGAAAATGTCATAATGCCTCTGTATCGCTCCATGGTGAAACCGCACCTTGAATACTGTGTACAATTCTGGTCACCGCATTTCAAAAAAGATATAATTGTGATGGAGAAGGTACAGAGAAGGGCGACCAATATGATAAAGGGAATGGAACAGCTCCCCTATGAGGAAAGACTAAATAGGTTAGGACTTTTCAGCTTGGAAAAGAGACGACTGAGGGGCGATATGATAGAAGTGTTTAAAATCATGAGAGGTCTAGAACGGGTAGATGTGAATCGGTTTTTTACTCTTTCGGATAATAGAAAGACTAGGGGGCACTTCATGAGGTTAGCATGTGGCACATTTAAAACTAATCGGAGAAAGTTCTTTTTCACTCAACGCACAATTAAACTCTGGAATTTGTTGCCAGAAGATGTGGTTAGTGCAGTTAGCATAGCTGTGTTTAAAAAAGGATTGGATATGTTCTTGGGGAAGAAGTCCATCACCTGCTATTAATTAAGTTGACTTAGATAATAACCACTGCTATTACTAGCAACGGTAACATGGAATAGACTTAGTTTTTAGGTACTTGCCAGGTTTATATGGCCTGGATTGGCCACTGTTGGAAACAGGTTGCTGGGCTTGATGGACCCTTGGTCTGACCCAGTATGGCATGTTCTTATTGTTATGTTATGAGTAAAGTCAATAGTGGACCCTTGGGCCGGCTGAGGTGGACAGCGTCCACAGGAGTTAATAAGCCGGGAGGCGGCACTCAGCTGGAGCGGACTGATGGCGTCTTCACCCTGGAAACCCAAGACCCCCCCAGGAGGAGCCCGTAGGGGTCCGAGTCGCTGGGACTTAGGAGAATCGTGAATGAGTCCAAGGTTCGAGGCTGGCAGAAGACAAAGGAGAATCGTGAAGAAGACCAAGGTTCGTGGCTGGCTGAGGACAAAGGAGAATCGTGAAGAAGACCAAGGTTCGTGGCTGGCTGAAGACAAAGGAGAATCGTGAAGAAGACCAAGGTTCGTGGCTGGCTGAAGACAAAGGAGAATCGTGAAGAAGACCAAGGTTCGTGGCTGGCTGAAGACAAAGGAGAATCAGGAACCGGAGCTGGAGTCAGGATATGTAGACAGCAAGTAGAGCCCAGAGCTGGAGCCAAGGCACAGCAGGACCAAACAGAACCTGACCTGGAAGCAAGGCACGGCTGGGACAAGCTGGAACCGGAGCTGGAAGCAAGGCACGGCTGGAACAAGCAGGAACCAGGGCTGGAAGCAAGGCACGGCTGGAACAAGCTGGAACCGGAGCTGGAAGCAAGGCACGGCTGGAACAAGCAGGAACCAGAGCTGGAAGCAAGGCACGGCTGGAACAAGCAGGAACCAGAGCTGGAAGCAAGGCACGGCTGGAACAAGCAGGAACCAGAGCTGGAAGCAAGGCACGGCTGGAACAAGCAGGAACCAAGGCTGAAAGCAACGCTGGGAAGCAACTAAGCACTCAGGAGAGCGACCTCGTTGCAAAGGCAAAGCAAGGAAGTCAGACGATGGTTTAAATAGCCAGCCAGCGTCTGACGTCAGGAACAGGGCGGTTCAGCACTTCCGGGTGCTGGACCTTTAAGAGCCCCCTGCTCACGCGCGCGCGTTGCCTGGCAGTGGGAGGAGTCAGAATCGTCCTTCGGCAGCGTCTCCACGTGGAGAGAGACGCTGCCATGCGGCCCTGCAGGCCCCAGGAGCAACGGATTGCAGCGAGACCGGGGGAGGCAGGAGAAAGGTAAGGACCCGGTCGCTAGCCTAGCGACCGGGACTGCAACAGTACCCCCCCTTTTACGCCCCCTCTTCAGAGGGCTTGGCCTGTCAGGATGGTCCAGATGATATTGCTGCAGAAGAGTCTTGTCCAAGATGTTGCGGGCAGGCTCCCACGTATTGTCTTCGTCTCCACAACCTTCCCAGGCTAGCAAATATTCCCAACGTCTGTTGGCGAAACGAGCATCCAGGACCTCTCGTACCTGAAACGTAGGATCCTCATCCGTAGTGGTGGAAGCGTCCTCAAGAGGCCTGGGGTGGAATCTGGAAAGAATCACTGGTTTTAAGAGGGAGACGTGAAAGACATCATGAATGCGTAAAGTGGTTGGGAGTCGTAGACGGTAAGCGACCAGCCCTACCCTCTCTGCAACGCGGAAAGGACCACAGAACTTGGGTGAGAGCTTCTTGGAAGGTTGCCTCAGATGAATGTTCTTTGTACTAAGCCACACTCGATCGCCTGGGAGAAAAGCGAATGCCGGTTTTCGGTGTCGATCATAGTAGCGTTTAGAAGTGCGTGCGACTTTCTGAAGTCTGTGTTGAGTAGAGGACCAAAGTTTACTCAATTGGTCCGCGGTCAATTGAGCAGCTGGTGAGGAGGTTGGTACTGGTAGAGGTAACGGTGGTTTGAGCTGTTTACCGTACACAATTTGAAAAGGGGATTTCCCCGTCGCCGTATGTATTTGATTATTATAGGCGAATTCTGCCCAAGGCAAAAGCTCCACCCAATTATCTTGTTTGTGGTTAATGAACGCTCGTAGGAACAACTTTAATGAACGATTCATGCGTTCGGTTTGCCCATTACTTTGCGGGTGGAAAGCGGAGGAGAAACTCAGCTGGATCTTAAATTTTTTGCATAAGGCTTTCCAATACCTGGCTGTGAATTGAGGGCCTCTGTCAGATACAATGTCCTGAGGCAGACCATGAATACGGAATACATGGTGTGTGAACAGAGAAGCCAGTTCAGTGGCGGAAGGTAATTTGGGTAAAGGCACAAAGTGAGCCATTTTAGAGAAGCGGTCCACCGTGACCCATACCACAGTCTTGCCTTGCGAAGGCGGGAGTTCCACCATAAAATCAGTAGCAATATGTGTCCAGGGTTCCGTGGGTATAGGTAACGGTTGTAGAAACCCTCTCGGAGGGCCATTAAGCGGTTTCTGCAGGGCGCAAGTGGGGCAAGAATTCACGTAAAGGGAAACATCACGTCGAAGACCAGGCCACCAATAGAAACGATTTATAAGATCCAATGTTCTTAGTCTACCAGCATGCCCCCCGGTCAAGGAGTCATGGCCCCAAGACAAGACTTTCCTCCGAAGCCTCTTAGGAACGGTAGTCTTACTTGAGGAAGCAATGGAAGTGGTAGTTATTTGAACACAGGCAGGATCCAGGATGGTTCGTGGAGAGTCGTCCTCTTCTTCCGGCTGATAGGTACGAGATAGAGCATCGGCTCGAACGTTCTTCTCAGCTGGTCGAAACTTGAGGATGAAATTGAAACGACTGAAGAAGAGTGACCATCTTGCTTGCCGCGAGTTTAGTCGTTGAGCTTGGGCCAAGTACAATAAATTTTTGTGATCAGTGTACACTGTCACCGGATGATTAGCCCCCTCCAGCCATTGCCTCCACTCCTCGAAGGCCAACTTGATGGCTAAGAGTTCTTTGTCTCCGATGCCATAGTACATTCAGCAGGCGAAAACTTTTTAGAGAAGTAAGAACATGGCATCAATTTGCCCGAAGTATCGTGTTGACTGAGCACCGCTCCAACAGCCAGATTCGAGGCATCGACCTCCAGGATGAAGGGTCGTTGTGGATCTGGGTGTCGTAGGCAGGAAGCGGCTAGGAATGCTTGTTTTAAGTCTTCAAAGGCAGCCGAGGCGGTAGTGGACCAATCGTGAGCGTTAACCCCTTTGCGAGTAAGCGCCGTGAGAGGAGCTACCTTCTGGGAGTAATGTGGTATAAAATGCCTGTAAAAATTGGCGAATCCAAGGAATCGCTGTAGCGCCTTCAGGCCAGACGGGCGAGGCCATTTGACAATGGCCGCCACCTTCTCTGGGTCCATCTGGAAACCGGACGAGGAAACAATATATCCCAAGAACGGAAGCGACTCGCGCTCAAACTGACATTTTTCAAATTTAGCGTATAGATGATTGTCTCTTAGAGCCTATAAGACCTGTTTGACGTGTTGGCGATGGGAGGAGAGATCTTGGGAATAGATCAGAACGTCATCAAGGTACACTATGACGAAAGAATGAAGCATCTCTCGGAGTACCTCATTCATCAGATTCTGGAAGACAGCAGGGGCATTACATAAGCCGAAAGGCATTACTAAGTATTCGTAATGTCTATCTCACGTGTTGAACGCTGTCTTCCACTCGTCACCGGGACGAATACGAACCAAATTGTATGCTCCACGTAAATCCAATTTTGTAAAGATCTTGGCCCCCTGAAGTCTATCGAGCAGTTCTGGGATCAGAGGCAAGGGATAGCGATCTTTCTTAGTGATGGAGTTCAGACCTCGATAGTCTATGCACGGCCGGAGGGAGCCATCTTTTTTGGACACAAAAAAGAATCCTGCTCCTGCAGGAGAGTGCGAAGGGCGAATGAACCCTTTGGCAAGATTCTCCGTAATGTAGTCTGACATTGCATGGGTTTCTGGCAGAGAAAGAGGGTATACCCTACCCCGCGGGGGAGTGGAACCAGGTAGTAAATCAATGGCACAGTCGAAGGGCCGATGGCATGGAAGCAGTTCAGCTTTTTGTTTGGAGAATACGTCAGCGTAATCCTGGTACGGCAAAGGAAGGTCCAGGGCAGAGTGAGAGAGTAATATCTCCGGTCTAGGAACGGGATCCAGGCAATTCTGGAAACAGGAAGGACTCCATTGCGCAATTTGGAGAGAGTCCCAATGGATCACCGGAGCATGTTGTTGCAACCAAGGAAGTCCCAGGACCACAGGGTGCACCGATTTATCCAATAGCAAAAAGGAGATTGTCTCAGTGTGAAGCACTCCCGTCCGTAAAGTGAGAGGCATCGTGGTTTCAGAAATGGATCCAGGTAGAGGGGTTCCCCGGATAGAGGTAACCCGTAACGGAGGTATCCGGCGCTTAGTAGGTAGTCCTAATTGGTGTACCAGTTCTCTCCAGATAAAGTTCCCTCCGGCTCCGGAATCAATGAAAGCTAGAGTCTGAAGGGAGCCACCTGGATATTCCAGCGTTATAGGAACTGTACATTGAGGAGTAGCATTAACATAGCCTAGGGGAACCTCCTCATCTCTCCCTAGACTCGAGCATTTCCCGGTCTCGCAGGACATTGACCCAGGAAATGACCCTTAGTGCCGCAGTATAAGCACAGGCCCAGAGTGCGGCGTCGTGTCTTCTCCTCCTCGGTTAGCGGTGCCCGTCCAAGCTGCATAGGTTCCTCTGAGGAGCTGTGGGAGGCTGATGGTGTCTTGTGAGGTACAGTCAGAGACCTGGAGAAGGAGGGTGCCAATGAGACAGGCCGACGAGGAACTCGACCCTCCTTAGCTCGTTGCTGCAATCGCCGGTCAATCCTCCTGGCCAAGTCTATCACCCCGTTCAGAGTGAGGGGCAGGTCGCGAGCCATCAGCTCGTCTTTGATACGACCTGCAAGACCTTCCAGGAAAATACCCCGCAAACAGTCATCCTGCCAGCCGAGTTCCATCGCCAGAGTACGAAATTCAATAGCGTACTCCGCCAGAGAGCGGGATCCTTGTCGTAGCTGTAGAATTTCAGTGGTAGCAGTGGTAGCACGAGCTGGCTCATCAAAAGTCTGTTTGAAGTGAGTCACGAAATCCTGCAAGTTGTGCAGCATGGCGTCCTGTTTCTCCCACATGGGAGAGGCCCATAGCATAGCCCTCCCATCGAGCAGAGACAAAATATATGCTACCTTGACGGCATCAGACGGGAACTGCCCTGGTAGCAACGTGAAGCGGATGAAGCACTGATTCAAAAACGCCCTGCACGATCTGGCATCCCCGGAGTATCGAGTAGGCGCTGGAAGCTGAGTCTGTGCGGGAGCTTGAACCGCCGGTGGAGGCGGGAGTGGTGCCAGCGGTGGAGGATTGGCGTCCAAGCGACTGGCTAGGTGATCCACCGTAGCAGCCAAGACTTCCAGACATTGCTGTTGCTGCTGGATTCTTTGGGCCATGCCAGGGATGGCCTGCATAGGAGCGGAGTCCGCCGAGTCCATGGCCTTTGCAAACTGTTATGTTATGAGTAAAGTCAATAGTGGACCCTTGGGCCGGCTGAGGTGGACAGCGTCCACAGGAGTTAATAAGCCGGGAGGCGGCACTCAGCTGGAGCGGACTGATGGCGTCTTCACCCTGGAAACCCAAGACCCCCCCAGGAGGAGCCCGTAGGGGTCCGAGTCGCTGGGACTTAGGAGAATCGTGAATGAGTCCAAGGTTCGAGGCTGGCAGAAGACAAAGGAGAATCGTGAAGAAGACCAAGGTTCGTGGCTGGCTGAAGACAAAGGAGAATCGTGAAGAAGACCAAGGTTCGTGGCTGGCTGAAGACAAAGGAGAATCGTGAAGAAGACCAAGGTTCGTGGCTGGCTGAAGACAAAGGAGAATCGTGAAGAAGACCAAGGTTCGTGGCTGGCTGAAGACAAAGGAGAATCAGGAACCGGAGCTGGAGTCAGGATATGTAGACAGCAAGTAGAGCCCAGAGCTGGAGCCAAGGCACAGCAGGACCAAACAGAACCTGACCTGGAAGCAAGGCACGGCTGGGACAAGCTGGAACCGGAGCTGGAAGCAAGGCACGGCTGGAACAAGCAGGAAACCAGGGCTGGAAGCAAGGCACGGCTGGAACAAGCTGGAACCGGAGCTGGAAGCAAGGCACGGCTGGAACAAGCAGGAACCAGAGCTGGAAGCAAGGCACGGCTGGAACAAGCAGGAACCAGAGCTGGAAGCAAGGCACGGCTGGAACAAGCAGGAACCAGAGCTGGAAGCAAGGCACGGCTGGAACAAGCAGGAACCAAGGCTGAAAGCAACGCTGGGAAGCAACTAAGCACTCAGGAGAGCGACCTCGTTGCAAAGGCAAAGCAAGGAAGTCAGACGATGGTTTAAATAGCCAGCCAGCGTCTGACGTCAGGAACAGGGCGGTTCAGCACTTCCGGGTGCTGGACCTTTAAGAGCCCCCTGCTCACGCGCGCGCGTTGCCTGGCAGTGGGAGGAGTCAGAATCGTCCTTCGGCAGCGTCTCCACGTGGAGAGAGACGCTGCCATGCGGCCCTGCAGGCCCCAGGAGCAACGGATTGCAGCGAGACCGGGGGAGGCAGGAGAAAGGTAAGGACCCGGTCGCTAGCCTAGCGACCGGGACTGCAACACTTATGTTCTTATGTTCTTAAGTACCCCCTTTCAAAGGGCCCCCTCCAGACCTCCTACCTGGTCTTGGTTTCTGAGGATGCGTTCTGTGGTATTGCTGAAGCATCTCTTTATCCATGATATTTGCCAAAGGTTCCCAAGAGTTTTCTTCAGGTCCATAACCCTCCCATGACAAGAGGTATTCTCATACTCTGCCTCTCTTTCTCACATCAAGGATAGCGTATACCTTGTATTCAGTGTCTTCTTCTGCATCTATAGGTGTAGGTTCAGGTGTCCTGGTGGAGAACTCCCTAAGGACTAGCAGTTTCTGTAGTAAGACATGGAATGCATTATGAATCTTCATTGCTGGTGGGAGTTTCAGACTGTACGGTTAAGGATCCAATGAAGCGTGGAGCAAAACGAGCTGATGGTAGCTAGAGATGTGAATCGTGTGATCGATCGTCTTAACGATCGATTTCGGCTGGGGGGGGAGGGAATCGGATCGTCGCGGTTTTGTTTTTGTAAATATCGTGTAAATCGTAAATCGGGGGAGGGCGGGAAAACCGGCACACTAAAACATCCCTAAAACCCACCACGACCCTTTAAAATAAATCCCCCACCCTCCCGAACCCCCCCAAAATGCCTTAAATTACCTGGGGTCCAGAGCAGGGGTCCCGGTGTGATCTTTTACTCTCGGGCCTGCGGTGCGTTGTAGAAATGGCGCCGGCGCTACCTTTGCCCTGTCATATGACAGGTCAAAGGTAGCGCCGGCGCCATTTTGTTTTTTGTCCCCCGACGTCAGGAGCGTAGGAAATTGCTCCCGGACCCCCGCTGGACCCCCAGGGACTTTTGGCCAGCTTGGGGGGGCCTCCTGACCCCCACAAGACTTGCCAAAAGTCCAGCGGGGGTCCGGAACGACCTCCTGCAGTCGAATCGTGTTGCCGTACGGCCGGCGCCATTTTGTGCAACACGATTCGACTGCAGGAGGTCGTTCCGGACCCCCGCTGGACTTTTGGCAAGTCTTGTGGGGGTCAGGAGGCCCCCACAAGCTGGCCAAAAGTCCCTGGGGGTCCTGCGGGGGTCCGGGAATGACCTCCTGCGGTCGAATCGTGTTGCCATACGGCCGGCGCCATTTTGTGCAAAAATGGCGCCGGCCGTACGGCAACACGATTCGACTGCAGGAGGTCGTTCCGGACCCCCGCTGGACTTTTCGCAAGTCTTGTGGGGGTCAGGAGGCCCCCCCAAGCTGGCCAAAAGTCCCTGGGAGTCCAGCGGGGGTCCGGGAACGACCTCCTGCAGTCGAATCGTGTTGCCGTACGGCCGGCGCCATTTTGCGCAAAATGGTGCCGGCCGTACGGCAACACGATTTGACTGCAGGAGGTCGTTCCCGGACCCCCGCTGGACTTTTGGCAAGTCTTGTGGGGGTCAGGAGCCCCCCCTAAGCTGGCCAAAAGTCCCTGGGGGCCCAGAGGGGGTCCGGGAGCGATCTTCTGCGCTCTTGACGTCGGGGGACAGGAACCGAAATAGCGCCGGCGCCATTAACGCAGACGTGGCCCGAGAGTGGAAGATCACACCGGGATCTCCCCACTGGACCCCAGGTAATTTAAAGCATTTTGGGGGGGTTCGGGAGGGTGGGGGATTTATTTTAAAGGGTCGGGGTGGGTTTTAGGGTTGTTTTAGTATGCCAGTTTTTCCGCCCTCCCCCTTCCCCTCCCCCTTCCCCCGATTTATGATTTTTGACGATAAATCGGGGGAATTCCTATTGTCTCGTGCTTCTAACGATTTTTGACGATTTAAAATATATCGGACGATATTTTAAATCGTCAAAAAACGATTCACATCCCTAATTGGTAGCTTGAGTCTTAGATGTTTTGTAGACAGCCAGACTTTGTCACCAGGCTGGAATTCTGGAGCCGTGCAGTGGTGAGCATCATAGCCTTTCTTTGCTCTTTGTCCTGCTTTACGAAGCATCTCTTTAGTTTTAGTCTATTTTTGTTGGATATCTTTGGCAGTAGATTGAGCTGCCGGGGATGACACTGAAAGTGGAAGTGGTAAGGGTGGTAATGGTAGTCGTCCGTAGACCACTTCAAATGGTGTTGATCCAGTTGATGTTGCTGGATGAGAATTGATGGCGAATTCAGCCCAGGGCAACAGTTCAGCCCAGTCATTTTGTCGTGTACCAACATAGGCATGAATGAACTGCTTGAGTGTCCTATTCATTCTCTCCGTTTGCCCATTTGACTGAGGATGGTATGCAGAGGTGAAGTCGAGAGAGATATCAAACTTCTTGCACAATGCTTTCCAGAACTTAGCTGTAAATTGAGCTCCTCTGTCAGAGCCGATGTGCTTTGGCATGCTGTGTAGGCGAAAGATGTGAGTGATGAAAAGCTTTGCAAGCTCCATGGCTGAGGGTAAGCCAGGGAGAGCCATGAAGTGAGCCATCTTTGAGAAATGATCCACTGTAACCCAGATGGTGTTGTTACCTCCCGAGAGTGGTAAGTCTACCACAAAGTCTGTAGCAATGTGAGTCCAGGGCTCATCTAGTACTGGCAAAGGTTGGAAAAGGCCCCAGGGACGTCTAGGTGGCGATTTCTGTCTGGCACAGTTGGAACAAGAAGTAACGTAGGAGAACATATTTTTCTTCATGGTGGTCCACCAGTAGTACTTCTGTAGTTTAGCCAGAGTTCTGCGTTGACCAGGGTGTCCAGCTAGTTTAGAATCGTGAGCCCATGCTAACAGCTTTTTCCTTAGGTTCTTGTGTACAATGGTTTTACCCGCAGGTACTGGGTGAGTAGCTGATAAGATAACTCTTTTCGGGTTGATGATATGTTGGGGTTCATCAGGTACGTCCTCAGAGAGAAATGGGCGAGATAGGGCATCTGCTCTGATGTTCTTATCTCCAGGGAGGTATTTCAGCATAAAGTCAAATCTATTGAAGAACAGGGACCATCTCGCCTGCTTCCAGATTTTTGTGATCCGTGAAAACTGTGATCTGATGTTGTGCACCTTCAAGCCAGGGGCGCCACTCCTCGAATGCCATCTTTATTGCCAGTAGTTCTTTATCCCCTATGCCGTAGTTCTTCTCCGCTGGCAAGAAGCGTCGGGAGAGAAAAGAACATGGGTGTATGGTCTTAGAGTCACCGGACTGGCTTAGCACGGCCCCCATGCCTACTTCTGAGGCATCGACCTCTACGATGAAGGGCCAGTTCAGATATGGATGTCGGAGGCATGGCTTGCTCGAGAAGGCGTCTTTCAGTTTCTGGAATGCTGTTACTGCCTCCGTAGACCAATTGGCAATGTTGGCACCTTTCTTAGTCATTGCTGTAAGCGGAACAGTTAATGAGAAGTAGTTCTTGATGAATGTTCTGTAGTAGTTGGTAAATCCCAGAAATCATCTAAGAGCCTTTAGACCTGTGGGTTCTGTCCATTTCTGAATGCTCTCCTGCTTCTGTGGGTTCATTTGGAAACCTTGGTTGGAAACAATGTACCCTAAAAAAGGCACTGATTCCTTGTGGAACTCGCATTTTGACAACTTGGCTTATAGGCGGTTCTCGCGGAGTCTTTGCAGCACACTTTTGACATCTTCTAGATGAGTGTTCATGTCCTGGGAAAATATCAAGATGTCATCCAAGTACACAACGACACATTTGTAGAGTAGATCATGCAGAATGTCGTTCATCATGTTTTGGAAGACAGTCGGGGCATTGCACAGGCCAAAGGGCATCACTAGATATCAAAGTGCCCATCCCAGGTATTGAAGCCAGTCTTCCATTTATCGCCAGAGTGGATGCGAACTAGGTTATAGGCTCCCTTGAGATCAAGCTTGGAGAATATCTTGGCTCCCTGTAGTCTATCAAATAGCTCTGAGATGAGTGGTAAGGGACAGCGGTCTTGCACAGTGATCTCGTTTAGACCTCTGTAGTCAATGCATGGACGCAATGTTCCATCCTTCTTTCCCACAAAGAAGAAGCCTGCGCCGGCAGGAGACTTGGAGGGTCTTATGAAGCCTTTCTGAAGGTTCTCCTGTATGTATTCAGACATAGCTTTATTTTCTACCACGGAGAGAGGGTAAACCCTTCCTTTGGGTGGTTCAGTGTTAGGCTTCAAATTGATGGCGCAGTCGTAGGATCTGTGTAGAGGTAGTACATCTGCGGCTTCTTTGGAAAATACATATTGAAAAGATGCATACTGAGGCGGCAACCCAGGCATCAGTGGGGTAGTTGGCATGCAGGGTATAGGAGAGACCTCCATCAGACATTTACCATGGCAATCTGGACCCCAACATGAAAGCTCCAGAGTGGCCCAATTGAATTGAGGCATATGCTGCTGGAGCCAGGGTAGCCCCATTACTACAGGGTGCATGGCCTTCTCTAGTATAAAGAAGGAGGTAGTCTCTGAATGGAGAGCACCGGTCTGTAAACTCACTAGTTCGGTGAGCTGGGTTACTTCGCCCGGTAAGGGCTCCCCGTGAATTGAAGATAGGAGTAGTGGAGACGTCATGGTGGTGGTAGGAATCCACAAGTGCTCCACTAGTCGTTTCAAAATGAAGTTGCCTCCTGCCCCTGAGTCCACTAGGGCAAGAGTCTGGTATTCTAAGGGTCCACAGATTAAGGATACAGGAAGAGAGAGTGGAGGAGAGGGTGCAGTTAGACCTAAGAAGAGTCCTCCCGCAGGATTTAGGACATATAGGGCATGTTTGTACAGCATGGCCAGCTTGTCCACAATACATGCATAATCCCAACCTCTTCCGAGTTCTTCTCTCTTTTGATGTCATGTGACTGCGGGTTAATTGCATTGGTTCTTCTTCGCCAGCAGCCGGACCCGAGGGAACAGGCCTGGGTGTAGACTTAACTTGAGTTTCGCCCTGAAGGGGTCTTCTGGGAGTCTTGGTCTCTTGAACCTTGTCACGAAGTCGGCGATCAATCCTTGTTGCCAACTTCACCAGTTCAGCCAAGGTCTCAGGCATCTCACGAGCTGCCAGCTCGTCTTTCAAACGAGAGTTCAGTCCTTCAAAGAAGAGGGTCCTCAGGCATTTAGGGTCCCAATGTAATTCAGATGCCAGTGTCTTGAATTCTATGGCGAAGTCTGATAAAGGTTTATTACCTTGCTTCAGGTGAACCAACGAAGATCCTGCAGTTGTGTGCCGGGCAGGGTCATTAAAAACTGATCTGAACAGATCAAGGAACCTGGCAAGATCATGTAGGATAGGATCATCGCGCTCCCACAGCGAAGAGGCCCAAGCCAGCGCTCTTCCATCCAGATAAGATAAGATGTAGGTGGTCTTGGCATAGGCTGTAGGAAAATGATTAGGTTGCAGGGAAAAGTGCATGCAACACTGGTTGATAAATCCTCTACATTTCCAAACTTCCCCTGAGAAGTGTGTTGGAGCAGATAGAGGTACAATTGTCTTGACCGTCACTTCTGGCGGTGTAATTTCTTTAACTGTGGTGGTTGGTGAATTCATCTGTGCGTGCAGCTGGTTAAGTGCAGCAGTCAAATTCTCCAGCGCGTTCTGCTGTTCGGAGATTCGCTTGGCCAGGCCTGGAATGGCCTGCAGTGTGGTGAGCTGAGCTGAATCCATGGAGTTAGCAATCTGTTATGGTTTTGAGATGTTTGAATGGATTCTTGGGTACTGTGGAACATGACCACGCCCAAGGGGAGGAGCCCCGTGGGGAACCACAGTTCTAGGCTAGACTCAGGATGCACAAACACAGAGTTTTGTCTTTTATTGTACAGCTGATGTATACCACCAGAGGTGGCAGTAGTGAGGTGATCCAGAGGTAGCAGTCCAGGGACCCTCAGCAGAGGGAACCCGTCTCACCAAGATGGTATAGGGAGATCCAGCTGTAGGTTTCTCAGCATGACAGAGCTGTAGGTGAGACAGACTGAGAATTAGATTACTCACTAGGGATGTGAATTGTTTTTGAACGATTAAAATTATCGTCAGATAATTTTAAAATTGTCCAAAATCGTTAGAGTGCACGATACAATACAAATGCCCCCGATTTATCGTCAGGGGCATTTGTATTGTATCGTTAAATAGGGCGCGGGAAAACCGGCACACCAAAAAAACCCTAAAACCCACCCCGAACCTTTAAAACAAATCCCCCACCCTCCCGAACCCCCCAAAATGTTTTAAATTACCTGGGGTCCAGTGGGGGGGTCCCGGCGCGATCTCCCTCTCTCTGGCCACGACGGCGATAAGAGAAATGGCGCCGGTGGCCCTTTGCCCTTATCATGTGACTGGGCAAAGGTAGCGCCGGCGCCATTTTGGTTCCTAGCTCCCGACATCACGCGTGCAGGAGATCGCCCCCAGACCCCCGCTGGACCCCCAGGGGCTTTTGGCCAGCTTGGGGGGGCCTCCTGACCCCCACAAGACTTGCCAAAAGTCCAGCGGGGGTCCAGGAGCGACCTCCTGCACGCGGGCCGTATTGCCAATCTTCAAAATGGCGCCGGCGCTACCTTTGCCCTCACTATGTCATACGGGCGACGGTCGCCCGTATGACATAGTGGCAAGACCCCCACTGGACTTTTGGCACCCTAGGAGGCCCTAAGGAGAAACATGGCTTGAGGCTTTGCCATAGCCGTTGCGGGGACGCCGGAGAATGCGGCTTGCAGATGTGGCAGTAGCCATCTTCCCAAGGCTAGCGGGGAGAGCAGAGAAAAAGCTGAGGCATAAGGGTCGAAGCCGTCTGAGACCGACGGATGCAACAATGACCCTTGAGAGGGCTCAGTTGCTGAAGAATTGATATGCCACTGTGGTGATTGCCACCTTGCTACGAGTGAGAAAGTACTCTTCTTCCTTGGCTTATGTGCGGGTTTGGTGAGTGTTTGAGGCTTGGTGTGAGGATTGAGGGGTTCATCTTCATGTGGTTAAGATCCCACTCATTTTGGATTACCGGATGGGTTGAGCGTTTTAGGATGTAGAAGGATGTCTCTTCCTCATGGAGGGTACCTACAGTGAGATGGATAGCCACTGTCTGGTGAGTAATGAGACCTGGAAGATGTTCTCCCTGAATGGAGGCAATACGAAGACTCACCTCAAGGGGTTGGAGAGGTATCTTCAAGAGTTTGATGATGGCGTCCATAATGAAACTACGGCTTGCTCCGGTATCAATGAGATCAGTGGTCGCAAAGATGATGCCTTGATGCCCAAGGATACAGGAAGCAAGAGTTGAGGGCCAGAAACAGTTGCGCCCAAGCTCGGGACCCCCGCTGGGCTCAGGCGTTGCAGTTTCCCGGACGGACGGGGCAAAACTGTAGACGATGTCCAGGAGTGCCACAGTAAAGGCAGAGCCCCTCCTTTCGCCGATGGAGATTTTCGGTCAGAGACAATCACCCATGATTCACCTCCATCGGTTCTACCATGGAGGAAGGTGATGGTGCAGGAGTCTTCGCTGGAGTGCAGGGTGCACTTGTGGGGCGTACTGGAGGGGGGCGAGGAGCCTTTACTTCTAGGCATCTTTGCCGGAGGCACTGATCAGTCTTTCCGGCAAGAGAGATCTAGTCTTCAAGAGACGTGGGAGTCTCACGGACAGAGAGCTCATCTTTCAGAGCACAGGAGAGTCCATCTAGGAAGATGGCTTGCAGACAATCTTCTTGCCACCCAAGTTCTGTGGCCAAGATCCAAAACTCCACCGTGTATTCGGAGAGGTCTATGACCCTTGACGGAGGTGGAGTAAGTTATGACTAGCGTTAGCCATACGACCTGGGTCCCTGAAGGTCTGCTTGAAGAGGGCAATGAAGTCGTATAGCTTGGAGAGGATGGGATTAGAACGTTCCCATAAGGGAGAGGCCCATGCCAAAGCCTTCCCTTCTAAACGAGACAGAATGAAGGTGACTTTAACAATCTCCTTCAAAAACAATGAGGGTTGTAGTGCAAACTGCATAAGGCACTGATTAAGAAAACCACGACAGGAGTGTGGATCCCCATTATACCTGTAGGGTGCAGGAAGTGCCAGTGTTGCTTTGAGAAGCATAGTGGCCGAGAGGCCCACCGGGTTGACCATTGCTGTATCTTGTAGCTGAGAGCACATTTATTCCACCGAAGAGGCCAGCGTCTCTAAAGCTTGATGATGTTGTTTCACTGTGGCAGCCAGTCCTGGTAGGGCCCTGGAGGCGGGAGACTCCGCCAAGTCCATGGCCTTGGCAACCTGTTGCACTTGGGGGTAGACTCTTGTCCTGGGACAGGGTTGGAATGTCTCCTGAGAGGGTACAGGAGGTAACTGCCCTCAGGGGGCGGAGCACTGGAGGAGACAGAGGCTGGGAAGAGCTTCACCACTGGAAGCTTGAGCTCCCCCTGGGAGGAGCCCGTAGGGACCTGGGCCGCTTGGACTTAGGTGGGCCTCGCAGGGTCTCCAAGGAGAGTGAAAGTCCGGCGTGCCCACGGAGACAGGGGGAGTGCGATCGGGTTCAGAGATGGTTGCTGGTTGGAACAGGAGAACCAGAACAAAGTTGGTGATGACAAGGCGAGGAACAGAGTCAGAATCTGGAGACGAGGTCAGGCAGGCAAAGGTCAATGCCAGAGGTCAGTCCGAGGAATGGTCAGCAAAGCAGAGGTCAAGTACCGGAGGTCAGATGAGGTCAAAGGCAGGCTGAAGTCTTGAGGCAGGCGGCAGGCAAGCAGGCAGATCAGGAAAAGGATGTGGTCTTTGAGGCAGGCGGCAGGCAAGCAGGCAGGTCAAGAACAAGCTGAGGTCAGTACCAGTAAGACAGTCTGAGGGTACTACCTGGATAGACAGACAGACAGACGAACACAGGAACAAGCAGGAACAGGAACTAGGATGCAGGAACAAGTCAGGAACAGAACTGGAACAGAAGGATCCTGGAACGAGACTAGGACAAGCAGGAACAAGTACAAGCGCAGAGGCAATCTCAGAACAAACCGACCTGATTGACAAGGCAAGGAAGCAGAGACAGGAACTTCCTTGTATTGGGGGATCAATCAGGGCGCGCTGCGGAGCTAGGACCCACCCTTGACCCTACATAAGTCCGGGCAGTCCACACGCGTGCATGGGTGTGGCCAACATGGCCGAGGACGCCGAACCTCGGCATGAGGCCCGGCGACCGCCGCTGCAGGACGCCAGGGCCTGGCAGGACTGGCAACTACCACGAGGGAGGTTGTCCCGGGACCCGCTGTGGAACCATGAAGGTGAGCAGGCCAGTGCGTGGGACGGGGCGCGCAACAGTTACACTATGTACGCACCCTAATTTTCTTCCTAAAGTAATCTCCACCTTTCACTTAAACCAAACCATAACCCTATCAACATTTCGTACTGAACCGCACGCAAATGACAGCGAGCAGCGTCTTCATTCATTGGACTGTAAACATGCTCTTGCGTAATATACAAAACGTACTCACTCTACTAACAGAGCCTCACAACTCTTCCTCTCCTTCAATCCAAATGCGCCAGGACTTCCTGTTTCCAAAAGAACATTATCATCTAGGGATGTGAATCGTTTTTTGACGATTTAAAATATCGTCCGATATATTTTAAATCGTCAAAAATCGTTAGAGCCTCGATACAATAACAATTCCCCCGATTTATCGTCAAAAAATCGTAAATCGGGGGAAGGGGGAGGGCGAAAAAACCGGCACACTAAAAAAACCCTAAAACCCACCCCGACCCTTTAAAATAAATCCCCCACCCTCCCGAACCCCCCCAAAATGCCTTAAATTACCTGGGGTCCAGAGGAAGGGTCCCGCTGTGATCTTCCACTCTCGGACCTCCGGTGCTTGTAGAAATGTCGCCGGCGCTACCTTTGGTTTTTCCGTACGGAAAAACGATTCGCGGCAGGAGATCGCTCCCGGACCCCCGCTGGACCCCCAGGGACTTTTGGCCAGCTTGGGGGGGCCTCCTGACCCCCACAAGACTTGCCAAAAGTCCAGCGGGGGTCCGGAACGACCTCCTGCAGTCGAATCATGTTGTCTACGGCCGGCGCCATTTTGCGCAAAATGGCGCCGGCCATAGACAACACGATTCGACTGCAGGAGGTCGACTGCAGGAGGTCGTTCCGGACCCCCGCTGGACTTTTGGCAAGTCTTGTAGGGGTCAGGAGGCCCCCCCAAGCTGGCCAAAAGTCCCTGGGGGTCCAGCGGGGGTCCGGGAGCGATCTCCTACGCTCCTGACCTCGGGGGACAAAAAACAAAATGGCGCCGGCGCTACCTTTGACCTGTCATATGACAAGGCAAAGGTAGCGCCGGCGCCATTTCTACAAGCACCGGAGGTCCGAGAGTAAACGATCACACCGGGACCCTTTCTCTGGACCCCAGGTAATTTAAGGCATTTGGGGGGGGTTCGGGAGGGTGGGGGATTTATTTTAAAGGGTCGGGGTGGGTTTTAGGGTTGTTTTAGTGTGCCGGTTTTCCCGCCCTCCCCCCCACTGGACCCCAGGTAATTTAAGGCATTTTGGGGGGTGGGGGATTTATTTTAAAGGGTCGGGGTGGGTTTTAGGGATGTTTTAGTGTGCCGGTTTTCGATTTTCACGATTTTTAAAAAACCCAAACGGCAACGATCCGATTCCCTCCCCCTCCCAGCCGAAATTGATCGTTAAGACGATCGATCACACGATTCACATGTCTATTATCATCCTGGCTTTCCAACTGTATACATTTCTGCTATCAAAAATGTTCGGAATCCCTATCTTCCACACCCAAAGCACACAAGTTCGTGCAATGGCTGCTTCCGTTGCTCACCTCCATGATGTGTCTCTCTTGGATATCTGCAAAGCAGCCACATAGTCTTCGCTACACATCTTCTACTTCTTAGACAAACAGGTGGGGGATGACACAAGGATGGAGCGGATAATCCTCCAAAAGAACATTTCTTTAACTAATTCGACAAACTTATAAGAACTGTCTGCCTCTTATTCTGTATTGAGCGATAACTTACCTACAAACACTCGCATGGCTTAATACGCTCAATATGTAAGCTGGAGACTCCCAGACAGCATGGCTAATTCAGCTGCTTATCTATGGAAAAAAGCAGGTTTGCTTACAAACAGTGTTTTCCGTAGATAGCAGATGAATTAGCCGTGCTGACCCTCCCGCCTCCCCGGACGGTTCCAGCATTGCATATCGTCTTGCTTTGACACAGACTGAGGAGCCTCGAGGAGGCAGAGGGACGGCAGGAAGGAACACCTCACCAAAAGACTTTGGATGATCTTGGAGAGCTCCGCCACCTAGTGGCACGGAGGACGTACCCAGGCAGCATGGCTAATTCATCTGCTATCTACGGAAAACATTGTTTATGGTAAGCAAACCTGTTTATATGTAAAACTGTTTATTAGAAAAAACATCACAAATATTTGACGTACATGACTTTGAAGCATGTCAAATCATCAACCATGTACAGTCATTTGTTTGAAGACAAACTTTTATACATAAACCCCCCAAAGGAAAATCACCCCCCATCCCCCCTCTCATTCTTGTAAATGAATCCAACAGAAAAAATAGGATGCATAAGTGGCGTGTTTTAAATATTCAGCCACGGTCGGTGGCTGCCACTAAATTAAAGTATTTATCTGGCTAAGTGATGGGAGGGGAATGGACATAATGAGGAGAAACTGAGTTAGCTGGATAAGTTATTCAGCTAACTCCAATATTCAGAATTAGTTGGATAATTCTGGCCACTCTGTAGATCTTTCCTAAAGTTAGCCCGATAAACATATTTGGCTAACTTTAGGATAGTCAGATATATTCGGTAGTGCAGCCGCTGACTATATCCAGTTAACTTTAGAACAGATCTATGGGCTGACCAGAGATACCTGGATAAGTTATCTGGCTAACTCTGAATACTGGACTTAGCCAGATAATTTATCCGGCTAACTCAAGTCCTCCCACTTACGTTTCTGGAATGTCCCTAACTTATCTGACTAAATTCTAGCCAGCTACCTTAGTTTCCAGCTAAATTCTAGCCAGATAGTGCCCAAATCTTCATTTAGTTGGATAACTTCTGAGTTATCCAGCTAAATGCTTTTGAATATGGAACTCCCAGTTTCTTTAGTTGATTAATGGCTAGGCTAATATGATAAAATGAGAAGGAGACCTTGTCAACTATAGTTTCTATAAATGTAGAGTTCAGCACCCCCTGATGATCCAGGAGTTCAAGAACTGCAGGAAGACACATAGGACACTGTCCGTGCTGTTTATGCAGGTGAATCTTACAAATTCATGTACTAATAAAGCCTGACTTGGTCACATGGCATATGCAAACCATATTTATACTAATGTTGTAGCCCTGGAGATTCTAATGAATGTAGAAAATGAAAAAAAAATAGCATTCTATCTATTTTATAATCCAGGGAATTTATGACAGCTGTAAATCAGAAAACGCAAGAAAGTGAAGCTGAGATTGCAGCTCGTGAAGTCAGAGGCCTGGCTGATGTTATTGGTAAGTTTAAAAATAATTTAAACATTGTAAATTCTATTCCAGAATCTGGCATATACACAAATGTATTGGGGCCTATGCACTAAAGCTTAGCATGCACATTTAGGGTGTTTAGCATGTATGCAGGATAGTGTGCTATGCTCTAAGATCCTATTATGAACACTAAACCAATCCCTCAAAACATTAACAAGTACATGCTAAAATTAGTGCATTTGAGCATGAGCATGTAAATTAAAGAACATCAGATGCTAATTAGGCTTTAGCAGCACATGGAAAATTGCATGGCATACCCTCCTTCATGCAGTATTTATCATGTGCTCACTGAGGCCTACAATTTAACACCCACCTTGGAACAAGTGTTAACTTTTTAGCATACACACTATTTAAAGGGCTCAGCTACCAGCTGAAAGTCATGTACAAAAGATGAGAGTGTAAAAGTTTACCTACACGCCCTTGCACTATATTGCATCTTCCTGCACTTTTTAGGAAAGAAAATGACACCAAAACACACTTTAGACATTTCTACACAAAATCAACATTTCCTTTATGTACCCAGATCAGTCCAGACTACTGAGTTTTGCATCCCTACCAGCAGATGGAGACAGAGACACTGTACATAACCTAGTGTACCACTAGCAATCCTTCAGTATTTCTCTGTCTCCAGCAGATGGCAGAGGTGCAGTCTGGAGTGGATTTAAAAAATAAAAAATGAAGAAGAAAAAGAAAAAGAAAATGGAAAAGAAAGAAGTTTGGAAGAGTCCTCCCAGGACGTGACAAACTGAGAGCTGTGTCTGCGGGGAGATTGAGGCTCCAGCAGATTCTTCGGATCCAGCGCATCAGGCCAGGTGGATTAAGGCAGTGGCTGGGGGGGTGACCCTGTCAGTCAGACCATGGCGATATGTTACAGCGCACCTGGTATAATTGCACCAATGAAGGGCCTATCTAATCACTGCTGGGCCTGTGGTGCTTAGTGAGTGCGTCTCTCCTGCAAACATTTTGAGTAGCCCCGGCATCTCCAGAGGAAAGGGCAGTTCTGGTGGGGCTGACTCAAAGAGGTTGCTGCAAAGTTTTCAGTTAGCGTTGGGGGCAGCCGTAGAACCTTTCCTGGTGAGCGCGGGAACAGCGGCCATTTTGGCAATAGTAAGAAGAGCTGCAGGGGAGGTGGAGGATTCCCGTCATCCTTTGTCCCCAGCCGGTGTCAGTCCCGCAAGGGTGCAGAAAACTTCCAGAGAGGAGGATCCCTCCCTGGGGGGAGGATTCTGGGAATTCCCTGGAATTTTCCTCGGACTTGGCTGTTGTGTACTGTGGCAGATGACCACGCTCATGGGGAGGAGCCATGTTGGGAGCCACAGTACTGGGCTAGTCTCAGGACGCACAAACACAGAATTAGATCTTTTATTGTACAGCTTGATGTATACCACCAGAGGTGGCAGTAGTGAGTTGATCCAGAGGTAGCAATCTCGGGACCCTCGGCAGAGGGAACCCGTCTCACCCCATTGGTATATGGGGATTCCGGTGTGGGTTTCCCAGCAAGGCAATGCTGTAGATGAGACAGACTGAGAGTTAGATTACTCACTAGATGGTAGCTGTAGGTTGGCGATTCCACCAGACAGAAGTAGATGGTACAGGCACCGAGGCAGGGAGAGCAGGCCCTCGAGGAGCAAGTACCTGATCCCAGTAAGGCACCTGAAATAAAGCAGAGGGCCCCGGAGGAGCGGGTACCCAGAATAGAGAATACCCCGAAGGGCAGAGAAAGAGCTTCCAGCGACAGCACGGAAGCGGCAGAGTAGCTTAGACCGGACGAATCCAATCCTTGCTAACTCAATGAGCTAGCAAACAAGTATAGGCTAAATACCCGGATGGCGTGACATCACTTGACGGGGACGCCCCCGAGGTTCGCGCCATAGCTGGAATAAAGACGTGGGTAGCGCACGTGCGCGCACCCTAGGAGGCCCTTGGGAGAAACATGGCGGGAGGCAATGCCATAGCCATTCCGAGGACACCGGAGAATGCGGCTTGCAGACGCGGCGGTAGCTATCTTCCCAAGGCTAGTGGGGAGAGCTGAGAAAAAGGTGAGGCACAAGGGTCGAAGCCTTCTGAGACTGACGGACGCAACAATGGCCTTGAGGCATTCTTCTGTATAAAGAAGTATCCAGGCAGCGTGGTTTGGTGGCTCCGGAGTGAATGTGTCGTTCATGGTTCGCGGATCTGGTCAGCAGGGCCATAAATGAACCATTGGGGTTCACCCATCTGTTGAATCTTCTGCACCAGGGCTCAATATTTTCAGATCAAGTGGCTGACTTCTGTTTCACGGCCTGGCTTTTGAGAGGAGACAGCTGTGGCAGAAGGTATATTCTGAAGTAATTATTTCCACTTTTTGCAGGCCAGGCGACGTTCCTCTTGCTTTGCGTACATGGAGATTTGATTTGGAGGTCTTCAAGGCCTGCTGTGTAGTCAAATGAGTACAGCTTTCTTTGGCTGCCGGCCTAGGGGCTGTCTCTGGAGTAGGGTATAGGGATATCAGGGATATCCTTTGCCAGCACATTCAGATGTTATAAAATTTTTTTGGGAGGGAGGGGGCTACACGTTTTCGTCCTCCAGTGTGAAAGATCTGTCCATCTTGGAATTCTAATCTGGTGCTTACAAGGATGTCTGCGGCTCTGCTGGAACCTCTGATGGGCAACTTTGAATGATTTGCTGGTCATGCTGGTTTTTCTGGTGACTGCTCAGTCGAAGAATTTAAAAGAACCAGGCTTTTGCAGATTTTGGATATGGGAATTTCGTCATGCACTGTGCCTTCCTTTCTAGCAGAGGTGGTTTTGAAATTCCATCTGAGTCAGACTGTGGAACTTCCAGCCTTTCTGGATTTGAATGCCTCCTGTGAGACATTTAAAGCTCCTGGTTGTAAGGTGTGCTTTCTTGGGGTATTTGAAAATCTCCAAAGATTTTCGTGGATCCAATCACATTTTTGGTTCTGTGGAGTGGTTCAAAGAAGGAGTGTAAAGCTTCTAAGGCTTCCATTATGTGATAGTTTAAGGAGGTAATAGGGTCAATTTATATATCTCAAGGTTGTCCTGTGCCTGAGAGCTTAATCACTCACTCGACACATTCTCAGATGACCTATTGGGTTGATTCACAACTGGTATCTACGCAACAATTGATTTTTACGCAGGAGATTTGTATGGCGGCTAAGTAGAAGTCGCTACACTTTTTCGCCATACATTTTCACTTGGATGTCGGAACTCTGACTTTCAGATACTTTGGTGAGAGTGTTCTCAGAGCATAACTCTCCAGGTCCCACCCGGTTTAGGGGAGCTTGGGTAAATCGCAGGAGTCTGGACTGATCTAGGTACGTGCAGAAATTAAGTTCGGTGCTTACCAGCTAATTTTCATTCTTTTAATACCACAGATTAGTCCAGAGCCCCACTCGTTGGTGGACTCCGCTTGTACAACTTTGTTGTACATTTCATAATCAATGAGACACTATGGGGCAGATTTTTAAACTTACACAACCCGGCACGAACAAATCTACGCCAGATTTTATAACATGCGCGAGCTGCCGCGTGCATGTTATAAAATCCGGGCACGCACCGAGCCCGAGGGGAGCCCCGATGGCTTTCCCCGTTTCGGAGCGGCCTTGGAGGGAACATTTTCTCCAGCCCCCCCCCCACCTTCCCCTCCCTTCCCCTATCTAACTCACCCCCCAGCCCTAACTAAATCCCTCCCCTACCTTTGTTGAAAAAGTTACGACTGCCCAAGGCAGGCGTAACTTGCACGCACCGGTGCACCATGCCCCGGCACAGCCCGGAGTACCGGAGCACTCGACCCCGCCCCTGGACTGCCGCCACGCCCCCAGACTGCCTCCAATCTGCCACCACGCCCCCGGCCACCCCTTTTTGCGTGCCCCGGGACATACGTGCTTCCCGGAGCTTGCGCACGCTGCCGAGCCTATGCAAAATAGGCTCGGCGCACGCAGGAGCAAATTTTCTTGGGTTACACGCGTATGTTATGCACGTAGCCTTTGAAAATCTGCCCCTATGGTATTAGCTGTCTCTAAAAAGGGTCATCCAATAGGTTTCTATAGAAACTTATGCATATTAAAACTGTATACATGCAAGTGTACCTGCAGTGAGCAAAGGCATTCTCAGGGGTGGAGTTAGGGAGGGGTTTGCACTTACATGCATACATTTATAACTGCAGAAGTCCCTTTGAATATAAATTTCATAAATCCTGAGAGCATGGAATCACTAGATTTAATATTGAGGACACATGAATTTGAGAGAGAGCAAACATCTTACCTGTTAATAAGAAACACAGACATGAGATGGGTCAGTGCAATCAAATTTATTTTGTATGGAAGTGGAGATAAACACCTAATATGTATTGTTCTCTTTGTTAATTTTGTAATTTGTTGGAAAATTCCATGAAAATAATTATGGTCAAAAAATAAAGTGCCAGTTCCTATCTGACAAAGAGCAGATTTTTCACTCTTATAAGCTGTTTTGAGCACCTTGTTTATTCTTTACCCTGCAGTCCCTGAAACAGCAGACACTGGTTTCCTTCAGCGCCTAACTGAGAACCGAAGAGAGTGCCATGAGGCTGCACTGGCTGCATTGCAGCAGAAGCTTGTTCATATTAGTAAAGTGAGAATATATTATGAGCATTGGTTGGACTGCTTGAGCACTACAGAAACTGGCTGACTGTTTCAGTGCCCTCTTTCCTGACAGTGTTGCCTTCTTTTCTATCTCTTTTAGGACATGGAAGCCTTAGTTCTGACGAATGGTAAATCTTTTCAGTCAAAATTGACCATTTCAGATAGAAATATTGAAAGACTCTTTGAGAAAATTGAAAATGAAAATGATAGGATACATTTCAAATTTCAGGTAATACTAGTATTATTTACCTACTGTGGTTTGTCTGTCTGTTTAGCTACACTGTCTGTCTGCCTATCAGTTATTTTCAGTTATTTAGCTACATAGTAACATAATCATCTGTTAATCAAATGCCTTATTTTGTCTGTTGTATGTCTGTCTGTCTTTATCTCCATATATCTGTTTTGGTCTGTCTTATTTGGCTTCTGTCCTTCTCCCATAAGTGCGGCCGCGTTTACCCTGCTCCTAAGCCGCGTTTTACTCACTTTCCGGCTGCGTTATCCCTTCCTGCGATCCCAAATCCACTTTAACCTACTCCTACCGCGTCCTAAAATCCCCGGCCAACCCCTTCTGCACGCGGCATGTATATTGCATGCAAACGAGCAAATTAGCTATTCCCTAGCATCCCGTAACCCGCGCCCCGACTATCGCTATCTTTCCCTGCCGTTTTGTCGCGCGTTTAACCTGCTAACTTACCGCCTACCCTTACCCCTGCGGTAGAGGCAGGGGTAAGGGTAGGTGGCAAGCTTTCCCCCAGCCCCCGCTCACCTGCCCCGGCCGCGATCATGGGTGCCGGTCTCCGGGGCAGCCCCAGTCCTCTCCCCTCCTCCCGAAGCAAAAAAAAAAAAAAAAGCCGGTCTCCGGAGCAGCCCCAGTCCTCTCCCCTCCTCCCGAAGCAAAAAAAAAAAAAAAGTTAAAAGCAAAAGGTAAGTCGCTTCGCCGCTTCACTGTCAGTCTCTTCTTCCCTCCTCCCGGAGCAAGGCTGCTTTTCGCGCCCTGCTCTGGGAGGAGGGGAGAAGATGACAGCGGCGAAGCAACTTACTTTTTGCAATCCCAATCGGACCTCCTGCCTCCCGCTGCGCGACTGAGTGTCTCTTCTTATCCGGTTAATTTCAGCTGAATAAAAGTACTTACTTTTTTTGCAGCCGTCCGGCCATCTGGAATAAGGTATCGTGCCTCCCGGGGAAAGATGGATGCCAGCACGGGGGAAAGCGGCCCCTGTGCATGCGATTGGCCACTCAACACGTGACGTCAAACGTCGTGACGTCACGTCTTGAGCAGCCAATCGCATGCACAGAGGCCGCTTTCCCCCGTGCTGGCATCCATCTTTCCCCGGGAGGCACGATACCTTATTCCAGATGGCCGGATGGCTGCAAAAAAGTAAGTACTTTTATTTAGCTGAAATTAACCGGATAAGAAGAGACACTCAGTCGCGCAGCGGGAGGCAGGAGGTCCGATCGGGGTTGCAGAAAGTAAGTTGCTTCGCCGCTGTCATCTTCTCCCCTCCTCCCGGAGCAGGGCGCGAAAAGCAGCCTTGCTCCGGGAGGAGGGAAGAAGAGACTGACAGTGAAGCGGCGAAGCGACTTACCTTTTGCTTTTAACTTTTTTTTTTTTTTTGCTTCGGGAGGAGGGGAGAGGTATCTGTCATTTCAAATGACATTTGAAATGACAGATACCAGAGTGGCGTGAAGCCTTAGGCCCGCGCACCCAGGATACTGTATAGGCGCTCTATCCAGTAAAATGGGTTGCGCGGGCCTAAGGCTTCACGGACGCGGTTTACATTTAAATAAAATTAGTGTTCAGGATCGAGCGGTAGGTGAGCTGCACTGTGCGTGCGGCAACCGCGGGTGCCGCAGGCACTAACGCAGCTCTTCCTACCGTTCGGTACTGGATAGACCTGCTACTGTGGTTTGTCTGTCTGTTTAGCTACACTGACTGTCTGCCTATCAGTTATTTTCAGTTATTTAGCTACATAGTAACATAATCATCTGTTAATCAAAAAAACCTTATTTTGTCTGTTGTATGTCTGTCTGTCTTTATCTCCATATATCTGTTTTGGTCTGTCTTATTTGGCTTCTGTCCTTCTCCCATCACCATACATAGCAAGAAATTGTCACACCACACAATCAGGTCTATCCTGTAAAGTGCGGCCGCGTTTACCCTGCTCCTAAGCCACTTTTTACTCACCTTCCGGCCGCGTTAGCCCTTCCTGCGATCCCGAATCCCCTTTAACCTACTCCTACCGCGTCCTAAATTCCCCGGGCAACCCCTTCCGCACGCGGCATGTATATTGCATGCAAACGAGCGAATTAGCTATTCCCTAGCATCCCGTAACCCGCGCCCCGACTATCGCTAGTTTTCCCTGCCGTTTTGTCGCGCGTTTAACCTGCAAACTTACTGCCTACCCTGACCCCTGCGGTAGAGGCAGGGGTAAGGGTAGGTGGCAAGCTTTCCCCCAGCCCCGCTCACCTGCCCCGGCCGCGATCATGGGTGCCGGTCTCCATGGCAGCCCCATCCTCTCCCCTGCTCCCGAAGCCAAAAAAAAAAAAGCGAAAAAAACGTTGCAGCCCCCCTCCGATGTCCGGACTGGGGCTACCACGGAGACCGCTTTCCCCCGTGCAAGTAAGTTGCTTCGCCGCTTCAGTTCTTCCCTCCTCCCGGAGCTGCTTTTTCAGCCTTGCTCCGGGAGGAGGGGAGAATAGACACTAGCGGCGAAGCAAAAAAAAAACCAAAAGCAATTTTGGTTTTTTTTTTTCCAAAAGCGACGATACCTTCTTGGCCGGATGGCTGCAAAAGTGGGTCGGATCCAGGCTGACAGCGGCGAAGCAACTTACGGCGAAGCAACTTGCTTAGGCCCGCGGCGAAGCAACTTACAGCGAAGCAACTCTTAGGCCCGCGACAATTTTGGTTTTTTTCCAAAAGCGACTTACTTTTGGGATCTGTCAAGATCCCAAAAGTAAGTCGTTTTTGGACGCCTGCACAACTTACTTTTTTTTGCAGCCATCAGCGATCGTGGCTCCCGTAGCTCCTCCGGAGGAAGATGGCCGCCTGCATGGGGGAAAGCGTGCAATTGGCCGCTGAAGACGTGACGTCACGACGTTTGGCGTCATGGGATGTGACGCCACGTCTTCAGCGGCCAATTGTACGCTTTCCCCCGTGCAGGCGGCCATCTTCCTCCGGAGGAGCTACGGGAGCCACGATCGCTGATGGCTGCAAAAAAAAAAAGTAAGTTGTGCAGGCGTCCAAAAACGACTTACTTTTGGGATCTTGACAGATCCCAAAAGTAAGTCGCTTTTGGAAAAAAACCAAAATTGTCGCGGGCCTGTAAGTTGCTTCGCCGCGGGCCTAAGCAAGTTGCTTCGCTGTAAGTTGCTTCGCCGCTGTCAGCCCGGACCCGACCCGACTTACCTTCTTTGCCGGACAGCTGCGAAAGTATCGTGGCTCCCCTTTTTTTTTTTTGCTTCGCCGCTGTCAGTCTGTTCTCCCCTCCTCCCGGAGCAAGGCTGCTTTTCGCGCCCTGCTTCGGGAGGAGGGGAGAGAGATGACAGCGGCGAAGCAACTTACTTTTGCATTCGATCGGTCCCGACTTCCTGGTATCTGTCATTTCAAATGACATTTGAAATGACAGATACCAGCGTGGTGTGAAGCATTAGGCCCGCGCACCCAGGATACTGTATAGGCGCTCTATCCAGTAAAATGGGTTGCGCGGGCCTAAGGCTTCACGGGCCCTTCTTAGACGCGGCATGCATTTGCATGAAATTAGAGTTCAGGATCGAGCGGTAGGTGAGCTGCACTGTGCGTGCGGCAACCGCGGGTGCCGCAGGCACTAACTCAGCTCTTCCTACCGCTCGGTACTGGATAGACCCGAATGTTACTTTTCTTTTGCCTACACAAATTATGTACTTCAGTGCAGTGTTAATAACTCTTTCTGGCAGGATTTTAAGGAAGTCTGGGTTTCCATTACTCAGGACTCATTATGCAGAAGACAATGGATCAAAGATTTAGATAAAACCTTAACCAACTTGGAAGGGGATCGAGCCAAACAAGTGAGTAGAAGTTTGCATTGGGGGGGGGGGGGGGGGGGGGAGAAGGGCAAGGGGAGAAGAGATCTTTTTCAAAAGGGACCTAGCTGGGAAATCTAAGAAGTTTCCCAGCTAAATCCCCCCAGGATGAAAATTGCAGCCATCAAAATGGCTAGCTGCCTAGTTTTACTGGTACAAGTAAACTGTCCTCAGTGTGGAGATGGGTCAAGGGAGGGAAAAAGTAGAATCAATTGGATTTTCAAATCTTTTGCATATTTCCCCATGCAGATTTGCCCACAGGTACTGCAAGTACCCTGTTCTATATTGTAAATATCCCCTATCCCCTGTTCTATTGTAAACCGGTACGATAAGACCGCGTCTTGAGTATCGGTATAGTAAAAGAATTTAAATAAATAAAATAAATAAGTACAAGATCTGAGAGTACTTTTTTTTATCCATGTACTATGCAACAATTATCAAAAGGAAACTGCCCTACCTTGTACCGGTGTATGCAAGTGAAAATAGTCCTTGCATACACTTATTCTTAGGAAATATGTTTATTAAAGAAGGGCTGTTTTGAAACGTGCTGAGATACTCTTAAGATGAACCTTGATCCTAATTGTAATAACAATAATAATAATATTATGCTTTTCTTCTACATAGCATCTTCTGTGCTTTACAATTTAGGGAGATAATTTTCAAACTGTTTTGCTTAGGATAAAGACCTTGATTTTAAAAGCATTGCTTGCGCTAAAATGCCCACATATGTGCTTATGTGGGCCACGTGGATTTTAAAAGCTGTGATATATGTTGCAGACAGAACGGTGGACACTTGGGCCGGCCTGGCGGAGTGCGCTGTGTGGAAAAGAGAGCTCTGCGGAGATGGATCAGGCCGGGAGGCGGAACCACGGCAGAGGCAAAGGTGGAGTCTTCACCCTGGAAGTCTGAGATCCCCCCGGGAGGAGCCCATGAGGACCCGGACCGCTGGGACGTAGGTGAAGGCAGTGAGAAGAGATGAAAAGACAGGCCAGAAGTCAAGGCAGGCGGCAGACAAGGGATATCGGAAGCAGAGCTGGAGTCAGGAACCAGAGAAGCAAACCAAGGAGAATCCGGAAGCGGAGCAGGATCAGGAACAGCTGGATCAGGATCAGGAACAGCGAGACCAGGATCAGGAACAGCAGGATCAGGATCAGGAATAGCGAGACCAGGATCAGGAACAGCAGGATCGCAACTCGGCACTCAGAGACTGAGGAACCTCGTTGCAAGGCAATTCTCCATGGCAGATGCCAGCTTTAAGTACTCTGCCGGTGTCTGACGTCAGATAGGGGGCTGGCTGAAGCTTTCTGGGGCTGTACCTTTAAAAGGTTCTCCCTCACGTGCGCGTGTGCCCCGGAAGGGGCGGAGTCTGGATCGGGGCTCAACGGCGTCTCCCTCATGGAGACGCTGCCGCGGAGAGGCCCAGTAGGCCTGTGAGACGCCAAATCCCATCAGGGCCTGCAGCGGGGGAAAGAAGATAAGGACCCGGTCACTAGTCTAGTGACCGGGACCGCAACAATTTATGTGCATAATGCGCATGTGCAAGCAAAAAATAAGGAGTGGGGCATGGGTGTTCTGGGGTGGGGCCAACTGTTAGGCGCATAACACTGTATTTTCAAACCTGAGGCCACAGTGCACAGTGGCTTGTTAAGCTATGTAACTTTATTGTTGCTCCTGATTTTATTTATTTATTTATTTATTTATTTATTAACTTTTATTTACCGACATTCGTGCAGCACATCATGCCGGTTTACAAAAAACTCAGGTGGGTGATACAGTAAAACAATAAAAACAATGTACACAGAATAAATAAAAGTAGAACCATTACAATGTAACCTTAGAACAAAATACTATTTCTTATAACCTTAGAACAAAATACTATTTCTTACAAAAGACACATTAAACCGAACATTATCAAAAAGAGATAAAGTAAGTAGAGGGGGGGGATGTTGTTTCTTCTAGGGAATCCTTAGGTGGTGGGGGGGGGGGGAAGCAGGGGAAAAAAGGAAGGGGTGGAGAATGTTCGAAGTGGGGGGGCTGGGGAGGAATTAAGTATGGTTTGTGTCGGGATATGCCTGTCGGAATAGCCATGTTTTGACTCCTTTCTTGAACGTTTGCAGGGATGTCTCTTGGCGTAGGAGGGTGGGTAGGGAGTTCCAGAGGGTGGGGCCAGCGACGGAGAAGACTCTCTCTCTGGTGTGGGTAGAATGTGCTGCCTTTAGAGAAGGGGTGTGCAGGGTACCTGCATGGGTTGTTCTTGTGGGTCGGTCGGAGGACCGGTAACGAGGCATTTCGTCGAGCCAGGTGTGGTTATGTTTGTGTAGGGAATTGTGAAGTAGGGTGAGGGTTTTGTATTGTGAGCGGAAGGAGATGGGTAACCAATGTAGGTCTTTTAGTATGGGGGTGATGTGGTCCCTTTTTTGAGTGCCTGTTATGATTCTAGCCATGGAGTTTTGTAGAATTTGGAGGGGTTTGATGGTGGTGGCGGGGAGTCCTAGTAATAGGGAATTGCAATAGTCTAGTTTTGTGAGCATTGTGGTCTGTACGACTGTGCGGAAATCGTGTGTGTGGAGGAGGGGTTTGAGTTTTTTTATGATGTTAAGTTTGTAGAAACCCCCCTTTAGTAGATTTTTGATGTGGGGTTTGAAACTTAGGTGTTGGTCAATGTAGACGCCTAGATCTCTTACAACCTGGGTCTGAGGGGTGACTGTGGTTGTATTTTGAGGAGTGTTCTGTCGCATGGGGAGAGTGAAGCGTTCAGGCTGCTTAGAGATGACGAGTAATTCTGTTTTTGACGAGTTTAGAGCAAGATGGAGTTCGGATAGCGAGGCGCTTATGGTGGCGAGGCAAGATTCCCAGTGTTGCAGAGGTTCTTTTATGGAACCCTGAAACGGGATGAGAATCTGCACGTCATCTGCATACAGGAAGAATTTCAGGCCTAGTTTGGAGAGGAGGTGGCATAGAGGTATGAGATACATATTAAATAGGGTGGAGGATAAGGATGATCCTTGGGGTACGCCTTGCGTGATAGGAATGTGTGAAGATTCGTGCTTGTCGATTTTTACTAGATACTCTCTGTGTGTGAGGTAGGAGGAGAGCCATGAGAGGGCTGTGTCGGCGATACCTATTTCTGTTAGGCGGGTTATTAGTATCTGATGGTTGACGGTATCGTAGGCAGCTGAGATGTCTAGTAGGGCAAGAAGGTAAGAGTTTCCGTGGTCCATACCTTTAAGTATGGTGTCTGTCATGGCAGACACCATACTTATGTATCATGTCCTGATCAAGAGAAAGTCTGCAGATCTCACAATTTTAGGCTTACATGACAGGGCGAGGGCTCCAGGTCAACTGGGGGGCATGCAGAATGAAGAACCAGGAGGGTCTGGATGACCTCGAGATTGAGTGGGCAAATTGATGGACTAATTGGAATAATTGTGAATGTCCCTCATGCAAGCATGTTTTAAAATCCACTTACATGGAGTCTGTTTGTGAGACCTGCTGCCATTTCCTCATGCTCCATCAGGCAGGATGTGGACAGCCGAACCCGGGGCCTTACACAGATCTTTCTTAACTTGACATCTTGTGGCGTGCCGCTGCTGGCACACCAAAGCTGTGCACCAAAGAGGTGTGCCCTTAGGGAAAATTGTTGTCAAAAGGAATGGGGAAGAAAATGGAAGATCTTGGCTTCCTCAGCTGTCCAGATTTTGATGAGAGGGCTACTGTGATAATCATCTGATTCATCCTGGTGGACAGCCTGAAGTAACAGCAAGAGGTCTACAGGTGAGAGAGGCCTCTCCGAGCTTTTTAATTCCTTTCCCACCAACTTGTCCTACTTCATTATCTAATGGCCAAGGGGACTTGGCAATGGGAACTATGGCAATGTTAAAGATATCACAGATTACTGTCTGAGGTATTGTCAGTAACACCAATACCCAGAGCTTTGGACTGTGGTATGACTCAATCCTTCAACCCATGCCCCAGCTTTATTGGACTCCCCTTCAGAGTTTGGTGTAGACATGGTTAATTCTACACCAACAGAGGAGGAGTTAGTAACATCTGTGCCTATGCCTGTCCCAATAATGGTGAATTTGTCTACTGTTGAAGATGGAATGAGGGTGAACGAACTGATAGATGAACCAGTTGAAAATGCTTTAAATGACACCTGGAGAGTGGTTACTAGAACTGAATCTAATCTGAGTAAATCATTTTCCCAATTATCTGTTTTTTTCAGAGGAGCAGCTTCTAAATTAAAGGAGTTAAAGTATAGAGTTTTAAACGTTGAGAAGCAAAGTGTTATGTATCTATTTATTTATTTATTTATTTAATTCTTTTATATACCGACGTTCGTATGCACATCACATCAGTTTACATTATTATCCCAGGACAAGCAGGATGCTAGTCCTCAAATATGGGTGATGTCATTGATGGAGCGCAATTACGGAAAACTTTCTGTCAAAGTTTCTAGAAATTTTTGACTGGCACACTGACCCCACCGAGCATGCCCAGCATGCCATGATATTCTCAGCCACAGGGGGTCTCCCTTCAGTCTTCGTTTTTCCGCGCTGCTTTTGGCATCGCGGAGCAGGAGCCTGTGTGAGATCTTTCTCACACTTCTGACTAAAAATCAGATCAAAATTCATTTTTTTCTATCCCACAATCGGGGTTACCCTCGTTACCACCGGCCGGTGAGTAGATAAATTCCCTTCCGACTCATTTGAGTTTAAGAATCTTTTCGTCAGATATCCATCGACGGCTGTCAAGGTTATCATGGCCACGGGATTTAAAAAATGTCCCAAATGTAATCGGACCATGTCGATTATGGATCCACACCTCGAGTGTGTACTTTGTTTGGGCCAATCTCATGATGTCTCATCCTGCCCGAAATGTGCAGAAATGACCGCTAAAGGTCGAAAAGCAAGACAAGAAAAGATGGAACATTTGTTCCATCTTCAACTCTTACCTTCCCAATCGACGTCCACTCAGTCGTCTCAGGCCGGAGCTTCAAAAAGAATAATTCTTAAAAAACGTCGTCTGGAAGGTTCAGGGGACAGTGTATAACCGACCCCATCCATGGCATCGACTAAATCAGCACCGGAGCATCGGTCAAAACATTGGCATCGATACCAATATCCTTCGATTCCGGAATCTCTATTATCCCCGGAGAAGTCAACAGCCAAGCGGCCTCGCCTTCAGGAAACACCAAGGCCTTCGACACCGAGGCGTTCACCTTCTCTCGAGGTACCAGACATCGAATCTCCACAGGGCCCTGTGGTAGGACTGATAACGCCCCCACCACCACCATGTAAAGCTGCTCTGCCTGCATCAGCTATTACGGAGGAATTGAGCGGATTTATCCGCCAAGTGGTGCTAGAAGCGCTCCAAGAGCATCGACCATTGGTGCCGATGCCGATGCCTTCGCCGAAGCCGACACCATTGCCGAAGCCGACACCATTGTCGATGCCGGTGCCCGCACCGATGCCGGTGCCCGCACCGATGCCGGCGCCTCTGCCGATGCCAGCACCCATGCTGATGCTGGTGCCCACACCGATGCCGGCGCCATTTCCGAGCACAGGACCAGCACCAATACTGTTACCTGGGGCTCCAAGACAACCAGAATTCGCATTATTCCAAATGCTGATGAATAGATTCGGCGCCCTCGTCGGTGCCATCCCACCGCAGCCTATCCCTGCTCAACCTGCAGGACTAGGGGATGTTCCTGGACAAAGACCTGTCGATGATCCTCAACCAGGGCCTTCAGGACTCTTTAGACCACTGATTCCATCACTGCCACCGAGGTCTACTCCTACTTCTCCTTCCAGACAAGTGCCATACGACTCATGGGAGGAGAAAAATACTGATTCTTCATCGGAAAGCTTCATTTCTGACCCGTCTCCTCCTGAAGGCAGAAAGAAATCTCCACCTGAAGACTTGTCCTTCACAAATTTCATAAAAGACATGGCAGACACAATCTCATAAGAACATAAAAAAATGCCATACTGGGTCAGACCAAGGGTCCATCAAGCCCAGCATCCTGTTTCCAACAGTGGCCAATCCAGGCCATAAGAACCTGGCAAGTACCCAAAAACTAAGTCTATTCCATGTAACCATTGCTAATGGCAGTGGCTATTCTCTAAGTGAACTTAATAGCAGGTAATGGACTTCTCCTCCAAGAGCTTATCCAATCCTTTTTTAAACACAGCTATACTAACTGCACGAACCACATTCTCTGGCAACAAATTCCAGAGTTTAATTGTGCGTTGAGTAAAAAAGAACTTTCTCCGATTAGTTTTAAATGTGCCCCATGCTAACTTCATGGAGTGTCCCCTAGTCTTTCTACTATCCGAAAGAGTAAATAACCGATTCACATCTACCCGTTCTAGACCTCTCATGATTTTAAACACCTCTATCATATCCCCCCTCAGTCATCTCTTCTCCAAGCTGAAAAGTCCTAACCTCTTTAGTCTTTCCTCATAGGGGAGTTGTTCCATTCCCCTTATCATTTTGGTAGCCCTTCTCTGTACCTTCTCCATCGCAATTATATCTTTTTTGAGATGTGGCGACCAGAATTGTACACAGTATTCAAGGTGCGGTCTCACCATGGAGCGATACAGAGGCATTATGACATTTTCCGTTTTATTCATCATTCCTTTTCTAATAATTCCCAACATTCTGTTTGCTTTTTTGACTGCCGCAGCACACTGAACCGACGATTTCAATGTGTTATCCACTATGACACCTAGATCTCTTTCTTGGGTTGTAGCACCTAATATGGAACCCAACATCGTGTAATTATAGCATGGGTTATTTTTCCCTATATGCATCACCTTGCACTTATCCACATTAAATTTCATCTGCCATTTGGATGCCCAATTTTCCAGTCTCACAAGGTCTTCCTGCAATTTATCACAATCTGCTTGTGATTTAACTACTCTGAACAATTTTGTGTCATCTGCAAATTTGATTATCTCACTCGTCGTATTTCTTTCCAGATCATTTATAAATATATTGAACAGGAAGGGTCCCAATACAGATCCCTGAGGCACTCCTTCAACTTAGTGTCTGAAGAGGATACACGTCAGCAGACTTTAGAAGTCTTACAATTTGTTGACCCTCCAAAAGAGGTCCTGGCCATTCCTGTCCATGAAGTACTTTTGGAGTTACAACATAGGCTTTAGGAACATCCATGTTCCGTTCTACCTATTAATAAAAGAGTGGACTCTACATATCTTGTCCAGCATGTGCCTGGTTATCAAAAGTCACAGTTATCGCATCAATCGGTAGTAGTTGAATCGGCTCAAAAGAAGTCCAAAAGAGTACAACCTCATTCTTCCACTCCACCTGGGAAGGACCATAGATTACTGGACTCTTTAGGGAGAAAGATATTTCGAGGAGCTATGCTCAACTCCAGAATAGCATCCTATCAACTATATATGACACAATACCAAAGGAATCTATGGAAACAGATGCAGGAACTTTCTAACTCCCTACCTCAGCAGTACCAGGATGCAGCTCAGTCCATTATACATAAAGGACTTAAAGCTGGAAAGCATGAAGTCCGGGCTGCCTACGATAACTTCGAAACATCTTCAAGGGTGGCAGCCTTGGGAATTAGTGCATGTCGCTGGGCCTGGTTAAAGGCCTCTGACCTCAGGTCTGAGGTACAAGAGAAGCTGGTGGATTTGCCCTGCGTAGTTGACAACCTCTTTGGCTCGAAAGTCGAGGATGCAGTGGCCCAATTAAAAGAACACACAGAGCTTAATAGTTTTGTTGCTAAAACTGCTTCATTATCATGTCTGTACGCTTATTTATGTGTAATTCAAGATTATGCTATATATGACTCTCTCCTTCCCAAATGGTCTTTAGACTGTGCAGAGGATCTGACCATTTCTATGCTTAAAGAGGCATATGCTTCTATCCCCAAAATGATAACAAATGTCACCTTGCGGGAACTTCAACAGAGAGTTTTTCATAGGACTATTATCTCTCCGTCGAGAGCGAAGCTCCTGGGACTTATAGCCTCCGATGCCTGTTTGAAGTGTTCTCAGCCGCAGGCCTCATTAATCCATTGCTTATGGACTTGCAGCTCTATACAGGCGTTCTGGGAAGAAGTGAGAAGCGCTCTATCTGCTATGTTGGGAGCTGATCTCTCCTGGTCGTCTTCCTTCTGCTTACTAAATAATGAAGTGGGGGATACCAGTGTTTCAGTGGATAATATTCTTTTTGTGTCCAAGGCCTGTCTTATTGCCAAAAAATGTATTCTACTTAAATGGATAGAACCTACTCCACCGTCGCGGCAACAATGGTCCACACTTATGATGGAACTGTATCAGATGGAGTATGGATCCTTATACACCAGATACCCTCCCGGTAAGAAGAGACACTTTCGAGACATTTGGCAGGCCTACTATACAGTTCTGCCAGTGAATATTCAAACCATCGCGCCTCTTGAGCTGTGAAGTGTGGGACGCATGTAAAGCACGTGATTGTTTGGGGTAGGGTGTTCACCGGTTCTGATCTTGCTTCCAAGAAACCTGCCGGGACCCCTCTTGTTGGAATCTCCTAACCTGTTCTACCTGCACATGCACATCCACCTGCTCCTTTGTCTATGGATGCCCAGTTAATCTTTTGTATTTGTTTGTCATTCTGGAAACCTCTGTACCGAGTGGGAAAGGGGGGGGGGGGAAGGTTTATAAGGGATTAGGTGTCATGGGTGTATAACGAAAAACTTTTGCTGGGAGACTTCTGCTTTACAGATATTTGTATGTTCTGTTGTTTATTCTCTCAATAAAAATTACTTTATAATAAAAAAAAAAAAAAAAGAACACACAGAGACATTGTGCCAACTGTCGTCAGTTCCGCAAGACTCTTCCTCATCAATGTCTCACCATCCACCGAGGAAAGACACTAGAAAACCTTTCTACAGGCAGAGGCGATATTATCCACCGGCATCCAGGGATAGATCTTCTCATCCACAACAAAGAAATCAGCCCAGACAGCCTAGAGCCACTAGGTCTCAACCGCCACCGCAGACGGGACCGGCTGCAGGTTTTTGAGGCCACCACCAGAGAGCAAAATCATCTCCTCAATCACAAACCGAACCTGCCAGTAGGAGGCCGAGTTTCCTCCTTCTACAACCATTGGTTATAGATAACAACAGACCAATGGGTATCATTGCAGTACTCTCAATAATATCACGAGGTTACCAACTCAATTTCCTCTCAACTCCAAGAGACTCGCCTCCAAAACCTCTTTCGTTAAACGAAAATCACATAATTCATCTCCAAGCAGAATTATCCACCCTTCTGAGAGCCAGAGCTGTAGAACCGTGCCCTGGACTCAGCAGGGCAGAGGATTCTACTCCCATTATTTCCTCATTCCAAAGAAAACCGGAGGCCTACGTCTCATCCTAGACCACAGAAATCTCAACAAATTTCTAAAGAAAGAAAAGTTCAGGATGGTTTCTCTAGGCATCATGCTTCTCCTTCTTCAAACAGGAGATTGGCTTACGCTCACATTCCAATATTCCCTCCTCATCACAAGTATCTGCGCTTCCTGGTGGGTCATCATCATTTCCAGTACAGAGTACTACCATTCGGACTTGCCTCAGCTCCCAGAGTATTCACAAAATGCCTGGCAGTAATAGCAGCACACTTACACAAAGAAAGTGTCCACGTTTTCCCCTATCTAGACAACTGGCTCATCAGAAGTCAATCTCAACAAGGAACTTTGGCTTCTCTCAACCAAACAGCTATTCTACTTCACTCGATGGGGTTTCTCATCAGTTATCAAAAGTCCCATCTCATTTCATCTCACTTACTTCAATTCATCGGAGCAGAATTGAACACCATCCTCTCAAGAGCTATTCTACCCGAGGATCGGGCAGAAACACTCTCCCTATTGGCAAACTCGCTACACTCGCAGAAACAAGTGACAGCTCATCAGTTTCTAACTTTACTGGGCCACATGGCCTTCACAGTCCATGTCACTCCTATGGCAAGACTAGCCATGAGAATAACCCAATGGACATTAAGGTCACAATGGATCCAAGCCATTCAATCACTGTCTTTTCCAATTTAAGTAACCCACCAACTACGTTCTTCTCTCCTTTGGTGGATCAACAGAGACAACTTGCACAAGGGCTTACCCTTCCAACAACCAGTTCCACAGATAACTTTAACTACAGATGCATCCACCTTAGGTTGGGGAGCTCACATAGACAATCTCCAAACCCAGGGTACTTGGACAAAACTCGAAGCAACATTTCAAATCAATTTCCTGGAACTTCGAGCTATACGTTATGCTCTGCATGCGTTCAAAGACTGCCTTTCACACAAGACTGTTCTGATTCAAATGGACAATACATTAGCCATGTGGTACCTGAACAAACAGGGAGGTACGGGCTCTTATCTCCTTTGTCAAGAAGCTGTACAAATTTGGGACTGGGCCCTGATACATTCCATATTTCTCCGGGCCACTTATCTAGCGGGCATCCACAACGTAATTGCAGATCTCCTCAGTCGTCATTTCCAACCACACGAGTGGTCCCTGGATCCCTTAGTAGTGACCAGGATATTCCAGCATTGGGGACAACCATCAATAGACCTCTTTGCATCACTCCTGAACCACAAAGTGGACAGGTTCTGCTCTCTGAACGG